>NC_024310.1:18583998-18654432 GCF_000523025.1 Cynoglossus semilaevis
TAGCCAGTGGCAAATCTAAATTAGAGCTTTTTGTCTCAAACCCCCCCCCCCCCCGTCCTACCCCCTCCCTCTATGTCATTTACTTTTTGCCTTTTAAAAGACCATTTCAACTGCCACGAGACTCCACTCTCTTGTTTGGCTGGAAATATGGCGACACATCCCTGCGAGTGGCTACGCACTGTTTGCTGGGCTTTGCTCACATTTGTTCCTCAGCCTGGAGAGCTTGTGATTTCAGCTTCTGTAAACAAGAGCACTGGAACCACTGTGGTCTCGGGTCTGTGTTCTTAGTACTTGCAGTGACATGGCATTTTTTTCTTTTTTTTTGTTAAAATCTCGATCCATCTGTTTGCAAAGCTGGTGTCATTAGTACAATGTAGTCTACGGGGACAAAGCCTTCCTCAGTGAACTCGGACACAGTGTGTGGGAAAATTAAAAACCAGCATTGTAGTTTCTTTTTTTTTAATAGATTAGAAAAGTAAATAATCAATTATTTATTTATTTATTTTTTAATACTTTAAAATCTACGATGTAGCCACATATTGATACAAATCTCTGGTGTTGAGCTGACCTTTTGGGATAACATTGAAAATAGAGGGGTGAGGCCCAACTTCTGTGTCATAAGTGTTATTAAATTGTATTGAAGACACAAGGATATTCAAATTTTGCTTTTGAAAAAAAAAAAGAACCACAAATCCATGATCACCAGTTAGAGGCCCGCAGGCCGAACCAAGCCCGCTAAACTGTCCAATCCGGTCCACGACTGGATTCTAAAGCTGTGAGGATCAAAGGGAAATATCATGTGGTTCCCACTATAAAACTCACTGAAAAAAAAAACAACAACTAAGACTGTATCTGACCTCCAAGCTGTCTGTACAGAAGTATTCTGGCATTCTGACAAATATAGTTGGTGACTCGCCCCATGAATACATACAGTAATATACAAATATACTAAAATACTAATTTTATTTTTTTTGCTTCCTACATTTTGACTTTAGGCTTAGAGCTGCAGACAGTGTTTGGAAGTCATTAAATACTTATAATATATTCACTGCCGATGTACATTGATGGGTTTGATGAGATTTGTTGACAACAAATAATAGCAAATAAACGTCCCTGAGAATAATAACATGGGCGGAGAGAAGAACCGATATATTCCAACGACTCCTTGAATTACAGGAGGACTGATGAAACACTGTTTATCTTCACGCCTCAGTGAAGATGCTACGAGCACTCGGTTTCTGTTCATCACAATTCATGTCCGCTCACAATTATTAATTTCACCGCCCCTTCCTCCTCCCCCTCCTCTGTTTCTCACACAGATCGAGACAATAGGCGATGCCTACTGCGTGGCGGGAGGGCTTCACAAGAAGGTCGACAGCCATGCAAAACCAATTGCACTCATGGCTCTGAAGATGATGGAACTCTCTGAGGAGGTGTTGACACCTGATGGGAAACCTATCAAGGTGAGTTTCCATTCATTCTAATAAAAAAAAACCCACTTTTTTTCAACCTTTGGCTGGGTTTGCGACTTATACTCAGGTTGGACTTATATATTAAAATATACAACTTCACATGTTTGTTATTTTCACACTGACAGCGCTAGAGGGCACTCTAGGTTTTTTGCACCAGTATCTGCTACTCCTGTGCCACTGAAAATGTACATGTTTTTTTTCGCACTGAGAGTCAGCTAGAGTGCCCTCTAGCTGGCTAGCTAGTGCGACTTATACTCCAGGGTAAAGATTTAAAACTATTTGTTACTCGGCTCACTTTCACTTTCATAAATATAAATCAAGTTAAAAAGAGGGAAGTACAGTAGTCCCTTGCTGTGTCCGTTTCGGCTGTCACCGAAATGTATTCTTGTATTGCGGATTTTTTGCTGTATCGCGGGTTTTTGCAGTATATAAAAATGTTTAAATTTCCAATATTTTGATTTGTTTGCGTAAGCAAATTAAACACTTTCTAAAAAATAGTAAAAACAAAAACGTATGGGTAAACGAGATTTGTGACAGTAGAAACTACAATGTCTCATAAAGGGTTCGTCCATCCATCCATCCATCCATCCATAAAGGGTTAATATTGGTTAATATATACATATATATACATACATATTCGCCTATCGTGGTCGGTCTTGGAACGATAGACGAGGGGCCGCTGTATATAAAATATATCTAATTTTGTGCGTCTTGATTGACGTCTTTGATCACATGACTCCACAAGTGACAGCTGCTAAAATGTCTCTTGGGGTGACCAGAAATATATGATGTCAAAAAGTCAAAAAAGGTTGGAAACCACAGATGTCAACGATAAAGTACACAAGTCTCAGCTCTGGTCTGGAAACAAAAGAAAAAGACCGAGAGCAACAAACATAAGAAATAACCAACCCCCGTGTTCCTTCAGGCAGAATAATAAAAATGTAGACTTCTTCCTGCTAGGAAGAGAAAAACAGAAATCCTACTGAGCACCAGGAGGGAAACGCCACACTTATATGTCTCTACTCAACAGATATATGGGTTTATATTGTCTCTTTATGTTTTTTTTTATTATCCCCAGGTACTAAGTCAAAACATTTTCTCCTTTATACACGATGGTTTTACTGATGTTATCTCTGCAGATGCTTTTTTTAAAAAAACGTATTACAGCATGTATGAAAATGAATGAAATATTTGTTTCTTGACATTTTTATTTTTATTATTTGTATTTGTTTTTTACTACTGGCACCAAAAATCTATGAGAATCTTTGAGAATTCTAAAAATGAAAATACAACTAAATCGCAAGTAACAGTGGATGGAATATTACAACCTGCTCTCTGTTTGTAGTCAGTTATGTCATTATGACAACAGTAGGGTTTCCACGTATGGTATCATGCGTGTACGTACAACTTAATTGCACCTTTTGCACCGTGTGGGTGGAGGTGTTGGATGTTTAGTGCTATTTTTGCACCATCTGGCTTTTGTTGGTGTTTGTGGTCTGAATTCGACTGGAACTTTTGACACTTTGCAACTAATATTCCTTACCTCTGACCTCTAACTCAGGGGTGTCAAACATACGGTCTATGGGCCAAAATCCGGCCCGTTTGATCCATTTTGAAAGTGAAAAGAAAAATGCACACTTCATGTTATTGATGTATGTCAAATGATATTACATTAAATATGAATATCTTCTAATATACTTCTTATTGGCATGAAAACGAAGGGACAAATCATAGACTTATTGTTGTTTATAGGCAATTATGTTATGACTGTACTGGTCCGACCCACTTGACATCTAATCAGGCTCCAGGTGTCCCCCGAACCAAAACAAGTTTGACATCCCTGACTTAAACTAACAACTGCTCATCACGATGAATCAGCAAAGAGACCGCTTGACAATCCCACAGACCTATTTTCCGACATCACTTTTTCACTCGTCTCCACACTCGTGCGTTGGTCACGTAACATTAGAGCTGTATCAGTTCTTATCACGTCGTGATCGTGATCCACGTTCAACAGTGCGACATCTGAAATTTGAATTTGGACTTTTCTCAGTTGTAATTAAAAAAAAAAATCAGGTGTAATCGTGTTTCAACTAAAATACGAGATACAGACGAAAGGTGTTGCAACCCTTATTGTCCCCCCCCTCTCTCTCTCTTCTTGTTCCTCTGCAGTCTTAATTGTGCTATTGTTTCACTGTCCTAGGGCTTTCTGATTTATTTCCACTTTATTCCGGCATGTGGGGGAGCTACAGAGATACTCAGCACTTCACTGTGCTGGCCAATGAGTGCACTTAAAATCAGCCTGTGCTGCACTGTTCAGAAAACTAGTACTAGAGCTGGGGAGAGAGAAAGCGTTGCGCAAGAATAGAGTACGTGGGGATATGGAGATACAGTACATATACAGCTTAGAGTACTGCATGAGGGTCAAAAAGTCCCAAGACAAATGTTATCATTTTAAAAAGCGTTTGATTTTAATACACGTTATAACGACACGTTATCATGCCTTCAATTTTAAAGGGCGTTTAATTTTAATACACGTGTTATAACGACACGTTATCATGCCTTCACCAACCATCGCATTTTTTACTTCAGTTTAAATTGAATTGTAAAAAGTATTGAAGCTTCACAGCAGGTTTTGTCCAACTATTTGTTTCCCTAGTGTTTTTTTTTTGACGTGCCTAATATGATATGTGCACCACAGTAAGATGTTACAGTTGCCTCACAGTCAAAGGTCTTAGTCCAGGTTGGGATCGTGAACTCTCTAAGTCAAGTTTTCGTGTCCGTCCTGTGTGTCCATGTGTTACTCTGGCTAATCCAACTTTTCTCTCAGCTCCAACCGCAGTATATTTAGGATTAGGTTAATCCTAATCTTTGTAAGAAACTCTCCAGGGTTTTTTTTTTCTGCCTTTTTAAGCAATGTTGGTAGAGAGCGATTAAATGGAAAATGTCTCTATAACAGAGTGTTGATCTAAGTTAGTCAAAGGGCCAAAACTAAAATTACAGTGTAAGGTGTGGGCCAAACAGGGTTAACATTGTTTGTATGCATATAGATAATAAGCTCTGGTGGGCGTGACAGGCCACATTTGGCCCGCGAGCCTTGAGTTTGACACATATGCTCTAAAATATAAGTCTGGTTTACAGGTGATAACTTTGGTAAATGGTAGATGATAATGATAATAATACAACTTTTCCAGGCTGTGATTGGATGGTCCACCTGTCACTCACACTGGATGTCCAATCATATAAGCCTCCACTTAATTTTGGCTAGTTTTAACACATGATTAGAGGATTCACATATATGACTATAAATGTATATGTTTATACACATATATGTTATATATATATATGTTGTGTTTATACACATATATGTTTATATATATGTTTATGTATATTATTTTTATAAACATATTTGAAACAATCATTACATCTGGTATATAAATGTATCAGCACCGAATCTCTATAGTCTCTAATTTCTACTTGTCTTAGTTGGGGTCCAACATCTTCTAAGTCCCCTCCCCACCCCCCTCTCCTCCCTCCAGTTTGGCTTGAGGCTAGGATGTGATTTGTTGTCTGTGATGCTGCGCCACTTGCTCATTGGCTCGTGGAGAACCATGTGCTGCAGATGCTGACTCATATAGCAACAGAGGGAGGGGGGGGGGGGGAGTGTTACCCTGTCTGTGTTTGGAGATTAAAGAAATGAAGAGGAGAGTGGGCGCTGGACACAACTGATTTGTTTGTGTGTCTGTGAGCCGTTGGTTGTCTTTTGCCGAGACAGACGAGTGTACGGCCATCTGTAGGCTGCTGAAAAATAGGTCACGTACCAGCACATTCTCTCTCTCTCTCTCCCTCTCTCTCTCTCTGTCAATACCTGCAACTCTCAAATTCTTCAACTCTCCTGCAGTAATGTTTAGGTTTTACCAATTTTTTTCCCCCAGCTGTCCTTGCGTCAGTCACCATCTTGTCTCCCTCCTGTCTCCTTTGTCTTTTATTTTTTGACTTTCTGTCCGTCTCTGTTCTTTCTACCTCACTACCCCCATTGCCTGTTGTTGCCATGGCTACCTCAACAGTGTGTCGGCATGCAAAGAGTTGCATTGGTTACCAAGGTGATGAGATGCTTCAGTAGATCTTAGGAAATCTGCATCAGTCCACTGTGGTTGGATTATTAATACTGAATGTGTGAATTATAGTGTTTGCATTTTGTTTACTAGATAAACAGCGGTTGCTTCAATGTGTCAACTGTACTTGAAAGATTTTACTATCCAAAAATGATAGTGGAGCTAATTTAGAACAGCTGTTATGTTTAGCATTTTTACTAATTTCTGGCTCTAAAACTTTATTGAACCGTATTTTCCGGACTATGTCACTCTGGAGTAAAAGGCGCACCAGCCAAAAATGCATAAAGAAAATAAAAACAAACATATATAAGTTGTTCTGGAGTAAAGGTCGCACCAGTGCCCTCTAGCGGCTGTCAGTATGAATATAACGAAGATGTAAATTTTCAGTGGTACAAGAGTAGCAGATACTGGTACACAAGCCTAGAGTGCCCTCTGGCGGCTGTCAGTGTGAAAATAACAAACGTGAAAATATATATTTTAATATATAAGTCGCACCTGAATATAAGTCGCAAACCCAGAAAATTTGTTAACCCTTATCATTATTGCGGACGGGTTAGCCGGCTAACGTTTGCTCTAGTGTCTGTTGCTGCAAGCAGACAGATTTTAGATTAAAAAAAAAACAAAAAAAAAAACGTTGTTGTACAATTGCCCCCATCCATGCTGTGATCAGGTAGTTTGAAACATATACTTAGCTTAGGCCAAACAACCCTAACAATGCGATGTTATCTTCAATCACTGTTTATCAAACAAATGTATTGTCCTTCAATGTCCCCGATAGCGTTCAAACCACTCCCTGGTCTGGAGTGGAATTAAATGTGTTTATTTTTGTTCTATTGTCTGTAATTGCTTTATGGTAATTAACGTGTCAAAGTCATCATACATAATGATATATTTTTTCAAAACCTCTCTTCAAACGATTGTACTATACATTTTCGTCCACATCATTCTCCCCCTCCTCTCCTCCCAGCTGAGGATAGGTATCCACACGGGCTCTGTGCTGGCCGGGGTGGTGGGGGTTAAAATGCCCCGCTACTGCCTGTTTGGGAACAACGTGACCCTGGCCAGCAAGTTTGAATCAGGAAGCCATCCTAGGTGTATCAACGTCAGTCCGACAACTCACCAGTGAGTATCTGTCCTCTGATATCTAAAAACAGGATGTCTTCTCTACGGACTTTTACCAATCGTCTCTTTTTCTGTCCTCAGGTTACTGAAAGATGACCGCTCGTTCTCATTTATCCCTCGCTCGCGACTGGAGCTCCCTGAAAATTTTCCCAAAGAGATCCCAGGGACGTGTTATTTCCTGGAGGCGGGGACATCTCACAGTCACGCCTCCCTGACCAGCTCTCGCTCTGCTCCCCCAGCCTCTATGAGGAAAGTTACCTATAGCATTGGGACAATGTTTCTAAGAGAAACCAGCCTGTAGATCCCACACGCAGACCTGAGAGGACGGAGTCAGACTTGGAGGACGTGAATCAGTGAACCTTGGATTTTTTTTTTTTGATATGCAATCAGTTAAGCAGAGACTCAGATTAAGGCCTTAGGAGAGAAGGCCTGTGAGGATCAAACTAAAAATGCTCTTGTCAGAGAGGAAACTAAAAACCATGCACATCTCTCGAGAAGGAGGCAAGGCCTAAAAAACGTGCTATCATGCTACTCCAATGGAAATTTCCCCAAGGGAATGCACCGTTCATTCAATCAATACAGATAACACCAAGCTAAATATCTAGCTAGATTCCATAGCTCTATACCTGGTGTCCAGCTTTCTCCCCCAGTGGCCGCAGTAAGGAGATGAAAACGAACGAGAGACCCTTGATCCCTTGTGTTGCATTACTACGGCGTTTAAAAAAAGAACAATTTCAAAACTGTGTTAAAGTGAACACCGATGGATGACATTTGGACAAACGCCGACGTCCAAACGTTAATGCAAATGTCTGCTGCGCATCAGGACAAAACATGAGGACGACCGCTGCCGAAGAACACGACATCTTTACTTCACCCTTCGTTCGACGGTCCCTGAATCACGTCATGGTTTATTTAACACACACACACACATTACACATGCTGCTCACAAGTGCAGGTCCGCCAGGACGGAGGAAGGACGGATGACAGCCGCAAACAAGCAGAGAGTTAATAAAGTAGTAATGCAGAATGGCTAAGCCCATCTCACAGCCTTTGTTGCTTCGAACACACAAAATAATTAAACTTAAACCCCAGCCCGCCGTCTGATTTGAGGTCAACAATTTAGGACAAGTATTCTCAGCTCAGTGCCTTCGAATTGCTCAAAATAGGACGAGTGCAGGAGGAAATCATTTTCTTGTTTTTTTGTTAAAAAATTAGTTAGAATGTGCAAAACAAATTGAGCGCTTCTTCTACTTCTATTACAACTAGCTTTTATTGGAAATACCGTCGACATCAGTGTTTCAGTAACTGCACTAAACCAGCCAAATTTTATTGCGGTACTTTTTAGGTCCTGAAGCAGTACTTTTAAGTTTGACGCAAAAAAAAAAAATGCCCTGATTCATTGTATGTACATCATAATAATTTCACATATGCATATATTATCTTATGTATTTGTATTAACATCTGTAGCAAAAACTAAAAAAACAATACACCCAGGAACGTCGATCAAACCTGTATCTACATCAGGCATACATGCATTTTGATCAGTAAAAATTTCTGGCATTCCCAATAAAAAACTAATTATAAAGATACAAAGTAGGGATGTCCAATATTAACTTTTCGACAAAATCCGATATGCCAATATGCGGTATTGTCCAAACACTTAATTTCCGATATCGATATATATATGCAGACGTTAAACGTCTTAGGACCCCACATGGATTCCAGTATACAGTGGAGCCCCGAGATACGAGCTCCCCGAAATACGAATTCCAAATTATGAGAAAGCAACTTTTGCGAGTTTTTCCTCGTGATTCGAGGAAACATCAAGTTACGAGTGCTCAATAAGCAACTTTTGCGAGTTTTTGCTCGTGATTCGAGGAAACATCAAGCTACGAGTGCTCAACCGAGCTCCATTTTTCCACTGTCTCGCTCACTGTCCTTCGTTTGGTCATTTTGCCCGTCGCTTTATTTCTCTCTCTCTCTCTCTCTCTCCTCACTCCTACCTTAGTGGCCCGACACTCTGTCGCGTCTCTCTCACTGTCCCTCGCTGCGTTATTTTAGCCATTTTTAAAAACAATAATATAAAATGTTTTCTTAATTATTACTATTTTATATTAACAATATATTTGTTTATATCTATGTTTTTGATGTTTAGATGGGGGAGATTTTAATTGAATTAATTAATAGTATATTTCTGGGGGGCTGGATTGAATTAAGGTTTTTAGTTATTTTTAATGGGGAAACACGAGTGCTTTTGTAGAACGGATTAGACTGGTATCTCGGGGGGCCCCACTGTATTAGGCGAAACCCAGGAATTGCGTTCTCGGATTTTCACTATTGGATTATTCAGTATTATTGGTGGTTATTATTGGTCTTTTATATGTAACTTTATATTTTGACGGAAACCGAAACATTTTTATTATTATATCATCCCTGATAAGGTTTAGTGAAAATGATATTAACCTGACAGTGTCATGTCATAAGAACGTGAGACGTCATTTTAGAGCCTAAAAGAAGCTAAAAATGTTACTGTATTTTAGTTGTTTACTTCTGCCAAACAAAGTCATGTAAGTCTGTGAAGGGTTCCCCTACTTCTTAACATTGTGCCATAGAAATGAGACCGACACCAGCAAAACAAAGACGTGCCATCGTAGAAGGAAAACAACAGAACCTGGCAAATTCAAATCGCAAATTCAAATTGTGTTTGAGTCCCAGTCAGTTTGACCTGGTATTAGATTTGATGAAGTCATCATATTTAACCATAACTGCTGAAAACAACAACATTCTACTGATGTTATTTAGCTCTGAAAGAATTGTTTGAAAGTATTTTTGTGAGATGCGCAGTCCAAGGGACAGATGGGTGCAGAGTCGGAGGGGTTAGCGCTGAACTCTTTCATTGTTTTCAAGTGCAATGGACACAACAAAGTAGTGTTGACAGTAGATCCAGGTGGATGAGAACCTGGAGAACCCTCCTTAAAGAACATCGTCTACCCTGGTGCAAACATTGTCTTACTACTGAAACTATTGTAGCATTAACGTGGAGCTGGTACTGTATCGTTTCCATTCAACGTCAGCAGAGTCTAAATCCTGCAATCAGGCTAAATAAAGGATGTTACACCAGCATTACACCCACACAACTTGTGTCCAATGCTCGTGCGTCTCCAAGTTGGTAAATTCCTGGCCTAATATTAGTCATTTGGTCAGAACCTACAGATCCGTTCTGCTGCGGAGGTGGAGCAGGTATGTGTTCGCCACAGCGATGTCGTCAGTCGCTGACCATAAACATTTATTAGAGTATTATAACTCACTCATATGACGGCAATAACGCTACTCTGTATATGCTGTGTTCAACAGTGCAATGCAAACGCCTGTGTTTCGATTCCGTGACCATTCAGAAGTGAACACAAATGTTGTCATTAGCGTGAGGTGATTCGGGCGGGTGACAAAAACAAAGCCAAAAACATTCATAACACCAGACAGTGTGTGCGTGCGTGCGTGTGTGTCTGTGGGATAGATTTGTATCATTTTAAAATATAAAATGTATCCAACTGATCCATTAAAATGTAATTAAATTATATATTTGATTTGTTGAAAAATAGGTTTGTTGAAAAATAGGTCACATGAACGTTTGAGGTTTTCACATTTTTCACTGTTTCTCTGCTCTTTAGGTCACATTTGTTTTTCTTCTCGTTCCAAAAATAATCTTTAAAAAAAAAAAAAGACACTGGTTTCAATGTCTAAAATCAAATTTTATAATCTTTAAAAAAAAAAAGACATTGGTTTCAATGTCTAAAATCAAATTTTAACATTTTCTCTTTCGAGATTTCAGTGTGTTTGACTGTTACTAAGTCGTTAAACCAGAGGGAAGATTTGTTTAGCCTTTTCCTTTGAAATGCCGTCATCTTTTTAGGAAGGATGTTAAAAAAGCCCTGGCAACGTTTCTACTTAAATTGAGCCTTTTTTTTTTTTTGAACGTACATATTATTCCAATCTGTTTGCATTCATTCATATAAGAAAGTAAATACTTTAATATATGTCCATCGGCCTATTTCAAAAGAAGTAAATAACAATATTTCTCTGACATTTTTTTTTTCAGACGTTTCACGAAAGCTATGAAAAAATGTTGTTTTTTTTTTGTTTTTTTTAAAGTTTGATGTCAGGTTGTAATCATAGAGCACTGAATCTGAAGATGAGTCAAAACTACAAGTTTTTTTGGTTTACGACTGACAATGACTGACTTCTGTCCTACATGATGTAAATAAAACACCAAGTATCTTTAATAGGAAGAAACGTATATAGATATTTATTTGTGTACATGCGGTAACTCAGTGTCTGTGTGTGTGTCAACTGAAACATTAAAAAAAGTAATCCTTAACGTTCCTTTAAAAACATTAAAAACGCCGGTGCAAGATAATTCAATTTGTAACAAAATGCTAATATTCACCTAAGATTTATCTAAAACTTTTCTATAAAAAACAAAAAATAAATAAAAAAATGGAGAACAAGTTGGCCCCCTGGTGGGGTTGTGAGGTACTGTACCAGTATGAATATACTGTATATTGTTATCTAACAGCCCTGTAAATAATTCAAATGCCCCAGAAGTTTTTCCAGATCATAACTTGTTATTTTTCAGTATTTTCTATTAAATGTCAAAGGTTTTTTATATTAAGAAATAGTCTTGCACTGCAATTTTTCAATTACTGATAATCTCCTGAAAAAAATCAATATAGATGTACTACTTAAAACTTAACTTCTTAAAACTTGCCTTTACTGGGAAAAAAAAACAGTTAAAATATTTCTTGGTATTCTCATAAATTTGTTTTCTTAAACATGAATAGTTTAGAAACGGATGCCTGCAATACACTACAAAAGAAATTTAGCATGGTAAGACTGGGTATAACAGGAGCATCGACCAAAGGCTCAGTCTGTACAGAGAGCACATGCTAATGACTCTCATCATCATCTTCATTAGCTACTCTGTCAGTAGCATCTGCAGGACTGCACCAATCAGAAAAGACTTCAGAGCGAGGGAAGTTATTTTTCAAAACATTCTTTCAGCTGCAGGGTTAATGTGTGTGTCTCTGTGTGTGTTTTCCTTTTTAGCTTTGAAGTTAGCCTGACCAGAAGGTCTGGACAGAAGTCCGCAGCTGATGAAACAGTACGTGTGTTTATGAGCGTGTTTGCACAGGCCTGAAAAATGGCCAATGTTATCCAAGGATAGCCTCTCGGTCGCCTCCCACTTCCTGGAACATCACGTAACTTTATTACCGTGGCCTCATTAAACACTCATTTGGACCAATCAAATCTCTCGGTAATCAAATTCGGTGGCATAAATTATGAGAGAAACCCATTATTACTGCAAACATCAGCTAATTAGAGCCGGGGACATACCACCTGCTGTCTGGTTGTACAGCATGATCTCTGTCAAACTGGTGTGTGTTACTGGACAAACAGGAGGAGTGGGGAAGGTGGAAAAATATTTGAAAATATCTTCAAATTAAAAAACTAAACAAAACAAAAAAACCCACAAAGAACAGTGAGTAAGGCGGAAAATATTTATAAAATATTTTTAAAATAAAAATCATATTTGTTTTACCTTTTACTAAAAGTCGCAATCAGTGCAAACATATATATATATATTTTTTTACACCTTAAATGTCTTGACGTTATCAAGAAAAATTGCACCTAATATCATTAATCATGAAAGAAGCAGCCAGGAGTGAGGAAGGTGGGAAATAATTTAAAATATCTCTAAATAAAAAAATCATAAAAAAACAAAGAACAATGAGTAAGGTGAAAATATTTATAAAATATTTTTGTATATAAAAAATAAAAATCGAAATCATATTTTTTTAACCTTTTGAACTAAATGTCAAAATCAATGCAATTACTATTATTATTATTTTTTACACCTTAAAAGTCTCGAGAAATTTCAATAATATAATTTATCATGAAAAAAACAGCCAGATTCTCCACCTGGTTCTCTTCATTTTGTCACAATTCACAGTGCATTGTCCTTTTACCGAACCCGCACTTTAAAAATTAAATTTCAAAGTCGTGTCCACTTGAATATTTCCCCTCGTCCTTCACCAATTTATAAAGAAAAATCCAAAAGTGAAGAAAAAACATTTTTCTTCAAAATTCCTTGCCTCAGAGTTGTCTCGTGTGTTTTTCTTCAAATGGAACGTATAAACACACAAGTGACTATGAGTTTAATAAACACACGCTGTACTCAGCGTGTATATAGTGTGTGATGTTTTATTATGGACACCGCTGGCCCTATGCCCACGCACACAGAGTTGAAACACAGTTTAACAGCAACCATTCCTTTGACCTTTGTGACATTCTTGACCTTTGTGAGCTTGTGAGGCATTCATCTTCTTCAGCTGCAACAACAAGCCCACCAGTATGTATGTGTGAATACGTGTCTCTATCTACGCGTTTGTTAAACAAAAAAAAAGGACTTTTCCCATCGGGGTCCTTTTTGTGGGCTTGTGTCAGTTTTGATAACTTCTGGATTGTAGTTGTTACAAATAGGAAAGAAATCTACGGACACATGGATATTCTTCTGAAGAGTACTGCTGCACAATTGTTTTAATTTGTCTAAAAACAGATTGAAATGAGTAATTACAACGCGCTATGGATTAATCAAGATTACTTAGGATTAATCGAGATTCTTAGAAATGATCGAAAATGTTTAAAACTCTTTCCTGTATATTAGGACAAATAACAGGTAGATTTTTGTGGAATTATTCTTTATTGATTTTCAAAAATTCAAAAATCAATAAAAAAAAAGTCCATAAAGCTCTCACTGATTAATGGGCATGTGGACGGTGGCGTTGGTGCAAGCCATTTTTAAAAAAAAAATATCTTAGTTGCAATTTCACAAAAACAAAAATATTTATTTATTTTATTATATTATCTACTGTACTCTGCCATAGAAACAACAAATCTGTTTTCCTTTCAATGCTCCCCTGTCTGGTCCTGTGATGCATTGTTGGTGTTTAAAACCTTGCACTCGGCCTGACTCTGTGTACTGCACACATGCATCAGTATATTTATTAGTGTTTATAGTGTGTGTGTGTACGCTCAGATTTTTTTTTAAAGAAACCCAGCTGTACCATTTGCTCCACTGTGATTTCAACTTCTGTAAACTGGAAAATTCCCCAAACGCTTATGAGAACAGACAATACTAAAAGCACATACATGGACATGGAGCAAAGACTTTTTTTTTTTTGCTGTTTGCAAAAAAACTATTTATGCCCCAAATCATGCTGCCAAGTGAACAAATTTGTACTTAAAACACCAAAAACCATCCCCGAATTTTCCACTTCTGTAAACTGGAAAATTCCCAAAACGCTTATGAGAACAGACAATACTAAAAGCACATACATGGACATGGAGCAAAGACTTTTTTTTTTTTGCTGTTTGCAAAAAAACTATTTATGCCCCAAATCATGCTGCCAAGTGAACAAATTTGTACTAAAAACGCCAAAAACCATCATATCTGACCATATTGCCACAAACACAAAAATCATGAAAAAAATGTTCTAGAAATGCTTATAAATATAAGTTTTTGAACCAAAACATGCTGCCCGGTGTTAACATTTGTGCTAAAAAAGTTATGTCTGATTATGTCAAAATAAATGTGTCTTTTGGCGCAATCCTACCGTTTCCTAACAACAATCCTAACACGGGATAACACATGCCGCTCATACTGCAAGGCAGAAGCCGCGAGCTAAGTGGATAAGTGGAGCCTTACCTGGCCTTCATCGCAGTCCTCGGTGCCCTCCTCAGGCTGAAGCTGGAACTACACAGCGTGGAGTAATTCTTGCTGGATCTGAGTGGCTCGCAGCTCCTCCTGAAGATAAAACAGATTCAAGTTAAAGTCGAAACAAAGGAGAAGAATGTTTTTGCTGACTGAACAACACTTTTGGTCCAATTTAGCGCTTTTCCAATCATATAACTTTTGGATAACAATCGGCTATTTATCTGTTCTGCTAACTGTTCCCAAACTGTGCGGCAAGCTTTGAACTTTTATCACCACATTATTTGGCAAAATTTAGCCAAAATTCGGCAGGACATTATAACATTAATGCTAAGCTAATTTAAGGCTATTTCCTATAAACGTTTTCATTAGCTAAGCATGTGTGCGCGCGCACTCGTGCACGTATGAATTTTGATTAAGTAAATCCCTTCAAGTGTAGCAGCGGACCCATTTCGCCATCAACTGGGCCGGTGGACTCCACAACGCCAGGATGTCGTCCTGGCCATTTTTGAGTTGCTCAAGTAAGAAAAGAAACGTGTCAAGTTTTTTGTCACCGGAAATCTCTCTGTGGAGAGGTCTTGGGTTTAGATCGTCACAGTAATGGACATGTACCAGCTGAGCGCAGTGGTCCTTCAGTGTGGTACCAGGTGGGGCTGCTTCAACCTCACTATTAAAGATATGAAAAGAAATGGATTTCTACCTTTCAAGATTTCTTTGGAATGCTGGCTTCCACATTGTTGTTTTAGCATGAACTAGGACATTACTTTTTTTAAGGCTATTTCAGAATGGAAAGCAATCTGTTAGTAATCAAGAATATTTGATTGCAGTTTCAGTAAATGATAATGCTAAACCGTTTTAGCATTTTGTTGAAACTGCAGTCTTTATGTTGAGAAATATCAACGTGTCCCCCATCGGGTGGAGTTTCTTACTGCACTTCAATGCGTTTGTTACTGAGTGTTGAACATGACATTGTGGACTTCTTTTAGGCCACGGGAAGTTTGAATGTTGACCTTTAACAGTGTCATGTTTGTTTTTTTGTTTAGTTCGAGCCCACGACCGAAGAATAGCCTGTGAGGAGGAGGTCCAGGAGGGCTGCCAACCAAATAAAACAAAGAAGCAGAAGAGAGGTAACCTGTGGATGGTTGACTAGAGCCAGAACAAGTAGTTGTCTTTGCAGAAGTACTGACTTGTATTGAAATGTGTATCTAGGTAAATCTTTGTAAATGTGAAGTGTTTCTGCTAGTAAAAGATTCAAAGGTTATTTCATTCATTGTGCAAGTATTGTAGTTGGTTTTTTAACAACTTTGTGAGTATTGTGGTTGGTTTTATAACTTGGTTTTAGCTTGCTTTTTACTACTAGTCCAATGGGTCTGGGAATGCACACAATGGGTCAACAATTTACTTTACCTCTGGAATGTTTACAACAGCCTTCTCAACCAAATAATACAGCTCAAGTTACACAACGACAGTCTTTACTACACCTTTACACGTTCAGTAAAGCAATTATAGAATTCAGTAAAACAACAGTCCAAGCTGCTGTGTATCTGGCAATAGCATAGGATGCACAGTGAATGGAGTGACAAGAATGAGCTGAAATAACACAATCAAAAGCTGTGTTGGTTTCAATTACCTCTGGCTGTCAGGGTGGAAAGTCTCACAGTTGATGGGACCAAAATGACCTTTCACTCCTCGCCAAACTCCTCTTCGTATGCGACAGTGAAGAACCTGCAGATTAGAAGAACACGTCATTGTGCCACATGTCAACACAAACCTTAAAAGCAGCTACAGCTAAGTATCCAAAAGTAGTTACAGAACTGAAGAAAATGAGAGGTGAAACGTCTTTATAAAAACCTACAGTTGCCCTCGATGTAACTACTTTTGGATTAAATGACCTGGATGACTGAGAACCTACACAGACATGCAGCTACAAAGTAGCCACTTCAACAGCACCGCCGACATTACAACTACACAACACACATCGCTATGACTGCTCACCATCAACAGTGATACAAATGCAATGCTTTAAACACATATTTAATTACTACATAAAGGCCTTTGTTTGTAACGGCGACATTATGCAGAAAAATAAATAAATAAATAAATAAAAACAACTTTTTTTTTAGCCAAAATGGAGGAACAATACTGGGCGTTGATTATGTGGCTGTTTTTTTTTTTTTTTGGCTGCCAAACAACAACAACAAAAATGAATTAAAAATAAATAATAATATTAATACGAAGAAAAAAAAAGAAGAACAACAAGAATACTTTGGTGAGGTTTTAAAACAAAATGTGATTTGTGGACTGTAACAAATTGTAAATATTCAGACAAGGAAAGCTTATTGAGTTTGTTGAAACTGAGGTACGAAAATAAACGTTGCAAAACACGAGTAGTGTTCTGCCGTTTCTATTTCGGAAACAATAAGTTGGAGACCCCAGTTCTAGATAATCCAACTGACATCTTTAATTTTATGTACATTGTTTACTATTATTTTTTTCTTGACTTTTTTTTCTCGACCTTTGTCTTCCTTCTGTTGCTTTTCTCCTTCCTCTTTACAACATGGACTTCTGTTAACTCCCCAGTCCCACCTCCCCCCACTCACTCCAGAGGTCTGCCTGCAGCATTAGATTGCATTTGTGCAGATAGACACACACACACACACTCACTCACTCACTCACTCACTCACATACAGTCTATATTAATACCCCTGGCTGGATGTAGGTGCCCCAGTTACATGGAAAATAGGGCAGTGACTGTGGTTGTGATTAAGTTGTATGAATATGTGCATGTGTGTCCCTTGTCTTGCAAACGTAAGAGAAAAAAACGACTATCCTGTGTGTGCGTGTGTGTGTGCATGTATGTGTGGAGCTTGAATGATGAACCACTGATTGCCGGTGATTACTAAGGGCATCGATTTCATCTGTTTAATGGCTTGGGAAGGGTTTTTGGATAAAGGTCAGTGATTGTTAGGTTTAGTTTTCAAGCACAAAATGTGGGATAGAAACAGATGAACAAACTTTTTAAACTCAGAGAGAAAAAAAGATTTACATAAGTCAAATATAATATACTATTGTACCATTTCCCAAAACTGATTGATTAATTAAATGTAAAAGCAAAGAGAAATAAAGAGAAACAAATTCAGTATCAATTTTGACTTAAGCTGTCGACAAAAGTTGTGTTGACGTGTCAGATGCTGGAGAGTGAGTTAAAAGAGAGTCAGTAAGACTCAATACTAGGAATGTTGGCCGATATTAGCATAATTATATAATATGGGTATAATCGCAGCACACTACTGCACACAGTATCGGTTGATATATTGGAAGAGAATTAAAGTTTTTGGACAATATCGGCATGTAGGCTAAATGTTAATGTTGGACATAAAAAAAAATCAGTACTTTTAGGTGTTTTTTTTTCCACTTTGTGTACACAGTGATAGTAACCAACGGGTGTTTCTGCAGCAGTAAATCTAACGGCAAAACGTAAACCATTGAATTTATCACTCCTCCACATTTACAGTGCCATCATAGAACATCCAAAGCTGAAATTCATAAATCACATCACGGTCATGCTGTGACTCTGGGTGCTGCTGACGTCTCGCATCCCTGTCCCTACAGTAATCACGATGTCAGCGGCGGAAAAAAAACACATCCATCAAGGAGCGGCCGCTCGTCTGCAGACTGACCACAGCAGCTTAGCTTAGAAGTGACAGTAAAGAAATACAACCAGATATGATTGATGACCTGACAATTCCATTTTTAAGCAATAATAATATTATTATCCATGTAAACGGCACAGACATAACACCTAGAGAAGGCCTTATGTGATTATGTAACGTTTGGGGCAGTGGTGGCTTAGTGGTTAAGGAAGCGGACTTGGGTCCAGAAAGCTTCAGGTTGGAGTCCACCAGCTGCCAAGTTCCCACTGAGCTGCTCTGAGTATGGCACCGTCCCCACTCACTGCTCCCCGGGTTTCTAAAGCTGCCCACTGTTCACTTTAGTGATGGGTTAAAAGCGTGTGCTGTGTCACAATGACAAGTAGTTCACTTTCCATTCATGCTAATTACATTCATTTAAAAAGGCAAAGACTGGTACGACCTCACACAATGCATTTGTAATCAGAACAGGAACACCAGGGCTAATGTTTCTGATTACGTTTCCAAAACATTACATATGCATTTGCGTGCTGGAGCGTGCGCTTCAGGCTCATTGTGACCCAACACTTTTCACTTTTCATTAGGTTCTCACTAGGAATTCAGTTCGAGTTACATTATCTTCACATTGCCAACACATTCACAGCTGTTGTTTCAAACCTGAACTCCGCCGCTTAAACAATTTTGAACAATTGAACAAAGTAAGTAAAATAACAAATCGGTGTACATTTTTTAATCATTTAACCCCTAACGTTTAAATGAATTTCAAATCCCCATCATGCAATCCTACGCTCTTCAAGGGTCAGCGCCCCTCAGTTTTCTCAAAATCCAAACTCTGACAAAAACGTAAAGAAACCAAAAGATCATTTAAGGTCAAATATCAATGAATGTTTTTTTAAAACATTTAATACTATCCCAGTTTTATTGTCTGATATATATTTACAGTTAAATGCTTATATTGTATGCACACACTTTAATGTCTGGATTTTCACTTGGTATTTACTAATTATGTCTAATATCTGGATTTTCACTTTGGAATTTGGGGGTGATCCCAAAATTGGTGTAATAATAACTTTGCCCTACTTGGTATTTACTAATTATGTCTAATAATATCAGCCAAAATATATTATTGTCCGATATTTAGCTTAATAATGTAATATAGGTTAGGGTCATTATCGGTTCTTCCTCCGATAATGAAAACCCGATAACGCGATGCCTGGGTTTTGCCTGTGACCTAAAAATAGTTTTGAAGTGAAAGTGAAACTAAAATTTGTATTGTGCACACAAATGTTATTGTGACATAGCACACCACTGCACACAATGAAATGCGTACTCTCCCTTTAACGAAACAGCTGCATATATCGGTTGATATCGGAATTTAAGTGTTCGGACAATATCAGCATATCAGATATTGGCAAAAAAGTTAATAACTGACATTCCTACTATTGACATACTGACAAACCTTAGCAGCAGTTCTTCAAAATTAAACCTTATTTTATGGTTTGTGTTGTTGCAGGAGAACATTAAAAAAAAACAACATTCCACTGAAATCCTAAACATAGCATCAAAGCGTTTCCGCTCCTCCTCCACAGTATAAACTTTGCTCTGATCCGCCGCAGTCGCCTCAGATTTAACTCTGTCTGACACCAAAATCACTCCTGTGGAAGTCTGAAATAAAAGCAGCGGTAATCTCCAGGCATATAAAAAAAATGGCTCGTCTCCCTCTGAGGGAGAAGCCAGTGTGACTCCCGTCTGACCCTGCTGCCTCCTCTCTCCTGCTGCAGCGCAGAAACACCAGATTTAGACGGCGAGGGGGCAGCGAGGGTAATTCTCTCCAGCTGGAGGTGATGGCTGCGTTGTTTGTGTTTCCCAGCTTTTATCTTTCATTCACAGCAAAAAGCACATGTTGACCTGCGCACACTTGACTGACTGCGCTCCTCCTCTGACATTTCGGCCGGCTCTTTTACATACAAACAAACGAGCTCCAAATAAACCATCCGGACAGCTGGTTGCCATTTTATCAATAGCCCATAATTTCCTCCCCAACTGGACGGAAATGCTAAAAGCAGCGAGGGTTCAGGCATGAGGGACAAAAAGACAGGGGCGACAAAGACAACAAAGACGAGGCGTAGATGAATCAACCTGACATGAAGGTGAGCAGGTGTGCACATCAGCATGTCAAACCACAGCTCTGTGCATGTGTCTGTTCAATAATCACACTCAATAGGTTCAACTCGAATTTGTCTTTTACAGTACGCTTAACACATGAATGGGATTGTTTTTGATCTTTGCTCAAGACACCAGACACCACAGGCATCCAGACAGGGTTCCAACCTGCGGTCCTCCTATTACAAACCCAGTCCATTTACCACTAGACCACAGGCTGCATTTATGACCAAAATTAAAGCTCGTTGCTGGCTATCTTGTAATATTATTCCTCTACATTGTTTTGATTTCAGCAAGGCTGGGGCAGCGGTGGCTTGGCGGTTAAGGAAGTGGACCACCATCCTCACACTCGAGCTGCCTCCGGCTCACTTTGGTTATAGGTAAAATGCAGAGGTCGAATTTCGTTGTGCGCAGTGTCACAATGACAAGTAGTTCACCTTCATTTTCACTTTCGACTTTAAAGTTAATAACTCTATGTTTTCAACCAAATTTTGAACTCAACAATTTAAATTACACTGGAACCTCGACATACGTGTATTTCAAGATACGAGCAAGCATTCGAGCAACAAGTAAAGACTATAGATACGCGAACGCTTACAGACGCCGACGCTAGCTCACTTCTGTAAGCATCGCTTCCGTACGTATGTCTGTTAAATAAAGAATACAAATCAAAAAAAAGAAAAAAAAAGAAAAAAAAAAAAAGAAGTAAGTTAAGTTAATTCTAAGTTTATCTAAGTTAGAAAGTGTACATGTTCATGAATTTCATTTTAACCTCTCACCTCAGGTTTGGGTGTGTCACTGTAAGATTGAGCAGAGGTTAGAAGGTGAATGATTATAATGCTGGGATAAATATTGTAGCGTGACATTTTGAAAGACAAAGAGAGAAGTGTTCATGAATTTCATTTTAACCTCTCACCTCAGGTTTGGGTGTGTCACTGTAAGATTGAGCAGAGGTTAGAAGGTGAATGATTATAATGCTGGGATAAATATTGTAGCGTGACATTTTGAAAGACAAAGAGAGACAGATACAGAGCAACGGGCGGAGATAGAGAGAGCTGTCGTTGAATGGTCTTTACACATGACACGAAAAATAAGACGGGCTGGATGGGGCAATGAGGGAAAGCAGCGACAATGACAAAGAGAATAGCAGGAAAATTAAAATAAAACTATCTGTATTCTAAAGAAAAACTTAAGCAAAACAGCAATACATATATAAATATATGTAAGTTTTATTTTTACATGTGTGCGAGCTGTGAAGAAACAACCAAAGACAACAGTCACTGTCATCACTGCCAACCTCCACAGGGCAGGGCTGAAGGTATCACAATCCACTGTTGGAAGAAGACTTAGAGAGAAGAATTATAGAGACCATAACCACAAGGTGCAAACCACTCATCAGCAAAAAGAATCAGAAGGCCAGAATGGATTTTGCGAAGAAGTACAGAGATCAGCCACAAACATTTTGAAACAAAGTTTTATGGACTGATGAAACCAAGATTAACCTCTACCAAAGTGATGAAAAGGCCAAAGTATGGAGAAAGAAAGGATCTGCTTATGATCCAAAACATACGAGCTCATCGGTGAAACATGGTGGAGGTAATGTCATGGCTTGGGCTTGCATGGCTGCTTCTGGAACGGGCTCACTTGTCTTTATTGATGATGTAACTCATGATGGTAGCAGCAGAATGAAGTCTACAAAACCATTCTGTCTGGCAATTTACAGAAAAATGCATCCAAACTGATCGGGAGAAGCTTCATCATGCAACACGACAACGACCCAAAACACACCGCCAACACAACAAGGGACTTCATCAGGGGGAAAAAGTGGAAGGTTAACCTTAACCCAATAGAGCATGCACTTTCCCTCCTGAAGAGGAGACTGAAGGGAGAAGCCCCCAGAACCACACAAAGACACAAAGAGGCCACAGTAAAGGCCTGGAACAGCATTTCAAATGAAGAATGCAACAGCCTGGTTAAGTCAATGGGTCGCAGGCTCAATGCAGTTATTGCAAGTAAGGGTTACGCCACCGAATATTAAATGTTATTCACTTTAATTTATGTTAATAATGTCTGTTCCAATACTTTTGCTGACTTGAAATGTGGGTGGGTTCAAAGAAAACATTTTATGCAATACACTTTTTAAAAGCAATAACAGAAAAAAAAAAAAATGAAAAAATAAAAATAGGTCCAGTGTTTATCTGTCAAAGAAGATGTTTTTTAGGGACTTCCAGAAGCAGCATCACTTCTCATCTCCTAATGAGACAGAAATCGGAGCTTTCGCCTCATGAATAAAACTTAACAAGTCTTGAGTCGAAGATTCACTTTCAGCATCAGGCAGGTGGTTGCCTGAACGTGCGCGTCTCCCTCTGTCTCTGCGGAGCTTCGTCCTTCGTCTTAAAGCTGACCCAGTAGGCAGGGTCCTCCTCTGAGAGCGGAGAGGCTGAGGCAATGAGGTCGCTGAACGACAGCAGTGTAAACGAGGTGGGAGGAGGGGGAGAAGTTAAGGAAGAATTGGTCTAAGAAAGAACAGGAAAAAAGAAAAAAAATTCGAAAAATATTTTCATGGATTAGCACATTTCGCAAAAGTAAAAAAAAAAAACAAAAACGCAAAAATAGCTTTGAAAGACAAAACGTGGCCCATAGTCCATTCAACCTTGGATCGGTCAATGTTTCAGAGATCACAGCTGTGTCAATAGAGATATTTCCTATACTATGTTTTTATAGTGGCAGGAGAAAGAAAGTACATAGAAGCGATAGCTATGCAACAAGGCTGCGGTTTCTGCTTGCGTCATCATTACTTCCTGTTTCAGCTGTGTTGTTTCGGTGATAAAAGTGGCAAAAAATTCGGTGCATCCCTAGTTAAAACAGCGTGCTTCTCAATTTTTCTCCGCCCCCCCCAAAGGGACAGAATTTAAATACTATTCAGCGCCTGGTAATATTTATTTATTTATCTGTACAAACCACTGTATGTGTTGCTGGCACCAGCATTCTGCATACAATCCTCTGATTATTAATATAGATGAATAAAATAAGCTACAATGCTGCCATCTAGTGACTAGAGGCTTGCTTAGCATTGATAATTTTTGGTGTTAGCGCTGGTTCTTAGTGGTTTGTGCTGTGGCCGACAACAGTGCTGGTTACAGGTGAGATAATAAACCCCTTTCTTAGGAGTTTAGAATGAGTATAACGATATATATATATAGATATATATATATATACACACACACATATATATATATATGCAGTGCACCTTATGGTGCGAAAAATACGGTACTCATATAATCACGTACTGTATTTTCTGGACTATACGTCTCACTTTTTTCATCCTTGGCTGGGTTTGCAACTTATACTCAGGTGAGACAGGGGCACTCTAGGCTTGTGTATTTGCTACTCCTGTACCACTGAAAATGTACGTTTGTTATATGACAGCCGCTAGAGGGCACTCTAGCTGGCTGGTGCGACTTATATATGTTTTTTGTTTTTTTTTTCATAGTGCATTTTCTGGCTTGAGTGACTTACAGTCTGGAAAATATGCTATATCATATACAAACAGAATTCCATACGTGTACACACGTCTATACTCTAGACATGTAATCTCACACAAACACACACACACACACACACACACACTTATAATCCTTGAATACATTAAGTACATACAGTACATATATGTTTACATACCTGTTTACAAAACCTAGATACAGTAATACATTTCCATCCTTTAAACAAAAAGTCCTTACTGTGACTCCTGGTTTGTCTGCTGGTCCAAGTGCAACAGCGACATGATGGTCAGGGTCCAGAAGACTCTCCTGTGAAACAGAAACACACTGTTTTTAATATAGATATCCATAAATCATAACTTCATAACTTGAAATCAGAACAAAAGTGACAGTATATTTATCAATCCTGAATCCCTTTCATTCTTTCTTAAGTGTTTGCAGATGCCCTGTAATCAGAGAAAACATCCTGTAATATTTTAGGGAATCTACCGTTTTGTTTTCTTGTCTCCCGTTTCAGTTCTGTATTGAACTGGATCATCTGAGCTACTGGATGTGAACCTGGAGACGGTCTGTTAGAGAAATTGATTCACTTTAAGTTCACTTGACCTTTCCGGGTCACTGCAATCTCTCACTGCTCACACACTGCTGCACCATGTCTCTGTGTTATGTCACGTTAACACACCAGGCATCCAAACTATGGTCCAGCCTTAACAGAACATCATCCCTGTTCACTGTTACAGCTCCTTAGGTTTGACATCCTTAAAGTTTAAGCTAACCTTTAGTTTCTGTTCCGTCTTTAGAGTCAAGGCCAAAATCGAATATCTTGAGAAATCGTCCAGAAACACTTAAGAATAAACATCTGATGCAGACAGGCCTGCAAATGTGTGTTTCTAAAAAAAAACTGAATCATCTAGGAGTTATTCCACTGTTTTAAACGGAATCATCTAGGAGTTATTCCACTGTTTTCCCCTTCATCATCACTTTTTTGCTTCATGTATGTATTTATATATTTATTTTTTGCTCTGCGTTTCAATACATCCACTTGTCATCTGCCGTCTTACAATTAATACTGTACATAAAAAAAGGGGACACACACACATCACCAACCGACTGCGATTGATACAGACGAGTTCCACGTCCCTGAAGTGAAAACGCTGACACCAAAACACCATTAGACCTCCGGTGGGACACGGACCGGAATTTTTCAAATAAGCGATGAAAAACCTTTTAGTAGCCACTGACTGAATCCCTCTGCTACTAGACTCCCAAGTACTGAAGTGAACGGTGGAGGGGACGGAAGAAAGAAAGAGAGAAAAAAAATATAGAGGAGGCTAAATAAGAGAGATATACTAGAAAAAGAAATCAGGAATGAGTAAAATCTAAGGATGAATGGAGGAGAGCAGTGAGACGTGAAGAGCAGAGGAGGAAGAAAGAGAAAGAGAGAATAAGTGACGACTGAGTGTTCTGACAGGCGTCCATTTTTAAAGTGCTCTTGTCGTTCAGAACAACAGACACTATTTGGAGCCATATTTGAATTTAGTTTTAAATAGTGTAAAGTAGTAATAATAACCGTGAAAGACCGTTGACAGCCTTCTCATCCTCACTGTGTACGCTTAGGTGAGGGTCAAAAAGTTCATTCTTGGCCGAAACCGAGTACTGAAAATGAGGAATCCAAGGCCGAAAACCGAAACACCGAAAGAAATTATTCTGCCAATTATTAGTACCATTGCATTTATGGCTATTACTGTGTACTAAGCCTCAATAAGATCAATGATATTGCATAAATTAATGTTACTCTTTCAAAGAATAAAACAACTACAAAATTATGAAAATATTTTATGTTGCACATTCCAACAATGCACAATACAAAATAAAATTCAAAATAAATTGTTAAACTTGACCCTACTTATGTGTACATTAATTGACAATGTACAGGCCTACTGGACTGCTGATAGATTGTAAAATTAAATATGTGTTCTCAGATGCCACCCCTCTTAAAATTTCGTCCCCACTCACTGCTCCCCGAGCGCATAAAGCTGCCCACTGTTCACTTTGGTGATGTGTTAAGGGGGTCACATTTGGTTGTGTGTGCAGTGGTGTGCTGTGTCACAATGACAAATAATTCACTTTCACTTTCACTCAGTGAAATCAGGTAAGCATAACTTCCTGTTTTGGCTGTTTTGTTCCAGTGATAAAAGTCTTTCGGACAAAAAACAAAAATGTACTTTTGGGCTATTTTCAGTCTAAACTTTTCAGTGCATCACTAGATAGAACCTTTTAAAGGTTCAAAAGGAGCCAATCTCAGCAGTCAACAGCCGAGTATTTGCCAGTCCATTAAAGCCACATATGGAGGCCACATATGGAGACCAACAACCATTTACAATTGTTCACACTGAATGTGAATTTAGAGCGAACACTTAACCAATCTCCAAACTTCTTTTTGGACTGTGTGAGTAAAACCACAGCACCATACTCTCACAATAAGGAGAAAATGAAAACTGCATAATAAAAAAGGGGGGATTGAACCATTGACCTTCATTCTGTGAGGCAAGATCATTAACAGCTTTTACCACCCAATTAACACCTACTGACAGAAAGCCCCGAGTAAGACTAAAAACTAGATCCAGAGAACCTCTGGATCTCAAACAGCCTGTGATGTTGTTGGACAACACAGAAGAGTAAAAACACCTTGGAACAAAGCCATTTACATCTGGCATCTGATCAGTCGAAGACAAAATCGCAGACGGCTTCCAACACAGACATGTTGCTTTTAGCACGCCGTTGGGCATGAAGCGCACCGACTGATCTGTCATTCATCGTTCATCTCTTTTCGTTTTTGGCAAAAAAACAAAGTTTGTATTTTTTTTTCCCCCGAGGAAACTCACCTCAAATATCCAGTCCTCCTCTTCGTCGTCCAGGTGCATCTTGGTCTGGTGCAGCACCTGACCCGACGTGAGTGGTTCTGAAGTCAGGTGGAACTCCACCCTCTGCAGGTCAAAGTTCAGACCAGTGCCAATGGCTTTAATAAAGCTTTCCTTCAGTGCCTTTAACAAGAAGAAGAAGCAAATGTGATGAGTTTCATGCCCAATTTCACCACAGATTCACAAAGATTTTTTTTTTTAAATTCTTACTTACATGCATTAATTAGTCCTTAAGACTTTATGACTCTAATATGATTTAGGTCAACATGCACTCAATATTTCAATTGTAATATAAATAATATAAACTATATTATATATATATTAAAGCTAGGTTTCTAGGTAAAACCAGCCATTTTCCAAAGCCAATGAGCAACAATAACACCATTACAAGGGCAATCACTATGGCAACCACTGAGCTCTGCCATTAGGAACCTGTGTGGTGATGAAATCAGAGAGACACTCGGATGTACTTGTGTAATTTTTCCTGTTTTTCCCCCTTAGTATTTGAATTACCAATGCAATATACAAAATTCAAAACAACTCCGCCTGTAGGGCCAAGCAGCAATGCAACGTGACCACAAAGTAATACGGTTGCCATGGTTACCCAGTGTCGATAGAACGCAGCAAGCTGCTGGTACTCAGAGCCAGATGATTGGATGACGCTCCACTCGTGCGCCGTAAACTGACGAGTCATGATGCGGAAAAACTCGGGGACAGAGTTGCTACCTGAAGGAAAAAGGAAAGAAATAGGAAGGACAAGGGGGAGATAGGAAGAAAATGAAGAAGGTGAAAATAGTAAAAGAAAGAAAAAAGCTAAAAAGCTGCTACAGAAAAACTTCAAAAATGTTAATGTGAGGGATTACAAACTGTAGGATGTGCTAATAAAGGATTCTTTACATCAACACCACCACACACACTCAGAAAAATAGAAATAAATAAGAAAATAAAGTAAATGGCAAACCGTCAGGACTCACAAAAACAAGACAACAGTGACATCTTGTGGTAACAATACATATTTCCTAGGACATAAAAAAATACAAGCAAGGCTGGATTGAACTTAAATATAGCCAAATCAGTAGTCTTATTAATATTTGTTATTTTCTGTCTGCATTTTAAAATCTGACAGAAAATCAGCTGATCACGTAAAGATGATTTTTTGCCAAAACATCAAAAGCCTCTTTCAAAATTGTTCTATTAACTTAAGGAATATTCTGCATTGGTACCTGGCAGGGTGTTTTTCATGATATCCACTCCCACCTGGAATCCTTGATTTGCAGCCAGCACAGCGTAGTCCCCTTGGTGGGAGATGTTGAAGCTCCAGGCAGCACCTGAATCAGAGCTGTTCTGTAGGAACAGAAAAAAAGTTAAAGATCAGAAACATTGCAATTGCAAATATATCTGACACAAAGTTTTTTTCCAATAAGGTCAGCCAACACAATAATAATATTTCCGAAAACAGGTAAATAAATACGAACAAAGGTTAGTGGGGTTCTGTAAGGTCTCTATTTACCTGCTGCGGAATAATAAAGAATTTTTTAGCCAAGGCATTTTGAATAAATTTATAAATTATAATTATGTGTGGTACATTGAAAAACGTTGATGAACCTTAGAAGGTGCTGCCAGATATGGTTTCCCTCTGTGAGATCGTTCCAGTCGGATTTCTGACCAGGGCATTCCCATCTTCTCACAGACAAACTTCCTGATCAACAACCTGCCAACCTGATAAGAGAGAAAGGAAAAAAACCAAACAAAACAGAGATATTGAGTAATAGTATAAAAAACAAAAGTATTATTACTTTCTTAATTGCTTATACGGTGTGTACGACTTACATTTTTTGCAAGTTTTAAGACATTTTTCAAAAATATTGTGAACATGTACTTTAGAAGAAACCTGTCGAAGTTAGTTCGGAGTTAGAGTACAAATTGAACAACAGAACTCACCATAGCTGACTTGGCATCTTTGGCAAAAACAAACTGTCCAATTCTTTCTTTCTCCTCTTTCTGGATGCAGCGAGCCGCAAACAACCACTCAGCTCGGCTCGGTGTCCACGAAGCACAACGAAAAGCCCAGCGGACAGAGCACATTTTCATTTCACTGACCCTCTCTGTCATCTGGGTACATTTACAACTTCAGCCTCCACTCGGATGTTAGCTTTAGCATCGCACGTTAGCATTTGAACTGTTAAAATACCAACACGGCTTTGTAAATTATTACAAATCAAACCACAGAGGGTATTTAAACCGCGGAATCTATGGCAATTATTTTTTCACCCACAAAATAACGTTAACACACTGTTTACAACTAAAATTATACACAAGTAACACTCACGTATATTAGAGTCGGGCGATAGTAGATAACGTCATAAGTGGGCGCGGTGGAGGATTGACGAATCAGAAAGGTCCATTGATGATGCCTTTAGAAGCTATCAGGAATATTAAATACTAATACAAGTTAGGTGATTATCTTTAAAATCTGGTAACCACTTAATATATTTTATGTATTTGAGGGTTAATATCTATATTTTGTTAAATCTATGCTGAAAAAAGAGCGTTTTTTACAAAATGACGATTGTCAATGCATGCGACATTTTAAAGAAAACTTTGAACAAAGCTAGAATGTTTAACAATACGAGTTTCTGGGTAGATTTGAATGCTACATGAAAATAGCTATTTTCCGATTTCATTTGCCGCACATCTTTAAGCTCAAGGTGGGTTGTTTTCATTATATAATACATAATGCTTTGGTACACACAAAGAACGTGTGTTGTAAAAAAACATTGCCTTTATTTATTATTTGTAAAAAACGAAATTGCGCTAATCTGTTTTGGAAAGCAGTCATTTAAAATCATCTTTTGATAAGACATGTTGAGGAGATGCACATCAAATGTATAAGATGGATTTCTACATGTCGACTAAAGAAGCATTGGCCCGTATTCACGGATCATAAGTAACCAGCCAATGTCTTTATATTTACTCAACCAATCAAATAGCCATTCACTTGTCATATGGTATATATCTACGGATGTGCGTTTGTATGTGTAAGACGGCAAATGTGAATATGGCACTTCATAGTCTGCCACTAGTCCGCAGAATCAAAACAATAACAACGTAACATCACGTTTAGATTGATTTACAATCATTTAGGTATGCGTATTACCTTACTCAATTATTAATACATAAAAACAGCCCCTCAAACCTTCACCGTTAAAAGTGTATACACGGAAGGAATCAACTCATCTAGTTTAGGTTTCGTTTTGATGAATTCAAAAGGACTGTACTGTTACCCTGTAGGTGAAAACACGCTTAGGAACAGTGGGAAGAAAATAAATTCTAACAGAAAGAAATGTACAGCAGATCCAGACTCTTGAGTCTTCAGACACACACACACACAAAATAACCTTCACATCTTCAAGTTACAGCACTTGACCCCTCTGCCCCGGGGTTTCTCTCTTTAGTAATACCTTACACTTTTATGTCTGCACCTCCATCTCCCTTCATGTCATCATTATTCCTCTGCTTTTCTCACAGTCGTCTCTTGTTCGTATCATTGTATTTCTGGGGATTCTGTTCCCACCTCTCTGCCAAGCTGGATTTCCTTCAGGTGAAGCATCTGAAGAGAAAGAGGAAGAGCAACTACAGTGTGAGAGAAACTCAGACTCTGATCCGAGAGATCCACAAGAGGAGGGATGTGCTGTTTTCAAGACAGCAGGTGAAGAATTTCATCCGCCGATTCCCTGTTTATTGTTGTCCATTGTTTATCATTATGTTGTCCTCAGAAACACACCATTTAAAGGCTTCGTAGGCTGTTCATAGACCAAGAGTCTAATTGCTTGAACATCTCTTCTGTGCATCTGATAGAATACGGCCATTAATGAGCTGAAGAGACAAGCATGGGAGGAAGTGGCGCGAGGTGTCAACTCTCTAGGTGAGGGTGAGCTGCGAACTGCTGCCGAGGTGTGTTTATTTTTATTTTTGCTCAACATATTTTCACATCTTTACTGCAACTCCACTTGCTTTAAAATTGTTTTTTTTTTCTCTCCCCTCGTATGACTGACAAAAACCTACACACAGTTTTGTTCTTTAGATTAACTAAAGTGGAAAACAAAACAGCCGTGTCCTATTTTTCAATGGTACTCATACAAATGTGTAGTTTTCAGCTTGTCTCAGGTTAAAGCACTGGAGTGTTGATGTCCCAAAAATGAAAACATTAAAGGCTAAACCATGAAATAATGCCATATAGCAGTGTAGCGGTAGCATCACAATTCTGATATCTCGATAAAAACAAATTTCTTTAACTTGTGTGTCCACTCCACAGGTGAAGCGACGTTACCTGGACTGCCGTGCACTGATGAAGAGGAAGCAGCTCCAGGCAGAACTCTCTCTCTCCTCCTCCTCCTCATCATCCTTGGTTCTAAAGACAGAGTATGACGATTCGTCCCCTGTGCACGAGGCAGTGCCTCTGGGATCCGGGTGGGATCAGCTGCAGGACCTTTCAGGCTTCCCAAAGGACAGTCAGTGTGACTGGCCAGAGCTGATGCCTCTGAGCGAGCCCAACGGCCACGCTCTGATAACGCCGGCGGACATGAAAATGGAAAATGATGTCACAGAGTACAGAGTATGTAAAATGTTATGATCATAAATCAATAGTTTATCTATTTATCTAGTTCCTCCTTAAAACATCATACATTAATTAATACAGAAATGCTGACAAGTCAGGCTACTTAAAATGCCTTCGTGCTCATTTCCAATCTGCCGTTTCTAGTAGGACTTAATAAGTATTTATGCTAATGACCTAATCAGCCTAATGAATCCTCTTCCTTACCGTGTTATGTTTAATAACCACAGTAATTTCAAGCACATTATTTACCTCCAAGTAAGAGTCCACTCTTGTTAATGTGCCCTTGTTATAGGATTCTTATCGTAAATGTCCAATTCAACATCTGCCTAATTTTATTTTATTTATTTTTTATTTTTCTTTTCAGTGTGCTGCTTCTCCTTTAAATGTGAATGTAGCCTTAACTTCAAATTTAATGTCACATGTGAGGGGCAAAAAAGTGAAGTATGTTAGTGATCATTAGTCAAGGAGATATTACGTTGTATACCTGTGGTACTGGTACCCTGGTACTGGGCAGCACAGAAAGAATGCATAACTTCCATTATTTCTGTTTTATTTATAATCTGATTCCAAACACTGTTTTATTTTGAAAAAAAATACTGGATTCTCTCCAAAGGATTGGGTCCCAGTTTAGCAGGCACCAAAAACTACCCTACTCCGAAGGCACATGACCAAGGAGCTGTCGACTGACCTTAGGTATCAGAGATACCTCCAGAGAGTAATTTCCATAATTGAACTAATTGTGAGTGCTTAAAAATACTAAAACAAGGTAACTTGTTGATTAGGGTCATTGTTAAGGTTATGACGTTATGTAAAGTGCATTTTTGATTTCAGTGTATATTGAACACATCAACATGCAGTAGTGTAATATTTAGCGTGCTGCATTCACACGATCAACTCAACGTTCCACGTTTCTAGGCAATCTATCTACTTCCGGTAGCCCCGGAGCTAATGTTAGCTTTGGCCATGCTACAGGCATGGTTCGGAAAAAAAGTAGTTGGCCAGGCTACAGGCATGGTTCGGAAAAAAAGTATTTATTTAATTAAAAGTGAAAAAAAAAATCTTTCTGTGTAAAATATCCCATGTTACAACGTGGACACCTGTGGCTAATAGAGAAATGTGGCCTATATGTGTACAATTATTTTTTTCTTTTTAAATTTAGTGGGTGCGGCTTATATTCAGGTGCGCTCAATAGTCCGGGAATTATGGTAACAGGTTTTTACATTAAGTCAGATTAATTTGGTCCATTCACAAACATGACCTGGCAGGCAATGCAAAGGGCCTTAGGGACACATGTGGCCCAGGAGCCACAGGTTGCAGACCAGTGCACTGCACTGCTCCTACCTGGTTTAAAAGTACATGAAGAACAAAATAATTTGTTGTTGAAGTTTGTTGTGTGTCGATCTCACCACATGCAGTTTCCAGTGTAAATGAAGACAAATCACTTACAATGATGCACTAAGAAGAAAATGCATGTGATCATCTAATCCAAAACACATTTTGGTGTCTGACACATAAAAATCTGAATTATGCTGCAATGATGCACTAAGAAAAAAATGCATGTGATCATCTAAAGTGAATCCAAAACACACTTTGGTGTCTGACACATAAAAATCTGAATTATGCTGCAGAAATGTGAGTGTTATGGCCTGGTGTCAAGGCTGTCGTTCTTATTGCGCATATTTGTTTTAGTTTTGCACAATTTACTGCAAAACTGTGAAACTGTTATGAGAAATTTGTGGATCGTAAATGTAACGAAGCCAATGTCTCACTGCAGCTGGATGGAGATGTGGGAGACGGAGAAGAAGAAATTGATGAAGATGACATCCCCTCGCTCCTCAGCGACATCGAGTCTCACAGCGAGGGGCATGTTGGTGATGTGTATTTACACAACGGCGTGGACACGCTCGGCTCCTCCGCCAAGGCTCCGACATCGACCACCAACAGAGACCTGCCGACGGCTCACGGCCTCATTGGGTACCAGCCCACTGCTGGCTGTGGAAACAGAACGTCTGGACGTGGAGAAAGAGCGGCTGGCGGTAGAGAAGGAGCGACTTCAACACGTAGAAGTGGAGAGGGAACGTCTGCAGCTGGAGAAAGAGAGGCTTTTGGTGGAGAGAGAGAGACTGCGGCTTCTGTTCCTGAGTCACTCCGAACTTGTGGACTCCTCTTCTAACCTGCCGTCGCAGCAGGGCCCGCCTTCATCGTCCACGCCCTCGTCATCCTGTACTCAGAGGGAGAGGGAGAGCGATGGAGAGAGGTGGACGAGAGCGGTGGACCTGGAGACGGAGAGGATGAAACTGGAGAAGGAGAGGCTGCAGCTGGAGAAAGAGAGACTCCAGTTTTTCAGATTTGAAGCCAGCAGATTGCAGATAGAGAGAGAACGCCTCCAGGTGGAGAAGGAGAGAATGCAACTGCTCAGAGATCACCAGAGTCACTGAGCAAAAAAAAGTCTGTGAGAAGGTGGAGAGTGGAAGTTATGAATAAATTACATATGATTACACTTCTTGGATTAGTAATTAAATAAATAAAAAAAGATTCAGCGTTTGCTTCGGCATCTGCTCCTTAATCAGTTCAATTTGTCACACACACACACACACATCGTGAGGAGGGTGTGAGCTATTTAGATGATTGAGACTGAATAACATTTGGCCAATGACAGGACAGAGATTAAGGGTTGTTGTATTTATGACCAGGATACTTCATCAGTGCCTCGTTATGTCTTTAATAAAAAACGTGACTAGACACTGAAGGTGCCGTGAAAACAACATCTCGTCCAGTGTTATCCTGTTAATGTCTAATTAAAGTGAATATTTAGTAAATACGCATTTGATTTTATCATTAAAAATGCAATTGTTATTGTTTAACAAAAACTAAATATACACAAAACCAAAAATGTTTGAAGTGATTCGGGTGGTGCGACGCTAATTTTAAGTGACGGACCTGGACCGCAGGCAGGCCAGTCCAGCACAAACAGTCTTTGCCTACACTTTTGTAATCGTAGCGTCCAAGTGGCTACGGCTGTCAGAGCAGCATTTTCTTTTACACAGTTTTCCGTCAACATTTGAAATGATCAACTGTGACGTGTGTTGCATGACTTTACAGGGAAGCAGACAATAATAATAATAATAATAATGGAATCCTTTGCTAAATACCTGTATACGAGTGTCCCTTATTTTATATTTTGTTAATTTCCACTGGTATTCTGCAGCACCGCACTCTTGTAGATTGGACTGTTGTTAAGCCCCGCCCCCTATGTCACCGAATTCACAGCTACATCAACAAATCTCCACTAAACTTTATTTAAAAATAATGTAACTTTTACAGTTACAAATCAGTGCAACTTTCCCACTGTGAATTAATACATTTATTGTTTAAATTTGCAATATCTCCATGCACCCTGTGGGTGCCCCCGCCCTCACTGACCCCTGGGAACCGCTGACCGTAAACGTATCCTGTTTATGACACATATTTTATCTTCAGTCAAATTTGTAAAGGCCCAATGTACAGCACAATACACAAATATAACTGCCTTTAACCCTGCTATACTTCACTACTACTCTGTGTATTTGTAACTGTACCACTTCATACAGTTCTTGTGTATTTGTGCTGCTGACTGCATGTACTGTAGGTTTAAGTAAACATGATTTTCAGACAGATTTTGTGTCGGTGAAAACTGAATAAAACATGTATCATTCAATAAAGGTATTTCTAAAATAGTGTTTTGATATTTATTTTGTACAACAAAGCTGATCATCGTTTGTGATTTGATTGTCTTTCCCTCCTCCGAGGTTATTTAATGGCTGTAATATTGATTTTTATATACTTAGATGACCTTAGTCACATCACATGAAAGGTTTGATTTGACTTGCCGGCAGTCAAGCACACACTCTGTAAATATATGGGATCATGTCAAGTGTATATTCCTGCAATAAAAAAAAAGAACAAATAGCTAAGGATTACTTATATTTTTAAAGTGTTATTAAAGTTTTAGCTAAATTGTCACAGTGAGTGGAGGGTAGGATCTGCACTTATGGGATTAAATAGGCTGTCAAATACTTTAAAAAGCACTCTGGGGATGTTTATACCCAGCTGAAATACATTTAAGAGTGTGTACTGAAGTGTTGCCTTTTCAGCCTGCAGGAATAGAGTGAATGTTAATTTAATGCATTTTTTTTTTTAAGGATGAGAGGTTTCTGGTGGCAACGCAGCAAATATCCAATTTTTCACTCAAAAAGAAAGTTGAATATTTATGAGCTTTAACTCCAAGGAAGTTTGTTCCATTTGATTTGCGGAAATACATTTCATCCCATTGGTCTGCTAACTGTGTGCTAGTTGCGACACGGAATAATCTGCATGAAGGATGTGGATGAGGCCATAGCAAACTGGCCTAGACTAGCCCGTTTACTGCACAGAAGCTAATTCACTGCTGCTGCTTGGAAATAAAGGTCAAAACATCGAGTAGCACGGGAAATAAATAAAGAGCGACAAATTTGTTTAAATAAGAAGGGCTGTGATGCTGAGAGAGCGTGAGGAAATGATGCACTGTAAAATAGAAAATCAAAATAAAAGGCAAGGTGACACAAAAGCGTGCGAGTGTGCGTGTGGTCGTGAAGGCTTGTGGACGCGCACAAGTCGAGGTGTGAGGTTAAACAGGCTGTGGGAGTTTGTCCGTGTGTGAGAAAGAGAGAGAGAAGGAGAGGGAGAGAGTGAGGAGTGAGGTGGGAAATAATGGGAAATGCTTGTCAGTGATGGCTCTACATTAGTTGTGTTAGGTCTCTGTGGATTGAAAAAAAAAAAAAAGAGCCCAGATGACAAAATCACAGCAGGGAATTCTTAACCACACAGCTACTGCTACTGCTGTTACTTCTCCACAGAGAAGATACCTCACAAGCACAGAGCTGCCCTTTAGCAAATGTTATCCTTGAAAACATTGTCTCTGCTTTTTAACTCAAAACACTTTTATAGCCTAAAATTTAGCTCAGACAAAAAGAAGGCCACATTTTAGGATACATATATATACATATACATATATATAAATATATATATATATTTAATATATATTTATATATATTTTAAAATGCACTTGAAGAGAATAACATGGGAGACACAAGGTATTCCTTTCCGGCAAATAAATACAAAACAAAAGCAACAAATGCCTTCTTGACAAACTGTTCAATGACCTACTAGGGTTGGAGTTGGGGGTTCAAGCCTAAAACCTATCAAGTGCAGGGAAAATCCCAAAAACCAGTGCCCAAGTATTACCGCATATTACACTATTAGTGCTAACTTAAACAGAATAAAAACCAACATTTAACATAGACACAAGCAAGCAACATAGAACAATAAGAATCCCAAACGTCAGCTGACCAGCGGATAAATAACCAGACGGACACGTAGGGCTTCATAAGCGTTGTTGTTTTTACTAGAAAAAGAAAACAAAATGGACAAAGAGAAATAAAAGAAGAAAGTAACAATGTTTTTATTCAGCAGTCAGCGTTTGCTGCAATATCATATACCGGGAATGGCAAAGAAATAATACACCTGTGTCGTGTTGTCATTCACTACCTGTGTGTCCGCTGTCCACTGTGGGCACTGCTAACTGTGTTTACCTAGTGCGTCTTTGATAGAAAGTCCATTCCTGTGCAGGTTGATTGCTGTGATCTTATATTGGAGGGTGTGTGTGCGTTTTCTGACAGAACAATTTCAAGCAAATGTTAGGGTGAAATCTCACAGATCGAATGCAATTATTCTAACAATGACCCAGTGAGTTAGATCCTCGACTGTTGACCTCTCTGTCTGAGTTTTTGAGTCATTCGTTGTTCATGTTGCCAAATGCTGTCACTCGCTTTCGCGCTTCATTCGGGGCTTTGTCTCGTAGCCGGACGGGGGAGAAGATGAAAGAAGAAAAGAAAAAAGAGAGAGAGGCGGGAGGCAGGATAAAAATGCATGAGAATATATAAACCCAGGCAGGTCGAGCAAGGTTGTCACAATCTTCACTGGTGTTCTGTCCCAGTACATGCCAACTGACGGAGCATCTGAATTTCAACACACCGATACCAATAACAGTATTGGTACGGGTATTGTTTGCTATGGTAGGCCAACAATGTCAGCAGTTTGGCTGCATTTCTACATCAGAAACCGAGACATGAGCTACACTTACTGTAAGATTTGTTCTGTTACCTAAAATCTGAAAATACCTGAAGACGAACCTCAGCGCCAAATGTGCTAACGCCTCTTCCACAAGGGATAGACGAGGCGTTTACGGCCCACCGAGTCACCTTTTTGTTGAGACGCAATTACCTAACATTGTGGGTGTTTTCAACTGAAATGCTACACAGTGTAACCTAACATTGTGGGTCATTTTGATTATCGAAACATGATAAGTCGTGCTATTCAGTTTTACGTGACTGTTTTCAACTGAAATGCTACACAGTGTTCCCTCTCTATATCGCGGTTCTCCTCCCGCTCCCTCAGTACATCGCAGAATTTTTAAAAATCTGACCTCGCGAAACTTCCGCTATATCCCAATATATATATAGCAAAAAAAAGACGCTATAAATATATATATTATTACATACTTAAGTAATAACAATGTATATAATTATATATACATACATTATACATACTTAAGTTTTGGCTTTAAAAATGTGGATTCTCGTTTTGAAATTGAGGCAAGATCATTTACGAACGATCGCTGGTAGCTTCGTTTACCTAGACGAGATGTTACTGCTATGTATTGTCTAACGTGACGACAGTATCACCTTAAAGTGTTTTTTAAAATTTAATACAGAAATATCGGTTTCATTTTTTATTGAAATATTCTTCTGTTAATGAAAAGGGAATAAAACTGTTTTGTTTAGCACTTCCTGCTTGTGCTCACTGCGGTTCACCCAACCACTGTATGTCACCCTATTTCCAACAGAGCTGTGGCAGGTTTACAACACTGCCCTCTAGGTCATTGCATATATAATGAAAACCAACCTACAGAAGTATTGGTATGGTACTCGGTGATGGCGAGTACAAAAATGAATATACTCATATCAGTTTATTGAAAATAGTATGGGGAACAACCCTAATCTGAACTCACTACTAAAGCTGACTCACAAGATGAGGGAAGACAAAGCATGAAACCCAGATGAAACGCAACCAAAAATACTACACTTCTCAGATATCAGACATGGTATTTTTTTTTCCACAGTGAAGGGATTTGACCAAAACCCGCCAGGCAGGTGCTTCTTCCCTATTTACACGCTCGAACAGGGACGCTTTTAAGCCGAACAACATAGAGATTTGAAGGAAACTCTCCGATTTTGAAAAGCAGCGAATGAGTAAACAAACAAACAGGCAGAAAAAAAAAAAAAAAACAACAACCCACAAACTCAAATTCATCCACACTCCTCATGGAGCTGGACGACCTTTCTGACCTGACCCTGTGTGTACAGCGATGAGTGAGCGTGCATCACAATGAGTGTGTCCGTGTGTGTGTGTTGCAGATGGACATTCGGTGTTGAGGAGGACGCTCAAAGACAATGACAAATTGTTATTATGTTATTAAAAAAAAATAGCCTTATAACACGACGTCGGCCACGGCCTCTGACAATCAGTGATCAATGAGTTCTAGAGCTCTCTATAGATATATATATATATATATTTTATTTTTATATATAATATGTAGATTCATAAAAAAATGATTCTTTTGTATTAATTACAAGGAGTGGCATTTTCTTTAATATTCCGTTATTGCAATGAATCGTTACCTAAGATGATTTTTTTTTTTTTAAAAAAAGACAGGTGAGCTCTGTTTTGCTACGCACTTATTTACAACAGTTTTTCTTAGAAAAGCAAGCCTTCTGATGATGTGCCTTTACCAATAACAGGAAAAGACAATGAATCTAAAAAAAAAAAAAACAAAAAAAAAAAACAACCCCAACCCGACCCACCAAAAAAATTGCCATCGTAGTCGTTCTCTGGGGCAGATACCGCAGTTTGTATCAGTAAATCTATAATTTTCAGTATTAATGAGGTGGATTCATTTTAGAACAATTTTTGAGTTACAGGCCTAAAGCCAGAAACATGAAGACTGAGGTTTTTTTTCTTCGTTTTTTTTTTTGCACAGTTGATATAACATGTTTTTAACCAGATTTAACACAATATCCTCCTAAGTTTTCAATTTGTTTTAGTAGACATTCATTATTTGCATCTAGCTTTGGATCGATCATCCCAATGTGGTGCTGACTGGTTCTGCCACTCCTGAAAAAGAAAAAAAAAAAAAGGGAAATAATTTGTTCAGATTTCTTCTTCCGTTGTGATGTTTGTTGGTGACAGCTATGGCTAAAATTAGCACAAAAAAAAAACAAACAAAAAAAATTTAAGAATTTCCGAGGTTATTTCTGTTATATATTGGCTAATTATCTCGTGAGTTCCATGACGAGATATCATTCTAATATGTGTAGTAAGAAAGTAGTGAAACAGTCCATGGCAAAGAAGTGGGTTTGTCACAGTCCAACAACAAGCTTACAGTTTTCTGGTCTTCTACGGGTGATGGTGCCTGGCACTCAGTCTTTGCAGGCGTTGACACGTTTGATGGATGGCCGTGACACACATGATGAAAACCATGTCAGTAGTCTCTGTAAGGCATTGTCAAAGAGTGTGGCTGATCGGCATCCGTGTCGTCCAATGAAAACTGAGCACAAACAGGACAGTGTGGTATCTTTCTCTCTCTCTCTCTCTCTCGTTCTCTAACCATTAAAAAAAAAGTAAAGTCATTTGTGATCATCATCTTCATCTTAAAAAAAAAATTAAAGTCATTTGTGATCATCATCTTCATCACTATCATCGTCATCATCATAGTCAGGTGTTTGAAGCCTGGGGCGTGGAAAATGGGGGGGGAAAGGAGAAGGATTCTAGGGGCCCGTGATTGGGGGGGGCGGGGCTTAGAGGGGCCCTCAATAAAATTAGAATAACCTCCTAGAATAACCTCCTTGCTTGGCTTGCTTGGCTGTGTTGGGATTTCCTGGACATCTGCGTTGGCTTTCCTCTTGTTTTGAAGATATCGGGACAATATCTCCCCCCATCACCCGCTCCAAAAGAGTTGCAGCCAATCATAATAGTTCATTCATCCCCTCCCGTCCCCGCCCCTACCCACTTCACTGGTGAACATGTCAATGCACAGTCTTATATCTCTTGTAAAATAGGTCTATGGCAACAGGAAAAGTGAAATGGCGATGTGCAGTGTCGGTGTATTCAAGTATGTGTGTTTAAGTATTTGTGTGTTGAGCTTAGCTTTATGCATGTGTGTGTGATTGAATGGTACTGTATGTTCGTATGTATGCACATATAGATGTCTGTGTGTGTTTGTGTGTGTGTGTGTTTGTCCGTTTCATAGTCTGTATGCGTGTTAATAAGGCACGGGAGGTGTTTTTGGTTTTCAGGGCAGTCCGGAGGAGACCACTGCAAGGCCGGGGTGTCGGAGGGAGGCGTGGCCGGCATGCACAGCTTTGGGGCAGTCTGGCGTCAGGACACGGCCGTTCTCCCCCACACTTCCTGTGATGGACAGACGGGCCTTGTTCCGCATGGCTTCAGAAAACGACAGCTACAGTGTATGAATGGGTACAGGAGACAGAAGATTGTTGTTGTTAATAATAGATATGTGGGGCTCGCGTGACAGCAGTGCAGCACTTAAAAAAAACAAACAAACAAGAAGAAGAAAGAAACAAACAAGCAAAAAAAAAAAAAAAATGCATGCAGGTATTTCACGTGCATACACACCAGGTACGGCCCAGCACCTTAGTGAACAGTCTGAGGGCTGCAGTCACACACATTGCATAATAGCGATATATAGTCAAACTAGAGCGTCAAAATGAAAATTTTAATGGCGTAAATACATTTGTAAATAATAAATAATCTGATTAAAATGTTATATTGATTTTTTTATGCAAGGCTTGCATCAGACCACACTCACCAATCACAGCGCTCACTCCAATCACTCTATTAACTCACTGAGGAAATTAAGGATGAATTAATCCTCAATCAATCAATTAATGAATGAATGAATTTGAGAAATAAAAGGTTTTAAATCATATTTAGGAATGTTGATTGATATCAATTAATCATGATTAATTCACCGCTAACTTTTGATTAATCACATTTTTAAAAAGTGATTGACAGCCCTTATTCAAATTAATAATAATAACAACAACAACAACAACAATAATAATAATAATAATAATAATAATAAAATCCTTGACCTGAAATCAATATTTTTGGCCCAAAGTCAAGGGCTTATTATTAAACTAGTGAAACACTAATTTACCGGACATTTAAAATCCGCTCATCGGTGGTGTCAGTGTTAAGTGGTGTGAATGCATCCCATATCTGCTCACATTAAAGCGCTGTCACACTGACCAAATGCTCGCACCACAAAGTAACGACAAAAAACAGGCAACGTTCACCGACATGGGCAGGTGGAACCGAGGTCGTAGACATCTGCATTTCACAGGTGACCATGCATTTATCTGGGCAGGAGAAAATCTGACGGATTCCAGTAAGGATTTACAAGGGAAAAGGCTTCGGAAGGTGAAGACTTTGGGGGGGAAAAAAGGAAAAGCAGTGAAGGAATGAGTTTTGGTTTCAAGGGTTTATAGAGAGGGTTTGACTGACTATATCGCTCAGAGCTGGGGGATTCTCTATAAAAATGGGTTATTTTTTTTTTGGGTCAATTCTTATTGTAAGATACAAATTCTTTGCTGTTGCACAATTGACGGATACTGTCATTACCACTAAACCTGACTTTTTTTCTGAGTTTTTTGTCAGAAAGAAGATAAGTGTATTTTCCGACTAATATTAAAATTGATAGCCCATTGTTGGTTTTATTTATTTATTTTTTTAAAGAAAAAAAAAATCTTTCATACCTGTGATATATTTAGATTTATTTCTATAAAGCAAACTGTTGACAGTGATCCAAATTCGCTACACTTTCTGTTTTTGCCTTCAAAGAGGAGCTCAGTCCAAGTGTACCATTCTCACGTTGAAGTCAATTAGAAAAAATATATTAATTAATCTTTTTTTTTATATAATTAACGATACTTTTGCAACTCCAAACTTTATTTCTGGACGTAAGTCAGACAAATATGGCGTCTGTCCAGAGTTTTACTGCAGACCTTGAGAATAAATAAAGATTTTTTTAGGAGCCGCTGTTATTGCTTCTGAGCTCGGTCCAAACTGCTCCACTCTCTAAAGTGGCCTGTTTGAGATACAGTTGGTATTTCACTTTTATTGGGTACTGATACTTCCCAACAGATAGCGGCTATTAATTAGTCCACCGCATTTCACTATCTTAACTGTGCTTCCTTTGTATCGATCTTGCCAAATGTGGAACGACGGTCATTAAATATGACTTTGTAAATGTGGCTTTGCTTTAGCAGCTCAACCAAAATGAAGTTCTCTGTACACAGATCTTTGCGCTTTTCTCGGCCACACAGTGGGTTTCACGCAAGACAATATTCTCAGTTGTCGAGGGGGCGACACACTAAAATGGTCAAACCACTGTTAAAGAAGTTTGAAGTCGTACGTAAAACCGCTACATACTGCTGAATACAGAGAGGGTTTGTCACGTAAGAATTAGCTGTCGTGCTTATTCTAAATAATAATAAATAATGCTATTTATTCCAAAAGTCAGTGTCCTGGTGCTGGTCCACGACCCGATGGTTGGGGACCTCTGCCTAGGGTATCGTCTTTTTACATCACTTTATGTAGCCTGTATTTTTACATCACCATTATTGGCTGTTCTTTTTTCATTTTTTTTTTTAAATTTTTAAATATTATTTTAGGTTTACACAACAGACCAGGGCTTATTTTTCATCAAAATAGTAAATTAACTATTAATTCATAGTAAAAATGAAAAAAAAATGTTGCTGAAAATATAAATATAGTTTATCTAATTTTATTTGATCGTTTATTGTTTAACTCAATACAATAAAAATAATTTAATATTTACTGACAAGATTGCCTTGAGTTATCAGGGACAAGGTTAAGAGCTGTATTTTTTTTTAAATGTTTAAATGCTTTAATGTTTATCACTAACTTGACGCTGTAATAAAAAAAAAACAACAACAACTGAAAAGCCAATTAATTTTCAGCTGGAAGCAGACTCATGGCAAACCCAAACATACATAAATGGCTGTTCAGAATAAGTAGGTCACTTCTAAATACTTTAGTTGTCAAGCGCTTACTGAAATATTAGCATCAGGCAGCATTGTTTAGGTTTTAGGCAATAAAAGGGAATGAATTCTATTGGCTGTGGTCTTGAAGATAACATGCAAAAACGGGACTTGGTGGAGTTTTCCACTGCATTTTCCCGCCATTAATGGGATTTCATTTTTAATGAGGTTATTGTTGAAAGTCAAATGAGCAAGTTAGTTGATGAGGTCAGACGTGATTGGCATTCTGTGGTAGTTTGTAGCAATGTTCTCTGAATGACTGCAATACAAAAACAAAAAAACAAAAAACAACTTGTTGATATTCCAGGCGTACTGCTACATACTACTGTTAATTTTCCAATGCAGGTGCCTAGTCAAGTACTGTGCAAAGCACATCATCATCATCATCATCATCATCATCATCTGCAGCCAAAGACGATGGAACCAAAGCTGTGATAACACAACGATTTAAAAACAAAACAAAAAATGTAACCAAATAAACATAATTTAAAAAAACAGGCAAAAAAAGTGAACGGAATGAAACGTGTTAGACTGTAAAGTAAGTTAACGAAGCGAAATCGATGGAAAAAACCAACACAAAGAGCTACACTGGTTCCACAATGCTTGACCACATCCTTATCAACACATGACGGATGGCGCGGTTGCGTGTGGCTGCTGCGACAGCCTCTACACGGACAAATACAGTAATCTACAGCACCACCACCACATCATCAACATCAACCATTACCCCACCTAGATATGGCAGCCTCTAAATCCTACCCCTATATCTTGACCCCCTCGGAGCCGTACACGTTGTACCCCTCCCTATAAGTGGCTAGATTCTGGGTGCTGGGGGAGGGGCTGGGGCAGTGGGGGGGACTAAGGTCCACCTTCATGCGCTTGGCTTCGGCCCGGGACTTGTAGCAGAACTCGACCAGGGCCACCAGCATGGCCAGCCCGAGGCCGCCGACCAGGATGTAGAAGACCCCGGCCACATTGGACAGGCTCAGGGCCTGTGAAGACTTGTCCTGAAGAGAGACAGAGACAGAGAGAGAGAGAGAGAGAGAGAGAGAGAGAGAGAGAAAGAGAGAGAGGGGAAAAAGAAAGAGGGAGAGAGAGGGGGGTGAGAGAAAGAAAAAAAGAAAGAAAGAAAGAAAGAGAGAGAGAGAAAGAGACAAAGAAAGAGAAAGAGGTGAGAGAGAGGAGAGAAATAGAGAGGGGGAGTGAAAGGGAGAGGGAGAGAGAAAGAAAGAGAGAGAGAGAGAGAGATGTCCAGGACAAGTGTTGGCGGAGTTAAAGAAAAGGTTAAGAGGTGAGGTTAGTAAAGGTAAGCTCATGAAAAAGTGACGTCACGAGGAGGTGAAATGAAAGTTGCAGAGAGTGTGGTGATGAGAGAGGTGAAGGAGAAGCAGGAGGACAATAGGAGACGGAGCAGGGAGGGTGGACGTTGAGAGAACAGATAAGAGGCAGGAAAAAGCGAACAGAGAGAAAAAAAAAACAGAAAAAAGAAATAGAAATCGTTAGAGACAATTAACAGCATGAGCCACATTTGAACATCACATACAACAATGCTAAGCTAGTTGACATTACTGTGATACGATTACCACTACTGTTACAACACAATAAGATCAGCACAAACACTAAATCATTTCTACAAATCAAACCAAAGCAGCTTTAAATCTGATTGGATAACATCACTCTGTCCACTTAAATCTGAACTTAAAGCCTTAAACCTGGTTTAATACGTGCACTTTAATTGCCAGGTTACATATTAGCAAGTATCTGACTATGACCACCTGTCAGCCTGAATGAATACTGAATGTTTCGAGTGCCGAGAGATGCGGTATGAGTTAGCTGCAAACGTTTTTAGCATTGATGTGAAAAAGTGGTAGCGCTTTATTTCACGGTTCCTGTCATTGGCTCACTCATTTCGGAACAAGGTGATTCGGTTGAGGTTACACGTATTATTCTTGTTATTTATTTTTTAAAGGAATAATAAAAAATAAAAAAAACCTCAACCTTCAGCACTGAATTAATAAAACATTTCTCCATCAATATGTCAGCCTTTCTGCTGAGCAAATATTTGTCCGCCAATTATCCCTTTTCACCGGGCAGTTGACCTGCTCTGCGCTGCATTTTTGAATATTTAATACTTTTTAAACATTTGCCTGTGGTGAGTTATTAAAAAGCCGGCATCTGCCTGTAAAATAAAGCCTTACCAAGCCTCGTCTTAATACTGACTGAATGTGAATCATGAAATAAAAGCCAACATCATCCGGTGTGTTACTGCTAAAGCCAAAAACACATCATAACTGGTGGATCAAAAACAAAAACAAAAAAAGTGAGAATGGAAATTTGCAAATGATAATCAAAAAATTCTTCATCAATTCCCTCGGCTGACTGTGATGAAGATGGGTGTGCCACAGATTGCTACAGAGACTGAGTAAGAAATCAATTTGATGTTGATTTAGTTCAACTTGATCCACCATTAAAATTCAAACCAGAAAAAATAAGTAATTTATCAAAGAAGAAGAAGAAGAAAAAAAAAAAAAAGGCTGGTGCAGTTCGAGTAATTCAAAGTATCTTTTGGTGATTAAAAATGCTACAAGTCTAAGACAGCAGTTGCAGTAATCTGGAGCGTATTCAGGAGGATGAGAGTTAGCAGCTAGAGGTCTGTGGGCCACAGCAGTGTGAGACTGACCTTACTTCCAGAGTCCTTGGGTCCACACTCTCCTTTGTCATACCACCATTTGTTTTTCAGTTTGTCTAAGACGCCTGCTTCGCTCAGTTTCAATACTGCAAGGTTTACTGGGGTTCTTCGCGTGTAAAAATAACATAAATAACATCATAGGTCATGTTATTTTATGTTATTAGGGTAATTCACATTTGCATTGCATGACAGCTCAGTCAGTCACAGAGAAATTGTTCAACATCAAGTGACCTAGGACGGATCCCACTGAGTACATGTGTGTAGGCTCGATCAGGAGGGGCCGGAGGGCGGGGGGCGGGACGAGAGGAGCTACGGCGAGCTACAGACATATGAGTGGGACCCGCCTTTGTCACTTCTGGTAACACACCCATGCTGCCCCAGCTGTTACTACGACAAACACAGGCTGGTACTGTCAGTCCAGGACTGCTGGCTCCAGCCTGTGTGCCAAGGACTGGGACGAAACAAAATCTTCAATAAAAAGAAAAGCTTTCTTCTCACTTTGATCCTTTGAAAAGAATTGTTCGGTCGAGATCTATAAGCTTCACCAATGAACACGGCATCCAGCCGAGAGTGTGTGACACAACACAGGTGTGATGTTCAACAATGCTGCCGGCCACAACACAATATGTGACCTCAGGTTTTGAACACAGCGGGGCCTCGAGATACAGGTTTCATCCGTTCCACAACAGCACTCGTATCTCGATTGCATTTTCCCCATTGAAAATAACTAAAAAACGATTAATCCGTTCCAGCTCCCCAGAAATATACTATTAACTAATTAAATTAATTTTTCTCCCCTATATAAATATAAAAAACATAGATATAAATAAATGTATTGGAAGTATAAAATAATAATAATTAAGATAACATTTCATATTATTGTTTTAAAAATTGGTAAAATAACCCAGCGAGGGACAGTGAGAGAGACCACCAAGAGAAGGACTGGGACTGAGGACTAGATTTAGATAAATGCAGTGGGCGAGACAGCGCGACAGTGTCGAGAGGAAAAATGGAGTCCGTTTGAGGACTCGTAACTCGATGTTTCCTCGTAAATCATGCAAAAGTTGCTTACTCGTAACTTGGAAAATCTCGGGGCGCCATTGCATGAATAATGCTAAGCTCGATGCGAACATCAGTGATCGTGCGTGTTCAAGAGCCCGTTGTGCGTTAACACTGCAGACAGGGCCGTTGTTTTGCGTTGTTTTATTTGGAACTTTACATTCTTGAAACGCTGCTAAAATCGCATTTTAGAGGCTCAGTTGTGCGGATGTGTGGCATGCAGGTTTGATTCCACCGCCTAATCCAAGGTCGGACGGTGTCAGGAGTCGCACCCCGTGCAAGAATGGGTCAATGCGCCCTACTGCCGTGACGACCCACTAATGAAGACTATTGTTAAAAGTGTGAAATAGTTTTTCAGCATTACTGCTACTCCCCAAAATCATGTTTTACTTCATAAAATACCCTCGGAGAAGTGGCCATTCATTATGTATATTCAAAAGGCTCTCTGAATATTTGTTTGATGAAATGTCAGCTTGTGAATTCTCTTAAAAGAGCTGCGAAGACGTCCTCGCCCTGATTGCATCAGATACTGTAATCCATCAACGGGATAAAAGGAATCCGAGACCCTTTCATTCTCCCAGCGAACCTCTTATGACCTGTTTCTGTCTGAAAAGCAATTCCGACTTTCGGCCCTGGGACGAATGATGTTCAACTTGGAGTTTTTCAGCAATCCCTGCTTTTTGACTCGCATCTCATCTCTCACACCCACAACGCTAACAACAGATACCGTGCTCATTGGTTACTCATAGAGTTCTCTGCTGTGACCTCTACCCTCCCCGCTGGGGCAGATGCATGCGTTACACACTGCGGACAGCGACCGTTGCGGCTGCCCCGGCCACAGAACGGCCTCTGTCCCTCAGTGGTGGGTTGGGCAGACAGAGAGGGCTAACCTTGGAATCCCCTCCCCCGCTGCCACATTCTCCTTTGTCATACCACCACTTGTTTTTCAATTTGTCCAACAGGCCCTGCTCGTTGAGCTTTAGCACGGCCAGGTTGACCGCATTTCTTTAGGTGGAAAAAGGAGGGGACAAATAAGATAGTTTTGTCAGAGCAGAGGATGGACGGATGGACAGACAAACAAGACACGATGGAGGTGGGGGCCACAGCCAGGTAGAACGGAGGGGAGGGGACGGGGAGGGGGCCACAGAAAGGGGGAGAATCAGAGGAGCCGACCAGACCAAGGTGGGTAAGTGGGGACAGATACACTCCAAACAACTCCTGTTTCTTCTCTGTCTCTTTGGTTTTCTTTTCTTGTTTGGATATTTTTGTTTGGAGCTCTGTGTGTTTTATCTTTAAATTTCTCTCTTGTTTTTCTCTTTTTTTTCCCTCCCAGGCTAACGCTGTCAGAGGTTGCTTCACAGCCTGAGTCAGATTATTGTATAAACTGTGTTAACCAGGTCTCTGCAGCCCGCTGGTGTTGCACCGCCTGTGCCTGCTGTGTGTGTGTGTGTGTGTGTGTGTTTGTGCACAAATTTTGACCGTATGCCTAGAGCGTCCCGCAGCCGTCTTGCTCACACCCCTGGAGGAAGTGACCTCCAAACCAAATTCAGGGACATGGTTGCTAAAAAAAAAAGGTGCTATAAACATTACCACTACAATAATACAGAATGACATTATTCACGGTTTGCTGCAAAAATGGTGACAATTATTTTTTAGCATTTTTTTTTTTTAAGTATATTAAAATGAGAATACGAACATTCTAATTCATACATTACAAGCTGTGATGTTCTAAAGATAAAGGAGCTACATTGTTTAATGATAACGCTCAATGGCAGGAAATTACCCAGAAGGCTTTTAAGAGATGACAAACTGGATATCTCGTATTGTATAATATCTCTAATTTAATTTCATCTGCCGGAGAACTTCTACGAGCCCCATTAGAGGCTCTTACTGGAGAAGGAAGAGGGAAAAGAAAAGCAGCGAGTGAGGACAGAGTCTCTGAGTAAAGCTAACCAAGAGATTCAGAGAGAGAGACAGCGTCCTTTGGGGTGATCACGGGCACGAGACAGGCAGTGACCGACAACGTGGATGAAAACAGTTAAAAAAAATATCTGTGAGTGTCATGGTTGGAAAATGGGCACATATCAACAATCAAACCACAGGTATTTATACTGCAGGGAGTAAAACATCCATAATCATTCACCATTCACGTCTTCAATCGTCAATCGGGCACTTATCCTCCTCATCAACACGGCTAATTCAAAATTAACTCTAATCAGTGCAGTAAAAGGAGAGGCAGGGACACCTTACGTGCACACTCCCAGCCACGTGCGCGTGCGTGTGTTTGTGTGTACATCTGGTAGCAAGGGTTTCCACTGATTGAGAGAAGGCGGAGAGACAGCCGTGGACAGTCCCAGGAATGTGATTGGAGGCCTTAAAAAAACGGGAACACGATCCACTCGCTGTCACTGTCACTTTCTCCCCCTCAAATGGAAAAAAAAAAATTCTTATTTTTTTGGTATTGACAACATGTAAACTACGGAGACCGTAATTGTCACGGGGGCTTGTTTGCACCACACACAGGGGGAAGTTATAGTGACAGGATGTGAGGTCGACGTGTCACTTTATGGAGAGGTGACGGTCGGCAGAGGCGGAGGATCATCCTTTTTTCAATCAAGTTATTGGGATGCAGGAATAACCGTGACACAGTCGGGGGAAATTAGAAAAAACTGGATAACTGTTGGTAAAAAAAAAAATTATCTTTTCATTCTTCGCAACTCCTGTGCTGTTTAGACATAAAACGACCTTTTATATTTGGACTGCAAATATATAGATATATATGTTTTTTTACAATTTCTTAAAGATGCAAAATGAGCACCTACATTGGAATTAATGTGTTTACATCAAGCCCCCCCCCCATCATCAGGGCCCCTCTACTTCCTATTTACCAGCAGTTGGTTTCTGTACATCTATAAATTCCCCCTTGTGGCCATGTATGTAGTGGCATCAGTCTGAGGTGCTGCCTCTCCTTACAATCAGTGTAAACAGTTTCAAATTTTCAGCATCATCATCATAATCATCATCATCATCATCATCAATAAAATAATCATTTCTCATCAAGACGCAGACCAAAAAACACAAGACAGCGGACAAATGGACATGGAGTTACCTGTACGGTGGCCCTGTGGATAGACGTGGCAGTTGAAGGGGCAGCATGGAGGAGGAGGGAAGGGCTCAAGCACAAGGGGGATGGAGAGGTGACACAGTCACGGGACACCAAATTAACAGGGAGACGTGGCACGGGAATGGAGCGGGGAAAAAGAGAGAGGGTGAAATAAATCAAAAAGGCCGATGGGAACATGATGAAACACACAAGTGGCGTTCTCAGTGCACACGTCTGTCGCTGCTGAGGGGTGAAAACTGTTTTCATTGGAGATGATCTGAAAGCATTCATTATCAATGGAAGTAACTGCGAACGACTACAATTTGTAAATATCAGAGCTAGGCACGCATTTAACAGTTCATTTGTTTGGTATTAACACGGTTTTATTATCACTGTTTTGGAAGTCGTTGTTGACCAGTGTTAGCCTGGGATTGACCTCCCTAAGTGTCTCAGCCAATGAGAGTGTTTGGGGGGCGGGGCTAAAGACTGCTGCAGCTCTTACCTGAACATCGTAGAATGTGTTCCAGATGGTGTAGATGATGAACCTACATTTTTTTGTAACCACTGCAGCTGCTGTTAAGGAATATGGTTAGTTATGATAGTAACTTGTAACTTTTATTTGTTTTGTTATAACAAACTAGATAAAACCTTAACAACCCGCCAGTGGAAAGCAGCTTTTATTTTACCCGGAATTGAATTAGAACGATGCTAAATGTTTGAAACGCCACTGTGTAAAGAAGGTTTCAAAGTACCTCAAGTGTTTGCGCACTCCTGAAGTCAGTCAGCGTTGGATTCGACACAAAATGAACTAATGAATTAATCACGCAATGCATTACTGCAATCAAAAGTTAACAGTTAAAAGTTGCCTAGCTCAAAATACGAATATTTCAGTTTCTGATAATTTGAACATGAAGTGTTTTCACCCAGAAGCAGGGACAGGTTCATCTACAGGTCGTAGTAGAAAAGGCACAGCAGGGTGGGTGAAATATCGCAGCAATAGAACAGCACCAGCACGGCCACTGTTTCCTATTGTCACACTATTCCACCCACCTTAACTGTGAGCCTTTTGGCGTAGCAATGCCGTATCCTTTGGAATCCAGGTTCCCCCCGACTTTCATGGTGTCACAGGGTTTGCGCTGCTCCGTGTATTCGTTCATGGTGGACTCCAGGAGGAAGGCATACTTCCCCTTGGACTTTCGGACCCTGGCCACACCTTCTGCCGTGGTTTTGGTGAAGACAGTGGGCTCGGCGGACTTCATGTACGACCACATCTTCTCGTATACGGCTATTTTGGACCTCTGGGACAGTAGACAACAACAAAAAAAAGAAGAGTATAGTTTAAAATAGAAGTTAGGGGACATGCGATCAACTTAGAGAATAGAAACAGTAAAATAGAAGTTAGGTGATATGCGATCAACTTAGAGAATAGAAACAGATTAGGTCAGGGATTCTCAAACTATTCCATGACAAGGCCTCCCAAGTAGCGTTAGCTTCTGGACAGGGACCCCCTTTGAAAACCAACCTACAATCTTACAAAATGTTTAGAGAAACATTAACTTATTTTTATTCACTACAATCCTACAAAATGTTTATTTTGTTTATTAGAGAAACATTAACTTATTTTTATTCACTGTATGATAATTATTACATTTGTTTTGCACAAGAAAATGAATAATGAACATGCGCTAGCTAGCTACACGCTAGCTTGCGTAGCAGCGCTGCTTGACAATAGGCATAAACTTCCAGGTCTACGCAGATCACGACATCGTCATGCCAAACTTGCGGCTTTCACATGAGCTGCATTCAGGTACCACCGGGAAATTGAGAATCCTTTTTCATTTCATTTCCTTGAATTCAAATTAAATAATGCAACTTTTGCATACAATATTCATCAAAAAAGTATGTTCACATCTGCGCAAAGATATTATTTAAAGAAGAGAGAATCTAAATAATAAAAGAAGGCGACTAATGACAAATTAATCACTAATCATCAATCATCAGGATGTGAAGAAGCAGCTCCGGAAATCAAACAGCTCATTAGTCTGTGAAAGGGGTTTACGTTCAAAAACAGATCAGTGCATTTTAATTGTTACATGCCCTCATTTCCACAGATGCTTACGTTAAGTCAGGGCTATTTACCATAGATCGTCACGCTGCAGTGAATACACAATACTTCAATGTAGTTCCACCCTCCATAGATAGAGTGGAGATCTGTCTACTGTTCTCCTGGTAAAAAATAATATTTCCCTTTAGGTTAAAATATTTTTTAAAAATCATAAAAAGCCAAGCAACAATTGCTTTGATCAATATAGGAAAAGAAAAAAAAGTATTTTATTTAAAAAAAATGTTTTTTGTGTTATTCGAAAGAAGCCTCAAGATTAAGATTGGAAAAGAAATTTCCAATCTTGATCCAATATTTTTAATTTTTTTTTGTGTTATTCGAAAGAAGCCTCATTCAAATCAGTGGCCTGGTGAGTGACGGTCAGGGTCCGGAAAAGTCTCCAGGTAATCAACGCAGGTTTATGCAGTGTCCCCCCCCCAAAAGTGTTGCAGCAAGAGTGGAGCTGTGCGATCAAGAGTGAAAATAACAAGTGGAGTCAAACTGTCATCCTCCACCTGACTCCGGTCTCCCCTGCTCTCCTGATGATAAAGTGTTATTCTGCTGCTCCGAGAGCCGGGAAGCAGAGGACTCAGCTACTCAAAGAGTAGCGCCCAGTGATACCTGTGTGTCTGTACGTCACTGGTGCATGACCGATACCAATCCTATATTAATGTAACTCCTATCTTAGGGGGCCATCGGCTCCTCTCCTCCCCCCGTTCCCTCCATAACTCTTCTTACTGTGATCCATTCATACTTGTCACCAATTTTACACCTTTTTTCCCCACTTTGCACCATGCGATCTATTCTAATTTCTATATCTGCCTCCAGCCAACGATGAGCTCCTATGTGATGCTTATGTACTCAAGTATTTGTAAATAGAAGTGCGCGAGACATGGACGATGACTGCTGTGCACACTATAGACTTAACAAAAGCAGCATCTGGCCTTATAAGGAGTAAATGTGTGACAATAGAGTGTGACTTTTTTTTTTTCCACATTCAGCGAGGCTTTAAAAAAAAAAAATAAAAAAAATAAGACGTGCATTCTGCAATATCACCTCCAGGCATCAACTCCACAGAAGAGAGCTTTAAATATACAATCGTACGCAGATCGTCACACTCACATGCACACATGTAAACACACTCCATGCACGGCTAAATATGCATACATTCATACTCGCATATCCCCCCCACAGAGACACACACACACAAGGATAATTAATGGCGGTGGTGAATCCCCCTCAGCTAAGGAACGCTAAATTGCTTCTTCAACCTCCACAGACTTCAAGCCTGCTCGTTATGTTGATGACGCCGGAGCCGCTCACAGAGGCACAAAGCGCACATCCCACCTCCCTCCCCGCACATCCCCACGTACACACACGGGGGTTATACACACATCATCGTACGGAGGACGGGGGACTGGGAGACAAACATGGCAAAATGCACGAGAGCACAATTGATTTTCAATACTCCAGCGAAGCGTGACGCCGTGATTGAGCATCATCAGCCGGGAACAAGTAACAACATGGCTGTTTTTCTCGTGTGGGCAAAAAAAAAAAAAAAAAAAATGTATATGTACAGTCGAGTTTAATTGCGTTTCAATGTGAACTCAGGTCACTGGGTAAAGCCTCCCTGTTGTTTCCTTCCGCGTGTTTTAATTGTCAATGTGCAGTAGCAAACGTTGCAGCTTACTTTCGCTGTTCGGTGCTTTTGTTTTTTTGTTTTTTTTGTGTGTGTGTGTGCCATAATTATTATTACTAATCAGACAGGGTAGGAGGAAACAACTAGGGTTAATGAGCGTTGATCCAGCGTAATCATACCACAACGAGCATTTTAATTAAATGCATTTAAGTCCCACGCTGGTCCTATTAGCTAATCAGTAAACCCCCCCCCAAAGAACATGTGTGAGAAGTTTATTCAAGTCAACAAATCTCGACAGAAGTGAACCGAGTTTGAAAGTAAGTGAAGAGTATTTTCTTTTCACTGTAATTTAATGGGGTTTTTTTTTTTCAGTGTCTAGTTTTATTTACTGTGTTCTCTTGTGTCAGTTAAAACATATTTTGTGTACGTACAGCTATGTTAGCTAACGTATCTAATGTGTGTATGAATAACTATACAGTAACACCTTGAGATACGAGCGTCCTGACATACGAGTATTCCGAGATACAAGCAAGGCTTTGAGCAAGTTTTTGCTTTGAGATACGAGTAAAGATTTGAGATACTAGCACTCTTACAGAGCAAGTTTGTCGACTTCTGTACGCGTCTCCCCCGAGTCTTGTGTTTGCGTTATCTACGTGATTTTCTCCCTATTTGTGCATTATTCTTCATTATAGTGATGAGTCCTAAGAAAGAGAGCGATAAGGAGGGTAGTGAGAAGAAGAAACGCATGATGACCGTGGAAATAAAGCATGACGTTGTCGATAAATGAAGTGGAAGTGAGGGTAGTCAGGAGAAAAAAGTTGAAAAAAAAGTGAAGAAAAGTATAAGAATACAAATTGAAAAAAGCAAAAAAAAAGTAGGCTAAGTGAAGTTAATAAGTTAAGTTAATTCTAAGTTAATGTAAGTTACGTAGTGTACGTGTAAGGTACGATACAGAATCAAGTGTCTACGTCCGGGCCAACTCTCTTTCCTCCCTTCCTCCTCATCCGCACATGCCATTTTGTGTGTGTCTCTATAGCAATTAAAAACATGTTTTTCCATTGTTTTTAGCACTAATCAGGGAGTTTTTCAGAGGGCCGGAACGGATTCATTTTGTTTCTGTTATTTCGTATGGGAAAACATGATTCGAGATACGAGCACCTCGAGTTACGAGCTCGGTCCTGGAACGGATTATGCCCGTATCTCGAGGTATTACTCTATGTAAATACAATGCTTCTCATTATTTGTTTGGTGGTTGCAACACGGCAACCTGTAAATGCTAGATCAGTTCAAATACAGATGAGCTTGTTGGTAGTGCAGGAGTGAATACGTTTAACAATTCAACGAAAGGCCACTAGGGGGAAACGATCAGCTTGATCATCTGAGAACTTTTTGGCACGCCCCAAACGAACCCAACACACACTCACACTCTCGCAGCTGTAAAATATTCAGGCAGATGAACGGAAAGCCTTGTGTGCGTACCCTGAAGAACTCTTTGGTTGATCCTGAGTCCAGTGTCCCGTAGGCTATCTCTGTCTGTTTGGCCAAATCCTCCGCACTTTCTATAGGTGAGACCATCCTCTCCACGGTGAGGAAGGCGGCCAGGTTGGCTGTGTAAGAGGAGATGATGATGAGGGTGAAGAACCACCACACACCTCCAACGATCCTTCCCGATAGGGACCTGGAGACGAGACGGGCAGAGACAAGAGGAAGGTGACATTATACGTATGCTGCTTTTTAATGTGAACAGATTCTGAAGGTTACAGAAGCGGGTGAAGGGAGTGATTAGAAAATAAATGAAGAGAAAGATCTAGTCTTGGGCGACACAGATAGAAAATAGAGATAGGAAAGCAGCAGTGGGGGGGGGGGGGGGGGGGGGGAAGAAAAAAAAAAATAATGAGGGTTAGTTGCTGAGTCAGGGCTTTGCAGCACATTTACACAACACAAATACATTATAATTTCACTGAACATTTTCAACACCTGAATGACTGCAAAAATTGCAGCCCCGGCCATGTAATTGTCTTTCAACCCTCAGACTGAATCAGCAACAACAATAACAACCGAAGCAGATTGTAATCCTGGAGCTCCCCTAACCCCCCGCCTCCCCATCTCTCCTCTCACTCATTTTATCTTCCCTTTTCTCCCTCGTGTTTACTCTCTTTATCTACTATTTGTGAGCAGAAGAAGCAGGGTAAGTGGCAATTCATTTTGTTTACATGAACTTGATTTCACTCACTCGAAAGGGAAGAGAGCAAGGCGAGAGCGAACACATTAGAGAAAAGCAGCCCAAGCCCGGAGAAGGTGGGAAATGTTACGTTTTCTCACTGCCGCAGTCGATGAAAGTCCATGAAATTTAAATGAGCGTAAACAACAGCAGAATAGACGTGCATACAAAGAGCAGCAAAAGATATCTGCTGGAAAATGTGCTCATGAGCGGAAAGTTAGGGAACACAATAGCTGCGAGGACCAAGAAGGAAAGAAGAAAAATAAACACATTAAAATGCTGATGTTAACCGTTTGACTGCCTTGATTTGTAATATGCTTCCCCGTGAAAGTGATAAATATTTATGAGAGTAGTTCTGAGGACTTATTACACGAGTAAGTCGTCATATTGCCTCATCTTGACAAAGTGTCCAAGGGAGAATCTGCAAGTTTTTGGCCCGGAAAAATAAATAAACAGAACAACACAAACAACAAGAACCAGACATGTTTTTGTCGAGCACGTCACGAAATTCAAGGATCTATTTGATATTTGATGAGCAACGGAGACTAAACATTAGCGTCCAGAATACTAAGGTAAGGGGAAAACCGAGAGATACAATCCATGGACTTGATCTATAAGTAAAGGTAAGTTTTTGTTTTTTAAAAATAAGATGATCTATAAATAAAGGTTAGGCTGAAAATGGTATTAAGTTTTTGTTTTTTAAAAATAAAATGGGAGTAAGTAGAAAAAATTCAAGTATTTGATAAATACATGTTTGGCCTAAAATGTATATTTTTCTTATTAAATTGATAGACAACCTTTGATTAAAGCACCAGAATTTTGTTCGGGTTTGAAAAATAACTGCATTTTTTACTGAAGGTCAAAATAGGTCAATATAAATTTGTGCTGCCCTCATCTCTATACTTTAATTTGTTTACAGTAAATATGAATTTCTTAGACACAAAAAGGGTGTGCTATCCATTTCTATAAAAGAAACGTTTTTTTTTTTGTAGGAAAAATATGTTCCTGTGTATGTGTTGATGTTGGTGTCAGTGTCACTGAAAGAGGAATGCTGATTGGATATGAAGCATTACCAGGTGATGCTGTTGGATGAACAGTGAAATAAGATGCTTTTTTTTTTGGTTCTTACAATTGTAAATCTGACTCCAGAGGAGTCAGTGCCTCAGCAGCCATGAACCTCACCGCACGTCACCGGTCCATAGAGGACCCTGGGCACCACGTTGGAGACAAATATATTTTAGATAGCTGGGATTCAGTTGGAATTCAAATAAAGAGGACAACGTAGAGCAGTGGTCCTAAATCTGGAACTGAAATACTCTTGAGAACTTGATAATATGTATTTTCTTACCTGTAAAGACCACTTTATGAGTTGTTGCCACCTAGTGACCGGAGGCTGGTTTCAGCAGCAGCACACTTTACGTCCAATCCCTCCCTCCCTGCACTTCACTGTGCCGACCCAAATGGCCCGCCCCACTATTTAAAAAGTACTGGCGTACAGTATGTTTTATTGTTTTTTTTTTCTTCTTACTTCAAAGTAGTAACAACCCACATTGTATCCTCTACTAATTAGGTTTTTTTAAAAAAAATTATTCTTGACTTGAAACACTTTGAGCTACTTCTTACTTCAAAGTAGTAACAACCCACATTGTATCCTCTACTAATTAGGTTTTTTTAAAAAAAATTATTCTTGACTTGAAACACTTTGAGCTAGAGCTGGAGAAAACCAGACCAAAAGAACACTGATTGAACCAATGACCTGTTGTTCTTATAGCTGGGAGGAAAAAGCACTAACCAGATCATACTCTTCATGAGCATCATCTCATTACCATTGTCAAAACCATTTCATATTAGCAAATTAATCAGAATCATTTTTGGGATACAATACAAGAAAGAAATTACTAAGTGGCAATGATTTTTTTTTTAATGTTATTTTGAGAGATTTTATGCAATCAATTCTGCTTTGTGGGACATGTGGTGTTGAGAGGAGAGCAGTGACAGAGCACTGGGCTGCAGTGAAAACTGACTCAGCATAAATCATCGCCGGGTTGGAAGAGGAACTCCTCAATCTGCTCCTCCTCAAAAGGCCAGCTCACCTCCTGGTCCTCTCAGCCACTGCAGCGACTGCAGGTTTAAATATGACTTGATAGCGTTCGTCCTTGAAGTATTGATCTGCTTTCCCCGATTTTTATTCAACTACACAAGCTATGACGGATGGAGCTGCCGTGCGTTTTATGCTCATTAGAAGGCACTTCAAACATTTATAGCTGGTTTTCAAAATAAAATTCAGAGAAAACATATGTAACGTTCCCAAAAAAAATGAAGCAACAAATATGATGAATCGTCCAGTCAGTCTCAATGACACATACTAATGTACTTTCATTTACTCCTTCGATTCCATTTACTCACATACTATCAGTGTAGAACAGTGATTCTCAAACGGTGGTACGCGTACCGCCAACGGTACGTGAGCGCTCTCTAGTGGTACGCGGTGAAAAATCATATTTTCACATTTACATTTCAATTGAGAAAATCTGAAACCATGCATAATTAATACAAAATTTAGAAAAAATGTGCAGCTACTTGTGAGATGATGAAATAGGATATCTGGTCTTTTGATTTATTTACTTGTTTTTTTTTTGCTGCAATGCAAGTCTGTTGCTCACGTAAGCACAGGCAGCACGGAATCATGGGATCACTTGCAAGTTGAACGTGGAACCAGCAGGGGAATTCTAATGTTGGTCATCATGGTGGTACTCAGAGAGCTCAATGTTTTCTCAAGTGGTACAGAGTATGAGTTTAAGTTTGAGAACCACTGGTGTAGAACATTGATTTTCACCACAGGCATGTAGTGGAGATGAAAAAATGAACCTGGTCCGATACACAGCTGATCTGAGGTGACCCAATTTGATGATAATGTGAGAATTGCGTTTTTTAATTTGTCAAAAAGGTGGCGCTTTGGCCCAGAGGCAATGTCTCTGTCATTGGTGTGGAACCCCAGGGTTCACCTCCTGGGAAAAGTCGAGGGGGGACTGCTGCCCCCACAACCTGGTAATGAATAAGCGGATGAAAATGGATGGATGGATGGAGTTCTAAACACATGCATTGTTTCCATCAAAAAAAATATTTTCAAACGGTTCTATGATGTTTTCCCATGTATCTTCTTTTTTAGTTCTAAACACACGCATTGTTTCCATCAAAAAAAATATTTTCTGTAGAACTCTTTTGCACTACATCGGAATTTGCTCGAAACTGAAAATCAGTTGCCTTTGAACTGCCCACTCCAGCGTTAGGAAAAGAAAATTTATTGTAACAGTCAGCGTGTTTTGCTCCGACTTCAATACTGAACATTTTGATCAAATAAGACACAGCAAGGCTCAAGACCCCCGTCTTAGCACCTTTTGAGCTGCCTTTGTATGTACGCAAAGTGGCAACGGTTGCCTGAAATCTAACAACCAGTCATTAAAAATAATGTGTTATCACACGACTAAAAGTCATTCTTCGTAATTTACTCATTATGCATATAATCATAGCGTATGTTGCGTGGGAAGGAAATACGGCAGCAGACGGAAAAAAGCCCACACTGATAAATAACAACGTTAATGATTTCTTTTTTTTTTGGAAGCTCTGGGAAAAAAATGTGTCAAACTGCAAAAAAAATAGACTGACCCTCCTGTAATACCAAATAATAAATATACAGCAATAACAAATACATAAGTACACAGTTATATTTCCTACTCTAAATCCATTAAGCAATGTGGCTGTGTTTACTTGCAGACAAATGAAGCACAGTTGATTTCAATCAAACCAGCGTGCGAGTGCGTGAACTTGTGCAGCGCGGACGCGGAAGTGTGAGTCTGCAGGTGTGTCTCGGAATCTGCTAATGTGTGGGCGGCCTCGGCGGGGTGGCATTGTTTGTTGCTGCATCTGCTGGAATGCAACAGACGAGTCATTGCACACAGTGGGCCATGCATCATCCATGATAGCCAGCAGATTGCCTTTACAGTTTCTTTGTGTGAAAGATTAATGACGTTCTGCGCTTTATCCTTCCACAGCCACAAACACACTCACTATCAGACACACAGAACCATAACCGTTGAGATGGATGATGGATGGATGGAGAGAGGGACGGGTGTTTGATGGATAGTTGGATGAAACGATGGATGGATGGATGGAAGAATGGGTTAATGTACGATTGGGGGACTTGATGGATAGATGGTTGGATGAAAGTATGGGTAATGGAAGAATGTACGATTGGGGGACTTGAGGGATAGATGGTTGGATGAAAGTATGGGTTGATAGAATGGTTGGGTGGGTTGGTTGGGGTAGCAGGAAGGTTGGTAGGTACCGTAGCTTGGTGGGTGGATGAATGGATGGAAGTATGGATGGACAGAGAGAGGTAGGGATGGTTTAATGGATGGATGGAAAAAGGGAAGAAATAAGAATGGGTTGGTAGATGGAAGGTTGGATAAGTGAATGAAAAGGTTGGGTGATTGTATGGATGGGTGGGTGGTTTGGGTGAATTGGATGGAGGTAGGCGGGGGGGGGCTAGATGGATGGACAGGTAGGTTGGGTTGGATGGATAGATAGGCAAGCAGTTATGTTATGGATAGATGGATGGATGGATGGATGGTTGACTAGGTGGATGGCCTGGTTGGGTGGGAGGATGAGTAAATGTTTGGGTGGCTGGAAGGATTGGTTTGGTTGGGTTGGATGGGGGTAAGTATGGGGGGTGCACGGATCAATGGATGGGCAGATACAAAATTTGGGCACATTTTTGGTGACTAAAATGTTGAGCTTTGATTTTAACAGTAACTTTTGTTTGTAAGGACATAAATAAATGGTTGGATAAATGTGATAAAAAAAAATAAAGAAAAATTCTACCATGGGAACAAAGATAATAAATTAGACCAACTTTTACGGCTTAGGTTCGTAAATACTGGACGCACTGGTTTTTCATCAGTCACCTTGAGTTCTTATCAATTAGTCAGTGGGCTTCAGTTGGTTAGTCACACCATCAGCTGGATCTGTTGTGTGTCATTAACTATTCAACACACCCAAGGCCCTTTACTCAATACCTACACATGACACTCGCACACACTCACAAACACAACCACGCACACACACGTGTACAGATGCAGGGATACACGGGAAAAAAAGCAGAGCTGTAATTTCAGATGTTTATTGACAGGGACACATCAAATCCCCACGGGACATTCACGGCTGATCAGCTTACCTCTCTTTCAATCTACCACAATTGCTCTTGGCCTTTCTTATTGCACACCCTGTCTTTTCTCTGCCACTTAAAAAAAACACACACCCCACTGCCCCCCATCACTTAGTTGACCATTACTTTCGGGCCACCTCAATTCAGTTTCCAATCAGGCTAAAAACGGATACTGGACATACAAACACGGGCTTGATTCTGAAGGATGACGGATGGCGGACGATATCATTGTCATTTCAAGGTCACTGGCTCATGGCATTAGGTTTCCCGTTACCTTCTGTTTGCTTGGAGTTGTTAAGGAAACACAAGATAGGAGAGTTTCTAGATGTGCATGGAGTGTCTAAAAATGAGAGTAAAGATAGCAAAAACACAAACAGACAGACTGTATAGGTTGGATGGATGGATGGATGGATGTTTTATAGATTGGATGGATGGATGGATGGATGGATGGATGGATGGATGGATGGATGGATAGATAGATGGATGCATGAATGGATAGATTAGGGAGACTGGATGGATGGATAGATGGATGGACGGACAGATTGAATGGATGGATAGATTAGGTAGATTAGATGGATGGATGACAGATGGATGGATGGATGCATGCATGAATGGATAGATTAGGGAGATTGGATGGGTGAGTGGAGGGATGGATGGATGGATGGATTGATGGATGGACGGACAGATTGAATGGATGGATAGATTAGGTAGATTAGATGGATGGATGGCAGATGGATGGATGGATAGATTAGGTAGATTAGATGGATGGATGATGAATGGATGAACAGATAAATATATTAGGTAGATTACATGGATGGATGGATAGATAGATGGATGGATGGATGGATGGATGGATAGATAGATAGATAGATATATAGATAGACAGACAGACAGACAGACAGACAGACAGATAGATAGATAGATAGATAGACAGATAGATAGATAGACAGACAGATAGATAGATAGATAGATGGATAGATAGATGGATAGATAGATAGAGGTGGATGAGTGTTTAACACCATGGTTCTCAAACTGCAGAGAAGACTGCAGCAGAGACAGAGTCCGACCCACGCTGAATACAAATGGCCCTATATGGCAGCTTGCAATACATAACAGCACAGTCTCCGATGTATGTACGCACATAAACGCAAAGGCAGTGAATAAAAGCAATCCAGCGGTACTGACAGCAGTTGGCACCAGCTGTCACATGTAATGAAATGATCATAAATAATAGACCAAAAGAGAAGAAACAATCTCTTCTGGTGGGAGCTGCCCCCTCCAGAGTATTCCCAGTTCCACAGTAAAAGTCATCCTCAACAGTGCGACAGTGTTTTCACAGACTTGCAAATAAGAAGGTGTTGACTGTAATTAATGGCCCCTGTTCAGAAACAGTATGAACAATGGTCTCAGGAGGTGCAGTCACAAGTGGACAGCTCGGTTCTATTGTTCGCCAGTTGTATTCAGATGTCTCCTAATTGAGTTTCCCATTACTGTTCATGATTGGATCTCCTTCTCATTCACTCACTGCCGGCAGACAAACTCCGACAGGATTTACATTCAGAAAGACTTAATGTGGTAACTGGCTGTGCGGGGATAACTGGGATGGTATGGGATCAGGTGCTGGGACGTGGTGAAATGGGAAACAATGTGTCAATTTGTGACCACATGCTAATGCAACATTAGCATTGATTCAACTTTGACTGAACATGTGAAGTCTACAAGGTTTGTGACTTTCAAAATATGGGTCCCCGGTAAAACAGTTTGGGAAACACTGGTCTACAGAAAGTCGTAACGGTAAGAACAAAGGCGAGTAAACTCGGTAAGCCGTAACCATGGACAGGTATAAGACCTTGACAAACCCAAAGTTCAATTGACGGTAAGAACAAAGGCGAGTAAACTCGTTAGAATTCCTTAAATATAAGACCACTCATTTCGGTTCTTTTTTTTTGTATGTTGTATTTCGGGGGAAAAAAATTCTCAAAGTGCTTCAAAGAGATTAAAATAAGATTAGAAACAATGTGGTTAAACCACAAAAAACAAAAACAAAATAACAAGATAAAAAACAAAACCAATAAGATTAAAACCAGACAGGCAGACATAAACAAAGAATTAAACGCTGAAAGCTTTTTTGAAATAAAAAACGTGTGCTTCTCTGATCCCTGCACTCTAAATACTCAGATAAGGACAAAAAAAAATCGGAATCAAAATCTAACTGCCATCCCTGAAAATCATGGATAAACAACGCCCCCATAAGGTTCTACAAACAGCAACTTAAGAAATGTGAGATCTGGGGATAGGACTATGTGACCAATTTTTTCAGTTGAATGCTTGTCGACAACCAGGTGCAGCCAGGGACGACCAAAAGGGAGCAGCAGAGAGTGTGTTTGCTGTACATCTTTTTTTTACTGAATAATGTATTTTCTTGAAGCCCTAGCACATTTCTAGTGCCAGGTTAGCATTAAAACTTTGCCACTGCACAGAAGTAAACAAAAAGTTGAAATCAAAGAAAAATATTCATCACTGAAGGATGAGAAACAGGATGAGACAAGAAGATAGCCAGGAACATGGACTTTTCAAAGAGCATGAGTTATAATGCTTTTTTTTTTTTTTTGCCGAAACTCACCATAATCACCTGAGTCAAACGACAGGAAACCTAGTTTACTGGCCTATTTAATTTATTCACCAATTTAATTTAATGAACAAATTAACTCAGTGATCACAGCTTGTTTTAAATTCCCTCATTAGTCATGCTTATTCATGTGACGGGGGACGATTTCATGTCTGATCTGCGAACAAGTCACTGAAGCTTCACTCCCTGCAGCATATATATGTGAGCCTGAGGAGGGAAGGGACGGTTGGGACAGAACCACATGTGAGCTCAAGGAATGATGCTGGAGGCAGCTGGGGACGATTTTAAATAAGAGTGTTAAATACAATGTACCACTATGTGGATTCTTCAACCTTGACTTCTTCGTCTGCTCTTTCTTAGAAACGCCATCTCCAACATCTTTTTGGCTGATATCTCCACATCAACATGTCCGAACCATCTCAGCCTCATCAACTTTATGTCAAAACTGGTCCACCTTAGATTTCTCAAACTAATCGACTAATTTCTAATTCTATTACCAATCCATCCTGGTCATTTCCTGTGAAAAGCTATCTATCTATCTATCTATCTATCTATCTCTCCATCTCTCCATCCATTCATCTATCTATCTCTCCATCTATCTCTCCATCTCTCCATCCATCCATCCATCCATCCATCCATCCACCCACCTATCCATCCATCTTACTCAGCATCTTCATATCTGCCACCTCCAGCTTAGCCTTTTGTTTTGTTCCACAGAGCCATTGTCTCTAAACTAGGAGTCACCAACTATATTTGTCAGAGGGCCAGAATCTTCTGGACAGACACCTCGGGGGCTGGACGCTCAAATAAAATGGAATAAAAATCACATTTATGTCTAACATGTATTATTTGATATTTTAGAATCCAGTCCCGGGCCGGATTGGATGGTTTACTTTATTATAAGAATACTCAAATTCTTTCCTAAGACTTTTTCCTAAGTCTAAGGCATTCAAATCTTCAATAAATGATACCATGGTCTTGGGCAGAGTCCAGGCTGAATGCATGTGAGGCCTGTCTACTGTGGGACATTGCTTATTAATTTACCAAACAGACCCTAAAGTAAGTAGTGATGTCATTTATAAACCACTCATATAAATAAAATCGATACAAATGTGACTTCACCTTCCAGTGGACTCACCACCCGCAGGAAGGTTTAGGGGGGTTGGTATGGTGCAGTGTGATTTGGGTGGTGACTGCTGCCCCCGCGACCCGGTAACGGATAAGCGGATAAAAATGGATGGATGGATGGATGGATGGACAAATGTGACTTCTCCAATCCCTAAGGTTATAAATCTCAATGAGACAAGCCTAAAAAAACTGTGAAAGCTGTGAATGAATGAATGAATGAGGAAGAACACAGTCTATAAGTTAAGTCATTTGTCATGGCATCATTATAATCTGACATTCCACCCGTGGAGAATACTGTACTGTACTGTACTGTACTGTACTGTACTGTATTATCAGTGACAGGTGAGACGACTTATATAAGGCAAACTGGCTTTATATGAAACGCCACATGATAGCTGCGGCAGCTTACGCACAAGCATTTATGATGAAGCCGAGTGTTAGAGGCAGCAGGGTTATGTGCAGCCAATGTGTTAATTTGAGCAGTGTGGCTGGAATGGATCTGTCAGTGGAGGTAACATGGGGTGGAATGAGATGACAGGTGTTGCGGAAGGAAGACGAGAGTGAACGCTACATGTGAAAAATAAAAGGACGGAAATGGAGGCAGGAGTTGGGACGTTTGCTGTGAGAAGACCATTTTTTTAGATGTAATATTAGAGCAACAGCAAAGACAGGGTTAGAAAACCATAGGTTACTAGAAAGATCAGGTTTACTGAGTCCTAACTTTTTGAAGATCTATCTGTCTATCTGTCTATCTATCTATCTATCCATCTATCCATCCCTCCATCTATCTATGTATCCATCCATCTATCATCCATCCATCCATCTATTTATCCATCCATCTATCCATCCATCCATCTATCCATCCATCTATCCATCCATTTATCCATCCATCCATCCATCTATCTATCCATCCATCTATCCATCCATTTATCCATCCATCCATCTATCCATCCATCTATCCATCCATTTATCCATCCATCCATCTATCCATCCATCCATCCATCCATCCATCCACCCATCCATCCATCCATCCATCCATCTATCCATCCATTTATCCATCCATCCATCTATCCAGCCATCCATCTATCTGCTCTCTCTTTATATATATATATAGACACACACATATATATATACTGTGTATATATATACAGAGCTCTCTATTTATATATATATATAGACACACACATATATATATACTGTGTATATATATACAGAATTTACACAATTTTTACACCTATATTCAATTAAGTGTGAATTCATTTCCTCCACATGTTTAGACTGATGGAGAAACCCAGAGGCAGACGAGGCACACAGGGACAACATGAACATAAACTCGGTACAAAACATACAGTTCGCTAACCACTGCGGCACCGCGTGGCCAAGCAGCAACAGTGACAGAAATATCTCAGTATCGATTAAAATATGTCTACACGTGCATGAAACAAAATCAACCCCATTTCACTTGAGTGAATTTCTCTACTTTTCTTCCACGTGGTTATCAACTCAACATTTCTATTGCCATGTTGCCATGTCCCTATTGGCTCTTCTCTCTCTGAATTTGATCTCTTCTAGACCGGGAATGACAGCCATAAATATTTCAGTAAACAGTTTTCCAAGGTTATTAATTATAAAATGCCACGTTTTTATATATATATATATATTCTAAAAATACAGCTGGACTCTGCCTCTTCGTTGGTGCATTAAAAATTCATATACAACTAGAAAGCCACTCAATCTCCCATCACTGCCAGCTAAAAGAACAAGTCCACTGGACTCTGCTCTGGTTGGTTCTTCTCACTTACGTAGGTGGGTTTTTTCTTTTTTGTGTGTGTGTGTGCATGTTTGTGTTTTCTGCAAGGCTTTTTTTGTCCTCTCTCACCCATTGTCTGGAGTATCAGTCCACTTCAGTTAGAACTAAAACGTGGTGATTCACAGTCTCAACATTCTGAATCACAACAGGCTCATTCTCCGGTACTTTAAAACTCCACAGAGTAGACATGGCACACGCATTATTCCAGCCCACGCACTCTCAAACACTCGGAGCACTTCCTGACAACTGACTCACACACTTTTTGTTCCACGTCTGTCTGCGACACACATATCCACAAATGCTTGCTGTTCACGTCACACACACTCACACACACACACTTCCCTCCAGCTCTCACCGTGGCGAGATGTCGCAGCCCTGTTGCATGAAAGCTCCAAGTGAGAACCACAGAGAGTTGAAGATGCCAAACTCGTTGGGTGGTTGGTCAGTGGGCCCCGGCTCTGTGGCGCCCTCCTCTGGCTCCTCTGCATGCCACTCGTAGGGACTAAATCGACTCACCTGAGGCAGCAAGGTAAAAGAAGAAAAACGATGAGAATTTAGAATACTTAAAAAAAAATGTATTAAAGTTTTTTTGTGTATAGATATACATATACATATATGTACATAGATATATTTACAATGTATATATAAATGAATCACAATTAATCATGATTAATTAATCAATTAATCATGATTAATTGAGAAAAAAAAATCAAGAGTTACTACCAAAACTGCTGTGAAGTCCTCAACAAAAGTACCTCACAATCCATTTGACAATATTGTCATATAGCTTTTCAGCTGTGTTCAGCTTCGGCTGACTCCAAAATTCAAAAGGACAAGGAGTCAAGGAAGTGGCAGGTGTTAACGTGATAAATGGAATTTGGCCAAAGTTTAAAAGCTATGCTAGAAAAATACAACGACTCCAAAATATCTGTACTGTAAAAAAAAAATAAATTCAGAGTTTCTAGATTCATCTTTAACTTGGATCCGAATGACCTCTGACATTCTTTGTCTCCATCACTCACCAAAAACAGCACCACGCTGACTCCGATGTAAGCGAACACGATGCACATCCAGATCTCGTAGGCCAGTGGGTCCAGGAATGAGAAAACTCCAGGCTTAGACTTCTGGGGCTTCTTGATCATGATGGATATTCCCAGAGACATGAAGGGCTTTGAGAAGTCAATCACCTCCTCTCTGACAAGAGTGATGGTCAATGGGGCCACGGCTATTTCTGCTTTCTGCCAGAGAGAGCGAGAGCAGAAGAAAAAGAGAGAGAGTGAGAAAAGACAGAAGGAGAAATGTTTTATACAGTTACTGCATGTAAAAACACAGCAGGGGAAGATCTTTTTTGATCTGTGCTTTTTGCAGGAGGAGACAGGATAAGCGGTGAGATAAAGGAAACTAAGAGGAAAAAAAAAAATGACAGCAAAGGTAGAAATGATCAGTAAAAATGTGTCGTGTCAGCAGTGGCAGCAGCCGAGGAATGAGATATGAAGGGAAGCAAGGCGGCAACTAAGAGAAACTGATGTCGTTGATGACACAGAAGCAATTTATACACTGATGGAATCTGCACATTTGCATGTGTGCACAGACAGATCGACAGAAGATTTGGCGGTCGACAAAACAGTTTGTTTTTTTTAAGGAATGCGTTGAATGTTTGTTTCTTAACATGGCAAGGTTTTTTGTCAGCGATGGAGGCACAAAAAAACAGCGCATCGAATTCTCCTCCGCTGCCAAGAGTGAAGATGTTATCGAGCGAGGAGGATAAACACCTTTTCAAAGACGGGAAAATCAGGCGCCATATGCAGAGAAAAATGAAAGAGTCCATGAGACAGAGGCATCAAAACGTCATAATGCACCACTGAGAGACGGAGTAAATGAATTAGAGCGGGTAAAAAAAAAGAGAACAAAAATCTATGAAACACGACTGGAAAAGGGGAGAAATCGCAAAGATGAGCGTAAAGGACGGAACGAATTGGAGAAGGCAACTGTGAAGAAACGTTGAGAACAAAGTAGAGGACGGAGCGGGAACCTTGACTGTGTGGCAGAACAAAGTGTTTTGGAACACGTCAAACTTGATCAGTGGATGCAGTGGTACTTCAGCTCCGTCACTCTCTCAGCCAGATTCTGGAGGCTAATCAAGGCTGACGCTAGGCTGTGTTTTTTTTTTTTTTGTTTTTTTTTTTTTGCGACGTCTTTGCTCTCAGTCTTCCGCTAGATAACAAGCTGCAGCCTCGTCTGCATGGTGATAACACCGGCATTGAGACTTTAAAATATGTCAAAGAGCCTAAAAGGCCTGTCAGTCCTCATAAAAAGACAATTTATCTAAAAACTCACGACACAAGTATAGTCCTCCAGACTGAGCATGTCTGCAGGTAAGTGCCATGACAACAGAGAAGACAGAGGCTTGCTTTTTGTTGTTGACAATTTTGGGTCACAGATGCAGGATGATGCAAAAGTAAGAATAAAATGTGTTCCTACGCGATGAAGAATGAGCTGCCTGTTTAAAAATAACACGCGCTTTTCTGCAATACCTATATTTTGTAAAGCAAGAATTAACTGCATACACAAATCATTTCCTTTTGCGTAAGGCAAGAATTCACGTTAAACTGCATACACAAATCATTTCCTTTTGACCGACCTATCAATGTCTCGGATCCTTTATTCCGTCTCAGCATCACCTCTCCTAACTTCAGCCCCAAACTGCTCCACCTTAACTGTCCCTCTGATCTGCTCATTTCTAATCCTGTCCAAAATATTTTACTGGCGGTTGAGGCTATAAACGTCTGGCGCTGTTATTCAACTAAATACGACAACGGCTTCACTCAGTTGAGCCAATCAAATCATTTGTTTACCCCGCAGCGCCAGAGCGGATCGGAATAGCCAGTGATGACAGAATGGCTTGCTCCAAAAGAATTAAGGTTAAAGAGGAGATCTGCAAACAAAGGCCTTTTAATTATGGTAAAAAAAGCTAGCTGTGAAACATTTGCTGCATTAAAAATTGACAATAAATATTGTCCAAAATATGAAATATTGTTGAAAAATGAAAATGTGGACATTGAGCTTGTCTCTTATAGCAGAAAGCGATGAGACAAGTTGAACTTCGGTTTGGAACTTTTGCTTGGAGGATATTTTAATAAATGGACATCAGTGACTTTTACTACGACTCTCACTACTGTTTTATAGACCCCACCTGAACTTTGCTGCTCTTTCCTCTGTCACAAGACACCACTGATCTCGTCTCCATCCATTCCTCCCTTTTCTTCACCTTTCTTTCCTGTCAA
>NC_024310.1:18654461-18667783 GCF_000523025.1 Cynoglossus semilaevis
CCCCGCCCCCCCCCCCCCCCCCCCTTGGGGACAGAAACGTTTTCACGCACCCTCCCCCCAACCCACTCCCTCCTGAAATGAAATACTATTGACAACCTGGTAACATGCATATTTTTATCTGTACAAACCACTGTATGAGTTGCTGCCCCCTAGTGACTGGAGGCTTGTTATCATTCAAGCATTACAGCAGTGGTACACTGATGTCCAGCGTGCCATATTCCATTGGAAACCTGTCACGTCCCGCTCCCGGCATCTCACCGCGCCCCCTCGGTGGGGCCCGCCCCACTATTTGAGAAGCACTGATCTACTGCAACTCCATCTTTGCACTTGTCTCAGTCTCATTTATCCACATGTATTCTGTCTCGCTCCTGCTGACCTTCACTTGTCTCCGCTCTGGAGAAAAAAACCTCCACCTGTTCAGATTTCCTTCCAGCTGCTCCCTCACATCACTCATGATGTTGAACAACACAGTTATAAAATAAAATAAAAAAAAAAATTAAGCAAACAGACCGACAACCAAAGACGAATGTTTTTGTAGATACTGGCTGTATAATCTTTTTTTAAACCCACATTTCTGGGTCGAATAAAAGCCTTGGGTGTCACCTATAATGCGTTACAACACAATCCAATATTGAATTGCCAGAATTTACCGGAGTATGTCACTTTTCTTTGCTATTATCAAATACATAGTATTGTGACTACACAGCCATGACCTGCAGTTTGTAAAGGCAATCTCTGGCAAAACAATATGAAAAAAATAAATAAAAACACACCAACCAAAGCTTTTGTTTCAGTGAGTCCTTGAACTCACCCCATAGACAAGCTCTCCGACCATGCCGTTCCATATCTTCGTCTCCGGATCTCTGGCTCCATATTTCCCGTCTGGTACAATTGAAATTTTGTACTTGATTCCGATGTGTTTCGCTATCTCTGAGGCCAGGTCCACGCAGTATCCTTCATACTGGTCGTTGCCTTCGTAGAGCTCCCAGTTCTTCTTCAGCATCACGTAGGGACCTTCCTACAGAACCAGCATAGGGGGAGAAAGACACATCTGTTTGGAGGAACATGACAGCATCATTAAGAGGTATATATATATATATATACTGTGTAGAGATATGATATCAGAGGGAGGCAGCAGCTGCCTGTTGTTAACATGGCAAAAAGAAAAAAAACCCAACTATTCTGTCCTGGGAAAAATACAGGAGCATATCATTTCCAACAAGGTGATAGTGTATCACTGTTTTCCAAATCTCATCCACATGGGGCTTCAATCTGTGCAGCACCGCATTCTGAACCTACACACATTTAAATTATGACACAATGAAGGATAAAGGGGAAAGGGGACAAATTAAAGGGTGGGTACAAGGTAAGAAGAAAGAAAGAGAGAGAGGGAAAAGATTACGTTCACGTGACACACACATTAAAGCGGCTCTGACGCCGGCAGAAAAACCTACATTCTTCTGAATGACAAAGTAGCTATAAACACGGGAAAATTACAGCCTTAAGCCTGAGGCTCATCCCGTAATCCACGTTAATCCGGGCCTATGTAATCTCCACCATTTATTAATCATTATGCACAAAAAACATCCAGCAAAATATTTACGGTCAGAAAATATTACACGCGTAATCAAAACGTATAATTCTAAGTACATGTTAACATTGTCTTAAAACAAATGTGGAGCAACAGTTGCATTCAAAACAATACAAAAGATGCAAACATTTGAAAGACGTCTATAATTCAAATTTGAAAAAAAAAAAAAAAAAAATCAAAGCATTTTGTACACGAACCCAGAGAAATACAAAGCGTTTTATTTAGCATTGGTGAAGAAAGATTTGTCCATTTAAATTCAACACCTCGGACTCATTTGGACGATACATGTGCAGGTAATTACAATCAAATGCATCATAAACGTCTTGTTATGACATCGAACAAATATTCAGTCACATGACACTACGGTGAACAGCGTTACGGCTGAAACATGACCCGAGCGGCGTCACGTGTCTGGTCGTTTATATTCTGACATTTGCACGAGTGTAGTGAAATCACTGCTGTGTACTGAATACACACTTAGACACAGATCAGAAAACCCACAGAGTACTTGTCTGTTGAAGAAACACAATCAATGTTGCATTCACGTGCTGACAAAGCAGTTTGAAAAACAACATCAGGAATTAAGTTTTTTTTTTTTTTTTTTTTTTGCATTTACTGTATAGCTCACTGCTGGGACCTTAATGATGGCAACATTCATTACATGTTATTGGATGATGGGTCAAACAAGAAACTCTCGCAGTCGCTGGTCATTTAGTACCAGATCAATTAAATTAACATGTAGACTTCAGATCATTATTGGCATTAAACTTTAATTTTACTAAGTCAAACTTTAACGCATAGCAACCATTTAAATAATTTGAATTTAAATGCTCAACTGTAATTGTGAAAAGTTACCTTTACATACATTTTTTTTATCGTCGACTCTTGTCATTTTTAATGATTTATTGATTAAATCAATATTGATCAATATTTATTGATCATTGTTACAGTACTTTGAAAGTGAAAGTCTTAAAAGCGTTTTGCAAACACGTGTTGATGTGTGATGTCGCTACTATTGATTTGTCAACGGTGATTATTGGTGCTCTTCAAGATCCCATAGGTCAAACTCAAGGCCTGCGGGCCGAATCTGGCCCGTCGTATTACTTCATATGGGCCATCAGCACTGAATTTGCATAGTCGTGATCATAGAATCTGTACTAATGTTTACTGAAACATATGCATGGTGAGTAATTGAATATTATAATTATTTAATTCAAAATCGAATCAACCGTTCATTTACCATTTACTTAAAAACACTGTCAGGAAACGACTGTTATACTTCCTTTAAGTCAGGAATCAGTAGAGTGGTACAGCAGAATACTGCGGCAATCTGTGTTAAACGGACACTTTGGACCAGGGTTTTTATTTAATATTTACCCAATAAAATTAATGTACAGCGCAGTAAAGACTAGTAATTGGTAATATTAAAAAAAAAACACATTTAAAATCACAGCCTAACCCTTAAAAATCTGTCGTTGAAGTGAACTTACTCAATCTCGGTTTACACATTTTCGATCTAATCCTGTCTCCGGGTCTGAACCAGTCCAAACCAGCTCAGTGGTGGTTCTCACTGCAGCGTCCATCTCCAGGATATGGAGATAAAAACAAACATTTCTCGCATGAAAATAAAACCAGACTCACGACTGGCTGCCACTCTCCTTCTCCTCCTCCTCCTCCTCCTCCCATTTTATTTTTTTCTGCCAAGGCCTTCGCCCACATCCACCTATTGCATTAATTATTACCTTGGTAACCTGCAGTCTGCAGAGGCTTAGCTGAATGAAAGACCTGTTGCAAGAGAACTAGATAATAACTGAGGAGAATCAGATTTTCACCTCGACAGATTTTCGCTGTACCTCAGGCCAGAGCCGTCTGACTCCACAGGCTGTCAGTCTTTAGACTAGGAAAACGTCGCCCACGTGTGGAAATGTTTTTTTTTTTTTATTTTATTTTTTTTATTCCAAGTGGAAACTGACAAACTCCTACAGAGAAACCGAAACTCTGACAATCCAACCTGACCACTAACTAACCATCAGATCACAAAACATGATGAGATTATGAGTCTTCCTTGAATCTAAAATCACTGCAGTCTCATGAGGAATTTTACTCCGATTAGGTTTTAATAAGGAGGCAAAAACTCTGCATATTCCCAGCCCCAAGTTAATTATCCAAAGTGTTAAAAAAAGAACAAGCTACTTTGAGTTGATTAAGAATTATCTTAAAAAACCCTCCACCCACTAATGCACTCCCTAAGGACACCCATAAAATGCACCAGTGGATGCTATGCCAACCAGTGAACTTTAAAAAAAAAAAAAAACTTTTTAAAGACAAAATCCAGCATGAAGCAGTCTTATCAGTTCTCTGCAGACATTTTTTTTTTTCAGTGTCAATGTGAAGGTCATCATCCTAACAGTGTGTGTCAGTGTTCTGGTGTGTAGTGAATGTCTTTAGTGCCTGTAGTTACAATAGGAAATCATGAATCACTGGTTTGGGTGGTAAAAAAAAAAAAAAAATTCAGCGTAGCTAAAATATGTGAGTTAAATGGAAGAAAGAGGAGAAATAAGCGGAAAGCTGAGTGAGGAAGAAGGAGGAGGATGTGCAGTGTATTGGCGGCATGAAACCAAAGAAGAGAGACAGAGCGGCAGATCAGGATACAGACAGAAACAGATCACCACAGGAAGAGAAGTGGAAAGTGAGATGGAGAGATAGCGAAAATGAGAAAATGTGACAAAAAATGAAAAATGGAGCGGGAAAAGAGTGGGAGCAGAGGTGAGGAGAAAGAGAGGCAGAGGTGATGAGATGAAATGAGTAGGGGGAAAAAAATGTAGGTGAACCAGGGAGGGAGGGCGGCTTTGTAAAGGCAAATGTTTGAGGCTGATAAGACATTCAAAAAAAAAAAAAAAAAAAAGTCACGTTAGAAGCCAAAAAGCAGAGCAGAGCTGTTACGGAAGTCGGTGAATGAGGAATCGGAAAATAAGACAGGCTTCCAACTGGACACCTCACCTCACTGTCCAGTTATGCGTCCAGTCTGCCAAGCAGGCACTTAATCAGTGCAGCATTCAAAAAGCCAGGCTGTCCCGAGAGGAGTTAGCCAAGCACCAAGACATTTAATCAGCCTGCTAACATTCATTCACATGGTCGATGGGCCAGGCCAGGCATTTGGTTAGTCACGGGCTGTTTCAGCCTCGCACTTGGTCAATCAGTTTATTCATTAATTAATTGCGGCCATTACAGGGCGTCATTGTCCCCAGTAATATTTTTGGCCGGTGAGGTCCTGTAATTGTCTCTGGAGGGAAAATCGGTTTACTGCTAATCAGGCTGTCAGTTCTACAAACAGTCAGCAGCCAGTCAGAGGCAGTCAGTTGGTCCCCGAAAAAAACAACAGAATATTAGGTGATGTGAACTGTTGGTGTACGGTACATTGCATCATTTCGACCTGCCAACCTATCATGGCTGTTTTTTTTGACCACTCTTCTTAAACGTAACGTGTTGCAAAACTGTTCTTATGTTAGAAAAAGTCTTTGGGTTTCTGCTAGCCAACACATGCTAGCCCACCAACTTTAAAATCGAATCGGTCTTTTTGGCCAAACCAGCTAATCCGAGTGCTCGCGTTCATCGACCTACGTCATAAACTGACACACTGACACACTTCCTTTCTCTCACTTATCTTATCAGATGCACACTCTCTCTGCCTCGCTCGCCTGCTCTTTTTTGCTATCTCTGGATTTCTTTTTACTTGCAGGATGTCAATGGTTGGTCTTAAAAATTGAAAAAAAAAACAACTTCACAGCCAGTCAACAACTAACACCCACTTCTCCAACATCAAGTGATTATAAAACACTGTAGTCCCTCAGCCAAACGACCAGCTTCCACTGATCCACAGCACGTGTTAACCAGTTGATTAGTACTGTAACAAAAGCCAAAAAAAAGTCCGAGTGAGACTAAAGAACCATGACGATGTTCTTCACTTAGTCTTTTTGTTGTTTGTGCAAATATATATTTTTCTGGAAAATATTTCTGTCTGACAATGTCTTGTGACAAAACACATATAAATAACACAGGTATTGTGCAGATTCCAAGGTTGTGGGTACTGCCAAGAAACAACACTGCACAGATGAATGTATATTGGTTTACAATACTACATCAGCTCGACTAAAGAAACATCACAATGACCTTCAAAACATAAACAATTATAGAAATTCCTTTGTGACTACACGGATGACAGCGTTGTTAATGTCAATAAATATGTATTTAAAATAAAAAAAAAATGTAAGTAAAAGACTAAGAAGACATCAACAAAAAAAGTTTAAAAAAATGTTGAGAAGTGTTTTTCAAATATTCAGAAAACAAGAGGATATTGTGACGTCCATTAAAAGAATAAAACAAAAAGCAGAATATTAGGTGATGTGAACTGTTTGTGTACGGTACATTGCATCATTTCGACCTGCCGACCTATCATGGCTGGTTTTTTGACCACTCACAAACGTAACGTGTTGCAAAACTGCAAAAAATCGAATCGGTCTTTTTGGCCAAACCAGCTAATCCGAGTGCTCGCGTTCATCGACCTACGTCATAAACTGACACACTGACACACTTCCTTTCTCTCACTTATCTTATCAGATGCACACTCTCTCTGCCTCGCTCGCCTGCTCTTTTTTGCTATCTCTGGATTTCTTTTTACTTGCAGGATGTCAATGGTTGGTCTTAAAAATTGAAAAAAAAAAAACAACTTCACAGCCAGTCAACAACTAACACCCACTTCTCCAACATCAAGTGATTATAAAACACTGTAGTCCCTCAGCCAAACGACCAGCTTCCACTGATCCACAGCACGTGTTAACCAGTTGATTAGTACTGTAACAAAAGCCAAAAAAAAGTCCGAGTGAGACTAAAGAACCATGACGATGTTCTTCACTTAGTCTTTTTGTTGTTTGTGTAAATATATATTTTTCTGGAAAATATTTCTGTCTGACAATGTCTTGTGACAAAACACATAAATAACACATAAATAACACAGGTATTGTGCAGATTCCAAGGTTGTGGGTACTGCCAAGAAACAACACTGCACAGATGAATGTATATTGGTTTACAATACTACATCAGCTCGACTAAAGAAACATCACAATGACCTTCAAAACATAAACAAATATAGAAATGCCTTTGTCTATTTTGCACAATGACTACACGGATGACAGCATTGTTAATGTCAATAAATATGTATTTAAAATAAAAAAAAAATGTAAGTAAAAGACTAAGAAGACATCAACAAAAAGTTTTTTGAAAAGAAACGTTGCGAAGTGTTTTTCAAATTTTCAGAAAACAAGAGATGACGTCCATTAAAAGAATAAAACAAAACACTGCAATTGCCCATTGATCCCATAAACATTGCAACAAATGGACACACCAGGAACATATTTAGTATGCAAATGCAGGTCAAAACTGTTTCTCCAGCCGAGCCGGGTAAAACAGGCGACGAGACCAAGAAGAAAAGGCGGCACGGAAAGAAAAAGGCGGATTCATTTTGTCCTTGCGCGGAGCCTTAAAGACACATAGTCTGTCACTGTCTGTCCTTTTCTCTTCCCCCGAGGGGTTTACGACTTAGGTGAGTCTGCGTCTCACTCTGCGGCTCTGTCTGCAGACATCGGCATCAGTGTCACAGCAGAGGCTTCCTCATCATCAGAGGCTGCAAAGAGGAGGAGGCGGCTGAGCTAACATTAGCCAAGGCCTGCTGAGGTCACCATCCACAGAGAAATATGGAGGTGGGAGGTGGCGTGGAGGGGTGACGGGTGAGGGTCAAAGTCACAAAAACAACGAGATACGGTGAGGAGGACAAGACAGACAGGATGACAGGATTGGAAAGACTGACAAATGGTAGGGGGAGGGAAAATGGGGAAGGAACATACTTCCAAAGGAGGTATTTCGGATCATTTCCAATTTCAACACAATGCTGTTTTTACACTGTATGGATGTCATGAGCAACATTTTATTTTTATATTTACAGGACAAGAAATGACTGATTTAATCTCACGTGTTTCTCGTCTTATTCTCCCTCCTGATACAACAGTGAAGAACCGATTTTTTTTTTTTTTTTTTTTTTAATATACATTGAACTCAGTCACCGGGCTCTGTAACTGGGAGCGACGACCACAGATCATTTGTTTCCCGGCACTCTGACCTGCAGCATGTGTGCTTGAACTCCCTAGTGCAGATTTCATTACGTTAGGCCACGGGGGGGTTGGGCAACACTTTTCTTTATGATCAGGCAAAATTCATTGATTTTTTTTTTTTTTTTAACAACATGACACTGCAGAAAGTGCAGCTACATTTATTTTCCTGATGCCTGAGGATGAGTTCTCTGCCCTGGCACAAAACCTCCTGTGTCTGTTCTTATCTCTGGACTCAAATTGGTCTTTTGAGTTGCTTCCACTTGCATCATTTTGCATGCCCAATTGAATTACCGTGATTAGACTTACAGGAAGGGGGGTGTGGTGGGGGGGCGGGGTGGCCACTATAAAAAGGCTGCAGATGGGTGAAGTCAAGTCAAACGTAAGGAAAGGCTGAGCAACAAATCCGGCAATTATCCCTTCTTTAACCGTGTTTCTGGAAGAAAAGGTCATAATTACACCCGGCTAATGACCGGAGCATCAGAGAAACCTGGTTCATGTTCACTACGGAACAGTTATGTGGGGAAAGTTTTCATCTGTTGTAACCCTTCATTGATCCCTCTGCCACTCGCTCGTATTCGAGCGTTTCATCAAATCGGGATTTTTTTTCGTCTTTGTCTTATTCATTTTCATTGCTTTCAAACAACGACACTGACAAGGTAGAAACACAAGAAGGAAAGAGGTACAATACCATAATGGTCGTCACGACTACCGTCCTGTTCTCCATCGCTGAGCTGTCATTGGACAGAGCATTTTCATTCTGGACCAACACTAGCTTGTCAATGTCATTCCAGTAGCCAATCTGGTAAAAAAAAAAAAAAAAAGAATTAAATAATTCATCATATCATCAAAAAGACTTTGACATATGAAACAAAAGGAAAAAGAATTAAATAATTCATCATACCATAAAAAGACTTTGACATATGAAACAAAAGGAGCAGCTGCAAAAAACTAGGTAAGAAAAATAAATAAAAAATACTCAGAGCAGATTAATCTTCAGGTCTCCACTGAAGGGAAATGATTGTCAGACAGCACAACGGGGAATTGAACTTTTTTCCATTTCACTAATAAATGTCACCTTTATGTTTGAAAGTCTTCATGCCATTGAAACATATTTTTTTTCTTCTTCTTTTAATTTTTCAAGGTTGTCTAGGAGCTGCAGCTAAAAGCTTAAAGCCACCCCAGTGACGCAAAGTCAATTAGTCGGGGATATTTTTATCACTTTTCAGCCACTTGTTTCTAAGTGGAAACCTAAATTTATAGTTGAACATTAAGTGTTGGTGCTTAAATAGAAGAAAAGTTGAATGGGTTTTGTTTAAGGATAAACAAAGTTCCTCAGATTCTTTGTCTGTTTTTGTGGCATTCCGGTCATTCAAAATGTCCCTCTCAGCTCACCTTGCGTGGTCCGTTGCTTTTCAGTTCAAACACATCCATGGTGTAGTTGACCCTGCGGCCGAAATGGTCAAACTGGATATTTCCAGTCAGGCCATGAATCCGCACCTGTATTTAGAGAACAATGACAATTAGAATTTGGAGACTTCAGCAGTCACTTCAGCTGTTTTTAAATCACATATGTTCCCTACCTGTTTGAGGGCACGCTCCATGTCTATCCCTTGGTTCCACGGAGCTGCCGGATTGGCCAGACAGTCACCGGCATTACCGCGGCGACTTATATCGATTTTCTGACGTCGCAGGGTACGAAAGGCTTCGGCCATGACGAGGACACCGTCGTACGTTAGAGACGAGGTATACTGAAGGAAACAGGTGGGATTTAGGTTGAAACGCACTTTCGCAAGACTCAAGGCTTCATACTGTACTGTCACGTGATCAGTTATACATGCAACCACTCGTACACACGACCACTGTACAGCGAAATGCAACCGTGAGTTACTCAAAAAACTGTGCATATTCGACACAATCGACATTAAGCAAATAGAAATATACAAGATAAATTCTAATTCGAGAAAAGTGTAGCAAACAAAATGTGCGAGAAACATAGACCTCTACCTGTAAAAAAATGATACATTTCGTTGCTGTATCATCATTGATTGTGGTTAAATATGATTGAAATGAATCACGATCAATCGATATTATATTTTATCACGATTAATCACGATTAATCGTGATAAAATATAATTTCGATTAATCACGATTAATCGTGATAAAATATAATTTCGATTAATCACGATTAATCGTGATAAAATATAATTTCGATTAATCACGATTAATCGTGATAAAATATGACTGCAATTATTAATGACTAATCATGATAAGATATGTACAAAACTGTATAAAATATGTATAAAATACAGTTACGTGTTACAATAACGTTTCATCTCAATCTGATTATAAATTTTAATCTGTTGACAGCCCTAATTAATTCAGTCAACCCCATCGAAAAATTAAAGCAACGGGTGAACTTTCTGTTTTATACCGGGATTAATTTTAGTCCTCGGCAGTGTTGGTGTGTAAAACAGAGCTTAACTTTGGTTTACAGCTAAGACGGGTGCATTCACTGTTCTGCAATTCTTTTTAATTGGACAATAAAGCTTCAGTAAAGTGCTCAGACGGAATACAAACAGAACAAAAGTCATTTTAAATGGTCTGTGTCTTTTGGGTTTTTGTTTTTTTTTTGCTGGTTTTCTTGTTAAGTCACAGCTCATTCTTGGAATTTGGAAAAAATGTACCCAGATTTTGAATGGAGCTGTACGGATGGCAGTAGATTTGATTTGATTTGAAAAAAAAAAATGACGATCTTGACAGCTCGTTTGACAAATTCACACGGAACCACAGGGAACTCAACCATATACGCAGCCTCGGCGTTCCGAAGCAGCCGCGTCGCAGCACCACACAGACACAGGCAGTCAAACACACAGCAGGCTGCCTTCACATCAGGGCGGAAACAAGTGGAAAGATGAACATGAGAGGTACGAAGGAGGAGGAAGTCAGCTGAGCAAGTCTGCTAATGCTCTCCATCCCTCTGTTGGTCCCTTTGCCTTCCCACTGGCGTCCCTTGATTTGAGTCCCGCGGGACGTGTGTTGTGGAAAGCTGCAAAAGCACACCATCCACTTTTTTCATCTTTTCCTCTTGAATAGTACGTGAAGGAGCCGCAGACCGACAGCTGACAGCTGACGACAAGAGCATTTGAGTCAAGGAGAACTCAAACTGCGCCCAACATGACACTGGGATCTGTTTCAAGTCGATCGGACACATGAACAACTACCGTAATTTCCAGACTATAAGCCACTACTTTTTTTCGAACGTTGCAGCTTAAACAATGATGCGGCTAATTTATGGATTGTTACGGGCTAACGTAGTTCCTACGTCGCTAGGAGGATTTTGATGCTGACAGTAGCCTACTAAGTATGCGTTAGTGAAGCTACTTAAGAGTTTAGTGTAAAGCTAACAATAGAACACCTTTCTGTCGGGAGGTCAAATGCCATTTTTGATTTGAAATGACTGCTCCCTGTACAAAGATAAGAGAGAGAAATACATTTTCTTCTTTATCAGATTTATCCGATTTTTTTTTTTTTTACATTTAAAATATTTATCTGATTTTAATTTAAAATCGATCACTGGGAAAGTGAAGTGTTTTCTTAGTGCGGCCTGTAGCTGTACCATTATTTTTTTATTTTCAAATTTAGTGGGTGTGGCCTATATTCGGGTGCGCTCAATAGTCCGGAAATGGCGGTAATCTACACCACGATATTCCATCACATTTGTTAATGTTTATAATCCCAGACGTCTGCTGCAGTTGAACTTTGGACTAAATGGTTTTTCCCATAAAGAAACACCACATTAAAGCAGCAGTGAGCACACTGTTTATCAAGTTGGGGAGAAAAAAACAAACCCACGACTTTCAGTCTTTCAGCACGTTTAAAGGCTTCTCTTCATAGTCAGACAAAAGCCGAAGGTTAAACTGCTGTTTTTCCTCTGAAATAAACTCTAAACTACCATCAAGCTGATGACGCCCCTGAATCCATAGCTGGAACACAGGGGGGTTTCTACACCACGATATTCCATCACATTTGTTAATGTTTATAATCCCAGACGTCTGCTGCAGTTGAACTTTGGACTAAATGGTTTTTCCCATAAAGAAACACCACATTAAAGCAGCAGTGAGCACACTGTTTATCAAGTTGGGGAGAAAAAAACAAACCCACGACTTTCAGTCTTTCAGCACGTTTAAAGGCTTCTCTTCATAGTCAGACAAAAGCCGAAGGTTAAACTGCTGTTTTTCCTCTGAAATAAACTCTAAACTACCATCAAGCTGATGACGCCCCTGAATCCATAGCTGGAACACAGGGGGGTTTTCAGAGAGGGCATTTGTTTTTCCCACCAGAAACTGAACAGAGGAGAGAAGCTTTGAGGCAAACACACTGCTATAATTCACAGTCTTTGCTTTTATATTTGTTTGTCCTGGAAATACGTGTTTATCCAAGGATGGAGAATCTTTAGAGACGCCAGAATCTCAACATCCCGATGTATATTCAGGGTTTTATGTTTCTACGAACGGTTTGATCGAAGGACTTTTAAGCCCGAGCACTCGAGTTGAATCTTTGTTTTTTTTTTTCTTTAAAAAGCGGACCTTTTGTCTGCCGCCAACCTTGGATGAGAAGGAAGTCAGTCAATGCCAAAACTGACGATAACCGTGTCGATTTTGGCTCGACGTGGATTTTGCAACACTCCACTGGGTAGACGTGACTTTCACGGCCTTGACAGGTTTTGAAAATACTCGAAAGTATCTAACACACTAACAGCTGTGTCTGAAGAAGGATCACAGACACGGAAACGATTTGTCAACGCGACTAAAGCGCACTGAAGCGTCAGACTCTGGTGAGGTGTGCAGTGCAGCCATCGTTATATACAGTAGATCAGGTCAAGTTATTTGTCATTGCTGTAACCTGGTGGTTCTCAATTATTTTCTGTCATGCCCCCCCCACTGAATTGAAATACTATTGAGAACCTGACAATACAAATTTGATTATCTGTGTGAGTTGCTGCCCCCTAGTGACTGGAGGCCTTATTTATCGTTTAAGCATTACAGCAGAGCCACACTTTTGTGCAGCATGCCGTACTCCAATGGAAACCTCTCACGCCCAAACCGCGCTGACCCCTCCCGGCGCCTCAATGCACCCCCCAGCCCCTATGAAAAAACATACCGTAATTTCCAGACTATAAGCCGTTACTTTGTTCACACGCTTTGAACCCTGCGGCGTGAACAATGATGCGGCTAATTTATGGATTTTTACGTGCTAGCGAAGTTCATAGCGCTAGCGATCAAAATGGTAGGCTACTGTGTGTTATACTAGTAGCGTCTGTCTGTGAATGGCTATGTGCGTATATGTGCGAGGGGCGCGTGCGAGAGAACCGTAGCGAAAGTTCAGAGCACGAGTTGGTTATACAGGAGCTGTTAAAACTCTGTTTATGTTCTGTTGTGCTCGGTGTGGCTGATAATAAAGACCCCAACTTCCCTGTTTCTGTTTACCTGCTGAGGACAAGGACGACGTTAGGGAGTTAGCCCCGGAGCTAACGTTAGCTTCAGTCCTGGAGCAGATCACTAAGTCTC
>NC_024310.1:18667821-18688851 GCF_000523025.1 Cynoglossus semilaevis
GTTACAACGTGGACACCTGCGGGTTATAAAAAAATGCGGCCTATATATATATGTACAATTATTTATTTATTTATTAATTTAGTGGGTGTGGCTTATATTCAGGTGTGCTCAATAGTCCAAAAATTACGGTAGTTTCTTTTAAGGTGCCATACCAGACACGTTGTACTCTAAACTTGACTCGACTAAAGTCAAACTATACTTAGCTTAATTGACTAAATCGGAATTAAAACTTAGTTACCGTTTAGTCAAAGGGCTAAGACTAACTCAAAATTGGCTGTTAGCCCCCCCCCCCTGCAAACAAACATTGATTTCTTTTCTAGACTGACGTCATCTAAAACAATGTTTTCTCACTATTTAAAAAACAAAGAGTAAAAATGCTTATAAAATGTTTTATTGTAAGAACATTATTAAAGAAACTAAGGAAAGGTGCGATCCTTAAAAAGTAAAAGTGCACTCGAACGTGAAAATGATGAACAGTGCGAGTGATCATACTGAGAGAACACTCAAGTTTAGCCCAGAGTTAATTATCGCTTTGCTCGGTCACTGATAGTTTTATTACACTTCAGTGAAATCCCCGGGCTCAGAAAAGCTCATTTTAAGGGACATAAATTTAGAAAAGCTGGGTTAAGAGTTTATTAATGATGGGCAAAAAAAAAAAAAAAAAAAATCAGGCCTAGTAAAAAGCTCTTTGCTGCAAAAAAGGACAAATCCCGATCGTGCTTTTCATACAGCACATTATTAGTTCTACTTGGCCCGGGGCTATGAGTTGGCCCAAGGCTAACTGAGCACAGTTTTATGCATATTGCCAATTACCCTAGAGCAATTCCAAGGCATCTGTTGACATGAGTGATATCTGCTGTTCTGTGATCCTGGAAAATCATAAAAAAAAGTGGATTTCTTTCCTTTTCTTTTTTGTGAATACATGAATCCAACGCTTGGATTCGTAAGGACGTCTGTTGACACACCGCATACGTAAACATTAAGGGACAACAGCCAGCATCTGCTAATGACAACTCATCAGCTTAGTCTGTGAGAGATGTTGATGAGTTCATTACCACAGGTCCTGGGTGAAGGATGGCGAGTCATTAAGGCGGGGAAAAAAAAAAATCACGTCACCTTTTCCTTCTTCTGAATTTGCATGTCGTGTGCGTCCGCGTGTGAGCCCGAGCCAGAGACGAAGGGCACAAACAGCTGCACGCTGATGTACTTTTAATAGGTAGGTGGACGCGTTTCCAATTAATATAGGCTCAAATCAACCACACTTGGCTGCAGGTCAGCGGTCTGTCAATGGAGTTGTCGATGGGTGGAGAAGACGAGACGAGGAGAGCGGTTTATGTTTCAGAAGTGGATTTCCAGGGAAGACGATAAGGAAGAGGTCGGGAATAGTGGTAATAAAAGAAAATGTGAATGTATTTATGTGTAAATGGTTTATATCACGGGTTTTTTTAATGTGTGTGTGTTTGAGTATTCACGGCCATGCTTTATCACCTTAGGTGGACTGTCAGAGCCTGGGTACTCCCTCTGATCCAGTTTGTTCCAGCGCTGCATCAATTTAATGACTATGGGCTTGCTGAAATCCACCAGCTGGAACCCAGTCACGTTTGCACCACCATGCATGAACCTCTCCAGAGATATGTCCTTAAAGCCCTGGGACGGAGAGACAGAAAGACATTTATAGAGAAGAAATTTCACATTTAGAAAAAAAACTAGGTTTGTGACCAAAAGCTCTCGATAAAAATTTCGAACCGGTGTATGCGTTTTCATCACACTCGGTTTTTATCCCCAGTTAACATGGAGCCATTTCCGCCTCATAAAGTGAGACAGTTGTGATGAACGATCATGTTTAAAAGAGTGTGCAGACATGTCAGAGCTGGGCTGGTGTGAGAGATGCAAATGGCTGAAACCTCTGAGAGCCTGTGCCGCTTCACTCGCACTCAGCGGCCAAAATTTATTTTTTTTATTTTCTGCCTCAGCATACCACAGAGGACTGCTGTTGAACAGATTTTAGGGATTAAGGCTGCAGCAATATTTCATTTACTGACATGGGCTGTGACAGCATCTTACAGCTGTGACTCTGCCAAACGAGAACAAATGGGAATAAGCAAAAATCTAATGAAAGGGGGAAAATGGGGGGAAAAAAGCATTGGGTTTTTAAAAAAAAAATTGGATTCCTGCAAATTGACAACCTTTACAACTGTTTCTTTTTTTTCCGCAAACCATAACTACACATTCTAACTAATCAAAATGGTAAAAATCTAATTGAAGAGAATTAGACCATTTGGTCAGAATAAAATATAGGCACGCGCAGCACAAGGCTTCATTCAAATGCTCAGAAAATACTACAAAAAAACTGCAGTTCAGTGTCTTACTGACCTTGTGGGTAGTTTAAATGAGTAGCTTGTCAGTTTGAAGGTGTTTTAACGTCAGGGATGAAGATACTGTAGCAGTAGAACCTACTGCAATAGTTTTTCCGTGAGGATATGTGCAAAAGCACGTGCAGTCGCAGCATTGTGCTGAATACACTGACGTCTTTTCCCAGATGAGAACTTCTCAAATAGTGGGGCGGGACCCCTGGGGTGGGCGCGGTTTATTATTATTAATTATTTTTGTGGGAAAATAATTAAGAACCACTGATCTAAATTAACATCACAGTGGCCAGATGAGGCGTTTGCACCTCAACAAGTCACTTTCCGTTAACCTGTACGTATTTCAACTAACAACCCAGACAACTAACAGTTCAACAACACTCGGTTTACCACTAGAACCGCCGAGATTCCGAAACTACTTGAACAGCCGCGTTCTGACCTTCTAAACTCTATAATCGCTCAAGATACCTTCCCAAATGAAAGATAAAAGGATTAATGTTGTTATGATATCTTCAAAACCACAAAATAACAAATGTGTATTTTAACACATTTAACATTCACATTAGCGTAAATTCACGGCATTGCGTTTATTCAAAGCGGCGTAATCAGCGATAAAACCGCGATAATGGATACAGTATAACCGTATTTGATTAGGAAATATTTTAACACTGAGAACAAGAATAACAATAAACTCAAAATTACACCGATATATATTTGAACTATTTACATTGACGTTCTCACAGCTAAGACATGTGATTTGTTTTCTTGTTGTTGTACAGTTACCACAAAACGGTTTGTGGCATTTGCAGCAGGTGTCGAAAGTTTTTGGTTGTAACTTTTTCTAGTCTAAGTCGGTAGCATTGTGTAGCCGTTAGCATGCCTGCCTTAGAAGCAGAGAGTAGATACATATACACATAAACATATACCTACCAGGTTGGCTATGATGTAATGGAAACCTTTGACATGTTTCCCCACACTGACAGCCTGGAGACAGAAAGAGAACAGAGAAAGAATTGTTTTTCACGGACATGAGACATGAAGCATTTAAAATCAACTAAGCGCCGCTGCTTTAATTAGGTTCCAGTGCTCAAGGCACGGAACTAATAGTACAGATGATTGACTCCCTCGAACAAATGGATCACTTGTTCTGCAAACATTGCAGGGACAACACTTATTTTGCAATGATGTTTGGGGAAATGATAAATGGTTTATGTACAATTATCTACTGAATCAAATATCAGAAATATTGTTGGTGACGTTTCATCTATGACACTGCACTGTTTGGATGGATGGATGGATGGATGGATGGATGGATGGATGGATGGATGGATGGATGGATGGATGGATGGATGGATGGATGGATGGATGGATGGATGGATGGATGGATGGATGGATGGATGGATGGATGGATGGATGGATGGATGGATGGATGGATGGATGGATGGATGGATGGATGGATGGATGGATGGATGGATGGATGGATGGATGGATGGATGGATGGATGGATGGATGGATGGATGGATGGATGGATGGATGGATGGATGGATGGATGGATGGATGGATGGATGGATGGATGGATGGATGGATGGATGGATGGATGGATGGATGGATGGATGGATGGATGGATGGATGGATGATAGATGATAGATGATAGATGATAGATGATAGATGATAGATGATAGAGGATGGATGGATGGATGGATAGATGGATGGATGGATGGATGGATGGATAGATAGATGATAGATGATAGATGATAGATGATAGATGATGGATGGATGGATGGATGGATGGATGATGGATGGGTGGATGGATGGATAGGTGGATGGATAGAATGATAAATAGATAGATGGATGGATAGATGGATAGATGGATAGATGGATAGACGGATGGATGGATGGATGGATGGATGGATGGATAGATAGATGGATGGATGGGTGGATGGATAGATGGATGGATGGATGGATGGATGGATAGATAGATGATAGATGATAGATGATAGATGATGGATGGATGGATGGATGGATAGATAGATGGATGGATGGATGGATGGATAGATGGATGATAGATGATGGATGGATGGATGATAGATGGATGGATGGATGGATGATGGATGGATGGATGGATGGATGGATAGATGGATAGAATGATGGATGGATCGGTGATACTTAAAAAAATAATAAAATCCTTTGGATTAAGTTCCATTTATTGATGTTTTTGTGTCTTATTGTTCTGCTCCAACACTGAGTTCGTGCAGGGCTCGTGTCATCATCCTGTCCAACGGGACTGAGTAAACTGAGGAGATGAAATATAGCATTGTTGTGACCCCTGCATGGATCTACTTAATTAAGAGTTTGTTGCTGTTTCTCTCAGCCACACATCTCAGCAGTGATGCCCTGGCTCAGACACAGACACTGCAGCTGGCAAACGCAGACAAACAGAGCAGTGTCTGCCTCAAAGCCGGGGGAGAGCTAATGGTGGAGGCGCACAGTCCAATCTGATGCGAGTGGGAGTAAGTGTGTATGTGTGTGTATTCGGTTACACACAAGCAATGCCAATTAGGGACCGCCTGTCAGTCTGTCTGCGACGCTGTGTTTGCTGTTGGTGTGTGAATGGAGCTCCATTTACAGTATGTCTGGTGTTTAATTGTGTGTTTGTCTGAGGAGATCAGTTCATGTCTGTCACCATCATTTACAGCACTTTACACACACGGCCGTGACTAGATGTGGATAAGTTACATTTAGCCCTTTAAGGTTTTCTGTTAGACATGTATCTTCATTCATAAAATTATTTTTCAAAGAATTTAAGGAGTGTAGTTTTCTACAGTACATACTGTATTTAAGACTTTTTTAAAAAAATATATTTTATATCGTTCTGTGCGGTACTTTTTTCTCTTCTGGTCATTGAATTTGTCAGATGTGGCAGAACTAATGGGACATAACACTTTTTAATTTTATTTGGCACCAAACCATTAACCAAATATAACGTGATAGAAAGTACATTTTAAAGATTAAATATCATTATATTCATTTTGCCCTCATGCACCCTGCAAGTCTAAGGATGCATTGCCTAAATGTCCTTTGCCTGTCCAAACTCTGGACATAGCATATTTCTCCACTAGTTATTACCCGTCATGGTAACAATTTTTTTTTTATTATTCATAATGTAGGTTTTTGTGGACATCTTATATTTTGATATATATATTTATATTTATATTTTGATATCTTATTTCTAATACAATATTATATTTTTAAGAGATCCTAGAAGGTTTTATTTACTTGGGTTTAATTTCACACACACACACAGACACACAGATACGCAATATTATTGGCCGATACTAGAATAAGCATGTTATATTAGTTAACATTATTGAATTTTCCTCCAACAATGAGAACCAATAACGCAGTGCTTGGTTTTAGCCCAGGTGATGTGACCTAAAAATAGTTTTGTAGTGAACATGAATTATTGTCATGGTGACACGAAATGAAATGGATCCTCTGCCATTTTACCCAAACGGCTGCGTATATTGGTATTGGTTAATATTGGAGTCGGAAATGAAGTGTTTGGACAAAAGCTGGCATATCAGATATCGGCAAAAAGTTAATATTGGACATCCCATATATACGTATATATAAATATACAGTGGACCTCAGAGATACAAGTTTAATGCGATCCACAACAGCACTCGTGTGTCGATCCACTCGTATCTAGATCAAATTTTCCCCCTTAAAAAAATAAAAATAAAAACCAATTAATTTGCTCCAGCCCTCCAGTAATATACTATTAACTTGTCCCCCATCTAAAGATCAAAACAAAGATATAAACAAATATATTTATAATATAAAATAATAATAATGAAGAAAACATTTTATATTATTATTGTTATAAAAATGGGTAAAATAACCAAGTGAGGGACAGAGAGCGAGACAGCGAGTGTCAGGGCCACTAAGGTAAGACAAGGATTATATTTTTTATTTTATTTCATTAAACACTAAAGGTTCACTAAACGACCTCCGCAGCTGCTTTTGGCATCAGAGCTCACGACTTCCCCATGCCGTACGACTGAATGGATGAACTCGTAACTACATATTTCCTCGTCTTACGAGCAAAATCTTGCAATAGCTGCAAGACTTGTAACATGGAATACTCATATTCTGGGAAGCTCGGAATATATGGCCAATCTTAATCCCCATCCTCCAATCTGACTCTAATTATCTTTCTAGCACCAAACATAAACATTAAACTTCTCTGAGTATGCAGACCTATTTTTATTTTAAGGGAACGTTTAACAAGAGGAAGGAAAATATGACGTTTGTTCTTTCTGTGTTCCCAGAATCATGGAGTTATCCTTTCCCCACAGTGTTAGTTATACCAAACACACACACACACACACACACTCTTAACACAAGTGAAACATTCGAACCAAGCCAGACAGTCCACATAATAAGCCTGGACAAGCATACGGTGTAAGAGCGTGGGCCCATGTGAGCGTGGGCGAAGTTTAAATTCTGAGTGGACGGTTTCCTGCAGAACCGCACTGATGTGAATGTCGGGGAAGTCACATTTTTCATTCAACAGCTCCAGGGGAAATCTCAAACCTTGTTTTCTTTCCAGATGTCAAAAAGAATAAAGAGTGCTGCGGCAGCTCTCTGATTGGAGCAGACAGCAGGCAGACCGACACGAGTATGACTGTTGGAGAAAAAGTCCCCGGTGCAGGCTGCGCTGGTCTGTGATGTAAAACAACCTCTAATTGTTTTTAATATGCTCAGGGAGTCTCGTTTTCATTACTTAACAAAAGCCTTTTTAGCATGATGTGGTTAAACGTGTTGGTAATGTGTCAGCGTCGTTGGCTGCTAAGTGGTCCTAAAATCGGGGTCATCGGTGATGTAATCTCCACTCTGAATGACGACCGAAGTCGGACAACGTAAAGGTGCAGCAGACAGCGCAATGTAAAAGAAAATAAAAAAAAAATTAAAAAAAATCTATTGAATTAAACACAGCAACTATTGTTAATTACAGCTACTGTAATTGGAACTAGTGTTAATTTAAACATACATTGACTTTTATTTTATTAACAATACATGCGCTTGTTGTTGTTTGACTGCTTATTGTATATTTATATTGTTTATTATTTTGGTGGTAAAACAATCCTATGGTACATTTGGAGAAACAACCAATATTCTGACATCACAACAGAATACTGGGACACCACGTCACTCACATGGAGCCCACATACCGTCAACACCTTGTCCACATTTCGTCTTCTTTTTTTTAAATTTAAAAGCAATTATAATTTATAACATTGATATTGTTTTCTATCGTACAAGACCATCTGTACCAACTATATATGGTGGAAGGGGCCAGAATTTCTGAACAGACACCTTGGGGGCGGGACAAATTCAATTAAAAATCTTACATTATTATTTGATGTTTATTTTGGAATCGGTCCAGATTGGACGGTTAAGTGGCCTTAAATCGGCCTGCGGGCCGCCGGTTGATGGTCACTGACTGTATATTTCCGCAACCATTGGAGCCCTTTGGTGATGTTGGCTGTGGATGCTTTTTATGAACAGTCTATAACATACATTTCCACTGTCACCTGATGTCCCTGAAGGTGTGCCGCGACCCATAGATTGGGAATCTATAATGTGCAAAGACTTCAACTTCTCAACCTCTGTTGTTACATTTGCCTGCTGCTTCTGGTTAAGTTTATCTTGTCAGAAACATTACCTGCTCTAGGATGTTCTGTAATCTCTCGGGCTCCAGATCAATGACGTATTTCCTCTCTTGACGTCGATCCAGATCCTCAAGGAGGCGACGATACGCTGCCTCATTGAAACTCTCCACACAGATCGCGCTCACCTGAGTTGACACACATAGAATATATATATATATATATATAGAACAGAACGTGTTGATATAGTCATAGCATCAAAGACGAAGGTAATTCATAAAGGAGAAACCCAACAAGCAGGACATCAATAGTTTGTTTGTGTTACTAAAAATAAAAAAAACCTGAGTACAATAACGTGAACACATCGTGTATTTAGTCCTAACTACGCGCAGGCGACTGAGGTGAATATGAGTGTTCAGTGCTCATTCAGCATCTTTTCTCACAAAGTGTGAGTGTCTGTGCGTGTCCTCACCTGCCATCCGTTTTGCCCCGCTCTCTCCATAATTGCCTGCAGAATTGCATAACCTAGACAACAAGAGGAAAGGGAACAAAGACAGAAGGAAACACTTTAAAGCGGCGTGTGGAGGCTGCGGTCGGCACACAGATCTTTGGAGAATATGAACAAGTTTTAAGACTTTGAGTGTATGTGGAAATTCTGAAGGCTGTTCATTGTCGACTCTCACAGGCCAAGATTCTGGGGCGGGGAAAAAAAAAAGTGAATCACCCACGGAACTAGACTGTGGTCGTGTAATTGGTTGAAGTGACATTTAAATTAAAATGGATCTTAGGAGAACAAGATTTTTAGACGTGAACTTTGACTTGAAAACTTGAAACTCATCGGGTAGCTTCATGAACACACACTTTTGTATAATGGCAAGGCAATTTGTAACGAATACCTGATCAGAGTTTTGAAAAAGACGTGTTTGGATCATTGAGTAAGAGTATAAAAATTGAATTAGTATGACTATAGTCTCCGTGCCCCTTACCAGGGGTGATAAGAGGAGGTAAATAACTGCCATAGTGAACAGTAAGGCGTGTGCATACTGTCGTACTGTTAGACTTTTGCTCTCAAGTATATGTTATCTAAAAACTCCAAAAACAGTTTCAAGTAAAAACGACAAATACAAATATATACTGTCTTAATATTTGCATAAATATGTGTGTCCATGTGTTCACAGCTGCACTCTTCAGGCGTCTGCTTTTATATTACCTAAAGTCTCAATTACCCTTTTTTGTTTTCCTCCAGTTCATACTTCTACTTATATATAAAATACTCTGTCATCTCCAAACACGATGACAAGAATCCATCTTTTTTTTTTTTCCAACAGCAAATTCCACCAGTGCTTGTTTTACCCAAACATGTTCAGCACCACCCCCACATATTCCTCTGCCACTCCTCATACAACAAGTGTTATATACTGTAAATCCTATTGTGTTTACACTTCTGGTTTCTCCTTTACTCTATTTTCTGTCCCCTGGTTCTTTCTCCATTTCAAAGGATTACATTGCAGTACTCCAGAGGACCGCAAAAAGGAGAAGTAGGTAGTTATATATTGTATTTATATGCTTTAAACCTGACGTCACGAGACTCCTTACCTGCCGTTTGCACTCACTAATCTAATTTGTCCTTTGAAGCACTTTGCTCATTTTCTCCTACATCCTTTATCGACCTAACCTGCTGTACATCTATTTCCAAGATGGTTCACAAAACAAACAAAACAGATTTAAAGACTAGGCACCGCTGTGAAATATATGTTGACTATATGACTACGTACATGTTTCCTGTCTCCATGAATTATTAATGATGTTGGCTTTCTGTTCTTCTTTCGTTGTAGCCTGTGTTCGGTTCGCTCCATCAGTAAATTCATTTTTCTTCCTAAAACACGTACATGCGTTTAGCTACTCTATCTGAATGTACATGTTTGTTTGTTGTTTTTTTTTGTTTTACTGTGCTGTGGTCTGTGTGTGTTTGGCAAAGCAGAGCAGGCCGCAGAAAAAAAGATTACAACATTACTGTTTACCATTTTCCAGCACATTACCAGCAGCAGGTCCTAATGGGAGTCTGAAATGAAGGGTCCTGCCCGTGGTCAAGTCAGCAGTGAACACAGGACAAACTATGTATTCATACATTTTTCATCCTTGTTTCCCTGTTTTTATTTTCTTCCTCCAATCTCTATCCACCCTCCCGCCCCTCCACTACGTACAGGACATCTTGCAAGGCTCAAGATATCTCTGATTTTCATTCCCCCTTCATGCCTTTTCTGTAATCTCCCTCCTGTCCCTTCCCCATTTACCTCCCCCTCCCTCCCTCTCTCTCTCTCTTGCCCCTGCCCTTGTCTTTGCCTCCCTTCATTTCATGAATAAATTTCCACATTTTCTTTTTCTTTTTTTTTTTTTTTGCTGTTCCACCGACTGTACTTTTCCCAACTGTCCCTTCTATGTCCCCCTATTTATTCCTTTATTCTCTCTTGGTACCGACACAGATAACCTGGAGCCTTTAGGTAGTCTGGTAGACACAGACACAAAACTACACACAGTACACACATGATACAGCACAGTGATTCCCACACACACAGGACTTATCTGGCATTTAGGGACATTGGCCCTGCAAATCTGCCCTGTGGCAGACAAGTAGTTGTTTATGCAGTTTGTGTGTGTGTGTGTGTGTGTGTGGTTCCTAATAGGAGAGAGAAAAAGAGAGAGTAAAAGACAAACCCAGGAAATAAGGGGCAGGGGCGTAGACTGGACGAAGGACTACTTTTAATATCTGTAATACTTGAAAGCAGGAAAATAAAATGTGATATGGATTTTTTTTTTTTTCGTTTTTGTTTTACAAAATAGTGCATAATAATACTTAGCTGAACTGTAAAGTGTATTGTTTGGACAGTGGAAAGCAGATTATAGGAGCTAATAAAATGCCAGATTATGGGAGCTAAGAAAATGCCAGATTATGAGTTAATACAATACCAGATTATAGGAGCTAAGAAAATGCCAGATTATAGGAGCTAAGAAAATACCAGATTATAGGAGCTAAGAAAATGCCAGATTATGGGAGCTAAGAAAATGCCAGATTATAAGAGCTAATACAATACCAGATTATAGGAGCTAATAAAATACCAGATTATAGGAGCTAATGTTATGACAGATTATGGGAGCTAATAAAATGCTAGAATATAGACGCTAGTATAATGCCGGAAGGAGCTAATATAATGCCAGATTATAGGAGTTTTACAAAATGTCATATTATAGGGGCTAATAAAATGCTAGATTATGGAAGCTAATATAACGCCAAATTATAGAAGCTAATATAATGCCCAAGTATAGGAGCTAATATAACGCCAAATCATAGGAGCTAATACAATGCCAGATTATAGAGGCTAGTAAAATGCCAGACTATAGGATCTGATATAATGCCAGATTATGGGAACTAATAAAATCCCAGATTGTAGGAGCTGATATAATGCCAGATTATAAGAACTAATAAAATGCCATATTGTAGGAGCTAATACAATTCCAGATTATAGGAGCTAATATAATGCCAAATTATAGGAGCATATATAATGCCAGATTATGGGAGCTAATAAAATCCCAGATTATAGGAGCAAATAAAATGATAGATTATATGAGCTAATAAAACACCAGATTATAGGAGCCAAACAATATCCAATGTTTTGCCACTTAAAATATATTAATATTTAATGACCTACTGTAGCCTAACTGCTAGTCCACCAAAACGTATGTGAAAACCCTGGCACCCTGTCCCATCTGTAGCATACACGCTACAGCCTTGTGTTCAGGAGGTGCACCAAGAGGAAGCGATATTTCATTCTTATCAGCAGAATTGCTTTTCTAACACATTCTCTTTAGTTGTGTTAGCTACTGCTAAATGTCACTAAAGATCCCATTAAAGAAGAAGAAGACAGGTCATTTGAGGGAAGCAGCAGAAAGTCAATGGATCGGAGCTCATCTGTTCCCGGCGCTAATTCATGCTACTGTCCGCTACTGCACGGATGAGCCAGGATGATGTACACCAAGCACCTCAAGCGTCAAGCCTGGGTTCACTTCCAGCCCACAAACAACTAAAGTCTGGCCCTTGACTAGATTTTAGTACTAATTAAATTTGTCCCTGAGGTCATTTCTTTTTTTCTTAAAGGTTTGTGTTTTTTTTTTAGAAATTCCTGCTTTTAGTTTGTTATTTAAAAATAAGGGAACAAATAAACTGTACTAGTTTTTGTACTGTTGTATTGTAAATGATTTATCTTGAACAAAACATTTTTTTCTCAATTTTTTCACAAATATCTAGGTGTTTTTTTTTTTTTTTTTTGATTTCATCCAAAAACTAATGTGAATCACCCCAGCAGAAGACCGTTCTACGTGACTGATACTCAACTGTCGACGCTGAATTTAAGGTCGTTCTGTGATGACATGATTGTCTGCTATCAGTAAAAAAAAACTTGACCTGCGTAGCCATGCTGAAATAAATACTAACGCCTCAGTACGATGACAAGCAGTAGTCCTCGTCTTCCAACCTAATAGTTTAATGCAGTGATTTCTCAATCTTTCTCTGCAGCACCCCCTTTGGTTCATTAGAACATTTTCGTGCCCCTTCCAAAAAAACCAAACAAACAATAATAAAAAAAAGGACACTTGTTTTTAGAAACGGCCGACAGCAAAATCAAAAGTGAGAATTTAAAATAACGGCCTCCTTTGCGATATTATTATCAGATATTCATTTTACACCGCCTTCAACCGATCAGTTTTTGACAGTCTCTTGTTAACCGCGTTTACAGTAGTGGCCCCCTTGCAATGGCCATGTGCCCCCTATATGGGCCGTGCCCCCCCACTTTGAGAACCTTTCCTGAAAGAACACAATTTCTGTCACTAGACGATTCACGAATAGGGATTTCTATTTCTACTTGTTTTTAGTGTCTGTCTTTTAGTGTCCGAGTATTTCATTTTTAATGGGTTAGCCATGACCACGATAAAAAGTTGAGGAAGGCCCTAATAAGAAGAAATGTATTTTGCGACATCTCATCTTTTCTACACCCTAAATGGAAGATTTTACTTGTTTCAGTGCCACAGAAAATAATTAAAACTGTCCTTGTCCTCATGTTTTTGTCGAAGGAAGCAATTCTCGCGTGGAAACGTAGCCTGCAGAGCTACTCAGACAAGCTGAGGATACGTCGTGAAACAAATTTTATATTTATTTATTTTTTATAAAAAGACAACTTAAAATGCACCTCAGAAAAATGTACCTGATGACATTGAAAATGATCATTTTATTTCTTCTCTCCAGGTCTCTTTTTGGAAGCCCGCTTTCTACTCACATTTACCCATCAGTCACGCTGAACAAGAATCAGGACAAGCAAGTTGGCAAACATTTAGTAGAAATGGGCTATAAAGAAGATGAAGACGTAAAATAAGATTGAGCTTAACTTAAATTTTAGGAATGTTATTGCAGCAGATCATTCCCGAAAATCTTCTGATCCATGAAAGTTTTACGGCAAGGGACGAATGTTTTTATGTTTTTTTCACAATGCCATTTATGCGCAACAACAACAACAGAATAGGAGGAGAAATATGGAGCGAAAGCACAATCTCCAAGAGCCATAACCCAGGATTTATGAATCCATTGTTCTTGTGTTTTAAAGTCAGAGAAAGACCAATAAAAAATGTAAAAAAAAGAAGAGCCCAATAAAAAAATCCTAGAATGTTGGTACTCCTGAATGTGGTTTTTCAAAGAATCTCTACGACATTGTGCGTTGTAACGCCTCGCGTTGTTAAAAGGCATGCGTTTACCTCTGTCTGTGTCATAGAGGAAGACAAATCGACTCCAGTCGTAGTGGTCCAACAGTGACAGCAGAGCTCCTCTGATGGACGGCCGGAGCTGCAGGGTGAACTGGCCTTCTCCTTCGGTGGGGAAGCTGGGTGTCACGAGGCTGATGTGCAGGGCCCCACAGAACGACGTCAGCGTGTTCACGGAGCGCTTGTCGTAAAGGCCGAAAATGGCAAACACCCCTCGTGAATACTGAGAGCAAACTGTTGCAGCGATAGGAAGGAACAGGGAGAGGAGAGGAGAGGAGAGGAAAAAAAAGAAAACAAAAGAAAAGCCATTAGAGGACAAATGTTCAAATGATTACGGTATTCCACGTCTGCAGCATACATAATAAAAAAACATCTAAATGCTGGTTGCATCAGTACATGTTAAGTTCATCTTCTAACTCCACTTTAAATCCATTAGCACCACATATCGCAGGAAGTGATTTTGTTAGAATTGTATTTCTTTCCTCCTGAGAAATCATGAGACACACATTTTCCTGAAATTTTCATCTCTGCATTGAGTCATTCCCACAACTCAGCTTTTATAGAAAAAAATAAATAAAAGAAATTACACATTACCTCTGACATTTTGATACCTTAATATCCATTAACCTGGTGAGTCAGATCTGCAGCACCCAGAACATTTCTTTCATATCAGACACACGGCTCATCGTGATTTTACGAAATAAAATATTTCTGATTTGCTTTTTTCATTTATCTTGTGCACAAAAAGGCACTCGAGTCAAGTGCAACATTTCTAAAATGCAACGCCACTCTTAAAACTGCATTCACGTGAAATTCAATAACTTACTTTTTTTTTTACTGTTAATTCCTACCTGAGGCTTTGTTTTTCTTCTATACTCCTAATATTGTGTGTTTATATATATATATATATATATGTTCAGGTTCAATTCTGTTATTTTTACACAGACAGAAGAAAAGTCAAACTCCACACATCAGGTTTCACAGGATAATGGATCAAACCATTGGTGTTCTTCTAAACCAGGCATGGGCAAACCTTGGTCTGGGGACCAGATGCGGCCCGCTTGGCTTTTAAATCCGGCCCACCAACGTTGGGTGTTATTAATTTTTTATTTTAATTATCATTATACTTCTGCCTTTTCCCTGCGATGCCCACATTTCCCCAGAAGAGTGTGTAGAAAAGGCTGAAGCATTTTAACATTTTAGCCTTTATGCATGACTTTTACATGTCATTTACCCCAGTTTATCCCGACGCTTCATCTATCTGCTCCTGACGCGGCCCCCCCGTCAAATTTTAGGACCCCAGTTTGGCCCGCAAGTCAAAAGGTTTGCCCCAACCTGCAACATGAGACTCATTTTACAGTAAGTTTAGTCTTCTGTTTTTTTTTTTTGTTTTTTTTTTCAATGTTTCCTTGGACTTCAAATTTCTTTCAACACTCACTACAAACCAGTTACTACTGTTTATCTTTCCTTCTTTCTTTCTTTCTTTCTTTCTTTCTTTCTCCTCCCTGTGAATCCCATCGTCTCACACCACTCTTAACATTGTCTCATTTTTTAGTACTGACATCACTATCAATATTTTTCTTTTGGTCTTCCTGGACTATGGCTTTTCTCCTTTTCTCTTATAGGATTCAGAGTAATTTCGTTGTCTGCTTCAGGCCCCAGAGGGGCTGAACAGCGAGGGAGATGGAGATTTGATGGTTTTGTTTGCCACCATTGATCAAAAGCTGAGATCCCTGCACGCAGGACTCGGTCGAGCAAAACTCTAAAAAAGCTGTTGGTTGTGATTTGAGCCCAAAAATGTCCAATTCTTAGATTAGTAGACGTGGAGTCACAGTGCAATGAAAGTTTATTTCTTGGTGAATTTTTAAAGGGTTTTCTTTGACTCTTCTGAGCACAGAACAAGTTGAAAAGCTGAGACTAGGCATAACGACGGATGCTAAATGTATCGTCACAGTCGACAAACACACCTTGTTCATGCAAACAAAATTGGACAACAAAAACCTGTAAAAGTCCACACTATAATTTAGCGTTCAGACGAGGATACGCTCGACCAAAACCTTAGCCAGAGCAGAAAAAAAAACTGTCTTCTTGCAGAGGAAAACAACATTTTCCATCCATCATTGTCCACTTGTCCGGGACCGGGTCACAGGGGTAACAGTCTGAGCAGGGACACCCAGACTTCTCTCTCCTCAGACACTTCCTCCAGCTCCTCTGGGGGGACCCCAAGGCGCTCCCAGGCCAGCTCGGGCGTGTCCTGGGTCTTCCCCTAGGTCTGCATCCAGAGGGACAGGACCCTATCTCTAAGGGAGTGTCCTGCAACCCTGCGGAGAAAACTAATTTCGGCCACTTGTATCCGGGATCTTGTTCTTTCAGTCATGACCCAAGGGTCATAACCATAGGTGACGGTAGGGTCGTAGGTTGACCGGTAAATCGAGAGCTTTGCCTGGCCTTGCACTGGGGCGGTTTGCAGCCGAGTGTGAAGCCGCTGGGATGAGAATCAGCATGAGAATCAAGTCTGACGCCATGGTTCTCGACTGAAAAAAAAAAGTGGTTTGCACCCTCCAGGTTGGGGAAGAGATCCTGCCTCAGGTGGAGGAGTTTAGGTATCTTGTCTTTTTTATAACAGATAATCAAACTACAGTTCATTTTGGTCTGGCATACAGTAGGTGTTTTGTCAAATAGAAATTGAAGAAATTCAATCTTTTTGTTTTTATATCAGCCCTTGGGAGCGGAATTAGAAAATGAGCAGGGGAGCAAATACGGGGAAGGGGAGTTGATGTGTGATGAAACAGCCTGAAGCGCCCTTCGCTAAGTGTCGTCTTTTTTTTTTTAAACTTCTGAAAAAGTACTGCTCCAGGTGGAAAATGTGACACTTTTGTCTTCAAACTATTCCTCGCCGTCCTCCGGGGGCCTCCATTAGGGGTGAAGGGAATGCTTCAGCCTCCACCATTTTTCTGTGTTATTCTTTATTCATCTCTTTCTTTGGGCCTTTCTCCTATTTCCCTCTGTCCTCCGACCTCATCTTTGACATTCCCTTTCTAATCTCTGTACCACCCTCAAAGATGTTGTTCTGTTACCACTACCTTCAACGTCACAACAAATCCCATCATCGCCGTCACCCTACGGCCAGGCCGGACTGTGCCAGGTAGTGGCGTCAATGTAATAAAACAACAAAAAAAAAGCTTGCCCTAATAAAAATTTAATGAGTGGACGGGACCTGCAGCATGATGCATCATCACCACAGCTAGGGCACCTCCGTCTCCTTGGTGACCTTTAACTGTTGCCCTCCTCTCCGCTAATTTGACTTGTCAGGTTGTTTAACATGCAAATTCTCGACTTTGTTTTTTCTGCGACTTTCCTTTGAGCCGTCCTGGTCTGACGTAAGAGGCTAGCGCTGCACCTTCTGATGAAAATGTGCGATTGCGATCATTGTGAACAATGTTGCGATACGCGATTTCGATATAAATGAATGATGTCACGTGGTGTCTTAATGTACCAGTCAGCATTTTAAATATTAACTGTTTGACTCAGTTAGGGCCAATGAAGGTTTTAGAAAAACATATGACGTGGGACACAAAATAAACCCCTGAATGAGTAATGCGAAGAACAAATACCGAAACTGCTAACAGCTAACCAGGGCTAGCCGAGGCGTCACTGTGAGGCACACTCATTAGTTACAGTTAGGACACACAGAGCCCGAAGAACTGGCGAGAATGAAAGAAGAGTCCAAATGAAATAAAACTGTTGACACCGTGACGATCTTCCATGTCGCGGTTGATTTGAGCTGAGACGCTGAGTGCAGTGTGTTGAACACAGACTGGAGAGAAATGAGACGCTCTCTGTGCCTCAGTCATTTCAGCTGGAATGATAGCCGTCGTTCACTGCCTGCTATTTATTTTTAGCTGTTTAAGTTTATTCTCCGCATTTCAAACCTTTAGTTAAAAATGCGATAATGGAGATAAATCTCATAATATCGTGTTGTATGCTATCAGGCAATGTATTTATATGCGGAATAGCGGCTAAGGCAGTACTGCAAACTGTACCTCGGTACTGTGAACGGTTCCTGGTCTTTTGTGAAATTAAATGTCATTTAAAGGATTTGCTGCAGTGACTTAATCAGTTGAGGCAGCGAATGCACTAATGAACGACTCCTGATTCAATAATCAACAACGGGCTCCGAACGTCACTGCTGCTTTTAACTGTGAGTGTGATCAGCAGCGTCTGTCCATGTCTGTCTGTGTCTGTGTCTGTGTAAGCTACTGGAACAATAGACTTTTATTACAGTACCAGTGTCGCCTGGTAGCCAGGTGGGGAGAAGCATTATTAAGACAAGGGAAGACAAACAGTGGAGATCAACATCTGGCCGAGGCCACGGTGCCTCTGTGGATGTAATGTATAGTACTACACTGTAACATGAGCAGTGGTACGATGACAGAAACTCACTCATTGATTTCTTCACTCATCCACGCATCCATCCACGTGGCTGTTCATCCATAGATACGTCTTTTCCTCCAATTGTCCATCCATGCTTCAATTTATTCATCTATCCATCCTTCTGTCCTTTCATCTGTCCAACATTCTACAGTATCTGTCCATCCATCCATCTATTCATCCATACACCCACCCAACCATCCATCCATCCATCATCCATCCATCCATCCATCCATCTATTTATCCATGCAGTCACCTATTCATCCATCCATGCGAATGTTCATCCATCCATCTATTTTTCCATCTGTCCATCTGTTCATCCATCCATGTATCTGGTCATTCCTCCATACATGTCTTTTCCTCCATTTGTCCATCCATCCACCCATCTGTCCATTATCCATCTGTTTTTCAATTTGTCCCACATTCTATTAATTCATCCATCCATCTATCCCTCCCTCCATTCTTACATCTATCCATCCATCTATCCATCCATCCATCTATCCATCAATCCATCAATCCATCCATCCATCCATCTATCTATCCATCTATCCATCCATCCAGCCATCCATCCAATATGAGGTTATGTCCAAAAAAAAAGACGTGTAAAAAACAGCCCTGTTATTTTTACACATGATAATATATTTAATTTGTCCCCTAATTGGGGACATAAGTAAGGGGAATAAGTAAACTGGACATTTCAAACTATCCAACCATAGCTGTCATTTAGAGTATAAATGTCCGGCGTCTTGGTCAAATCGTAAAGGTCCAATGTGAGCTAAAGAGATGGACAGAATAAATAGCTACCTGCTGTCCGTCCGAGGAAACCGTTCTCTGGCGACAAACTAACAAAACCTGGAGATCAATATTTGTTCAATGAGCAATCTGACTTTTGAGAACATGGTCCATCAACGGAGGAGAAATTGCAGCGCTCTGTAAACAGAACCCGGTTTTTAGTAAAGGTAATCAAGGCGATAATTACCGGGAGAATTAAGCAGTTATACCAATGGCCAACGCGCAGCTGTAAATGGCGGGGAGGTTAATGGCTTCATCAGGCTCCGAGTGAGCTCCTTGGTGTCATTTTGTAAGAGGTATGATATATGATTAAACTGCACAATCGATCTGTCTGGCAAAGGAGTTCAGGCACCTTATGGATTTCATATCTGATCCTCTCTCCAACAAGCACATGGTTTACAAACTGTGCTGCGGGAGCATCATCAATAGGGCACTGATCGTGGGGAAGGGTTTGTGTGTGCTGTGTGTCAGTGTTGTGCTGTGTGTCAGTGTGCAGGGTTGTGGCTTTATGAATGAAGCCATTCATCCCTCTCTCTCTCTCTGCTTTCATTTTACTCTCCGTCCACTTTTGTTCTCCCTTTTCCATGAAAGTGCCACACACCGAGATAAGGGGCTTGGTTTTCGTTTTTCATTTTTCTTTAACAAAAAAAAAAAAAAAAAAATGTAGGCAACACAAGAGACGGGAAGAGCTAGAAAGAATGAGAAAAATCCACATGGGGCTCGACATTGACGACAGGGAATCTGCCAAGCAGACACCACACGCAGAAAGCAGCAGCGACTGGATACTGACAGCAGATATACACAAACTGCCAAAAAAGCAGTTTTTGCTCAGTGGGCGAGCAACGATCTACAAAAGGAGGGAAATTAGTTGTGAACTATAACACCTCTCTCTGTCTCTCTCTCTGTCTTCTCTGTATATGTAGTTGCAGTGTAGACACAGAGATATACACACACTGTGGCACAAAAGTCAGCCTCTGGAAGTGAATAATGTGTTGTCAAAGGTGAGGCACGCTAAGAAATGTTCCCTGTAGGTCATCTTTATCTCCGTTCTCTCTCTGTAACGCTGCGGGCCTCGTACCTCAGGCTGCGCGGATTTGTCGGGGATGTAAAATCATTTTAGTGACGTCTCATTAGTGTCTACAGATCATATCTTTTAGCGCAGCACCTTGTTTGGAACATCAAGTTTTTCTTGCCTCATCATACACGTTGTAACAACAGCCAGGCCTCGTTGGGTTTTTTTTCCCAGCAGACGAAAGAATAATTACAAAAAAAAAGCTGCTGAAGTTGCAGAAGTATTGCAGATATTTTTTTTTTTATTATTGTTTTTATAAGTCACAGACAGCGATTTCTGAAATATGAAGTGTGCTTTAGTTTTCCACACAAATAAGGGTCAGAGTTGGCAAAGTGGTAAAACCAATTCTTAAACTTGTAAATGAACAAGGAACTGAAAGCTTTGAAAAATATTATTTTTCCCTTCTTTAATATGAATCGCCATAGTCAATGTCTAAACTCAGCTGTACAGTACTTCAATATTTCATATATTTTTTGCTGTGTTCTACATCCCAATACGTTGCATTTTTTCAATATTCATTTTTCTACCCATTAAGGTATGCACACCATCCACTTCCCTTAAACATAATTATACAGTCTGATATAATTGATACAATTAATATCTGATAGAATTAAAATCAGTATGTGACATATTCTGACGTCAATCAGACACCAATAAGACAATAAATATTGTCTCTTATCATATCTTGAAACATAGATGGATAGATGATAGATGGATAAACAGATGGATAGATGGACGGATGGACAGATAGATGGATGGATGGATAGATAGATAGATAGATAGACAGATAGATGGACAGATGTATAGATAGACGGATAGATAGATGGACAGATGGACAGACAGACAGACAGATAGATAGATGGATAGATGGACAGATGTATAGATAGACGGA
>NC_024310.1:18689274-18689968 GCF_000523025.1 Cynoglossus semilaevis
AGATAGATAGATAGATGGACAGATAGATAGATAGATGGACAGATAGATAGATAGATGGACAGATAGATAGATAGATGGACAGATAGATAGATAGATGGACAGATAGATAGATGGACAGATCGATAGATGGACAGATCGATAGATAGATAGATAGATAGATGATAAGCGAGACATTTTCAAAAGGTCATTATTATTAGAAATCATTATTCAAACTAATTCATCCATGTGAGTCTATCAATGTTCCTTGACATGCCGTCCAAAGGTATTCAGGATTGGGACATTGGAAAAGATCCATGTTTGTTTTTTTTATCGAAGACGATCTTTGTCAAATCGCCGCTGCAATACGTTCCTTTCCGGCATTCCACATTTGCTGCCCTTTAAGAAGGAGAGCCGCGCTCGTTATCACGGCCGCGTTATTAGGAAAATGTCCCGCGGACCTGCGTTTAGTGGAGCGTGTCATAAATCTTGTAAGAACGAACCTTTCAAGGAAAGCTCATGGCAAGAGTTGCGGCTTTATATCGTGTCTGCTTCCTTGATAAAGGAGATGAACGTGCACGTGGGGGTGAAGATGCTTTCTCCGATACCGAGAGTGTGCTGCAGTGGCTTTGCGTGGCAATGAGGTCTGTAGCCACCGAGATAAAAAGATGCAATGGAGAGAACAGAGGAGAAAACAAGGATGGGGGAGGGGGTGAGA
>NC_024310.1:18690049-18696145 GCF_000523025.1 Cynoglossus semilaevis
ACCCTTAGGACACAGCCCTTTAAACAGGGGTAATCTGTGTGTGTGTGTGTGAAGAGAGAGAGAGGAAAAAAAAGGAGAGAAAGAGAGAGAGAGAGAGAGACAGGGAGGCAGGGAGAGGGAACCTTTTTGCTCCAGTCATCTTTAAGCACTCCTAACAGTAGCCAAAGCCCAGAGGGCCTGTCCGGTCCGAACACAGTCTTTCATCACACACACACACGCACGCACACACACACACACAGAGCCTGGAAAGAAAAGGCACATACGGCCAATATCAAGACCATTCATCACAGCAGACAGTGGAGAGAAAAAAGAGGAAAGGGGGGGAAAAAGTGAGGATGAGAAGAAGAAGCCAGTCCCTCTATGGAAGGACCGTGGACTTTCATGTTCTTTCCACACACACACACAGGAACCTGCTTCCCCGTGGAAGTGCTTCTTATTCCCGCTGCAATTTCCTGTAGCTGTGCATAAACCGTCATAGATTCTCTGCTTGTCAATTCCACGCTACGGCCCTGGCAGCCCCAGGTGCACAGTTCCATTTTGCTCGACACGGTTTTGGAACAAGCCCTTTATTAGGTGGATGCCTGTACTTCAAAATCCCTCCGTATGTGTTCCTCAGTAGTGCCTGAACAGAAACGGTGTTTGTGCCGTAATTCCACAGAGGAACTATAACTTAAGGGCGTGTTTTGATCCGTCATTACAAAAGGTGTACAAGTGTAGCAACGGCACGGAGGAAATGGAAAAATAGTGTATTTGTAACAGAAAAGAAAAAATGTTTCTGTTGCTTATCTTGAGCCATGAAGATCATATCAATCATATTTTTTTTTATTTCCCAAAGGGAACTCCCAAGGGATTACTGAAATTCTACCTACCTATGTATCTATCTATGACAGGGGTGTCAAACATACAGCCCATGGGCCAAAATCGGCCCACTTGGGGGTTCCATATGGCCCGCATGATGAATTTCTAAATTAAAAAAAAATGCACAAGCACTTAATGTTCATGATGTGAACTTGAACTTAGTTGCATGAAAAAAAAAGTTCTCCCCCAGCAACGAACGCTAAAGCAGTTTCTATCAGGAAGCAATACCAGCCTTACACAAGACAAATACACCTGGCGGCACAACCAAGTGCTGAAGTGCTAAGCGGCTCAACTCGAGGTAAGGAGGGTCCACCACCAATGCCCTGCCTGCTGAAGCTAACCCTTCGACAACCAACATCCTTCGTCCGAGAAGAGGAAGAAGCAACCGCTGAATGTAGTTCAAAAATGGGAAATGCAGACTGACCTAAGCAGAGGCTCATTTTCTGACCTGAAATCGCAGCAACCAACCTGCGGTCAGACCTGGCTCTCTGGTCAAAATCCAGCAGATGCGTCTTCATTGTTGAGCTGACAGTCCCGTTAGAGGACGCTGTCGAGGAGGCGTACAAAAAGGAAAAAAACTGCGCTATGCCAACCTGGCAAATGAATTAGAAGAAAGTTTTCGTGTGTGCCCATCACCTTTTTAAGGCAACTTCTTGCTGTTTGTGCGTTTTGGTGCGTCACATAATTTTCATGATACTTCAGTTATTTCTTACTGAATATGATGACCATGATGAAGACTAAAGAAAGACAATATGAAGGAGGAATTTAATTTCCAAGCTGTTTGTACAGCTCGGAATATAAATGCATATGTGTGTGTGTGTGCGCGTTCACATAAACATGTGCATTTCGATGCGGCGCCCGAGTCCTACTCCATCTTTCCACCAGACCCAATGGAAAATATTACTTGATGCAATAGCCTAAAAAGTAATAAAAGCTGTCCTCGTCCCTATGTGATGGTGCCAACGTCACTCCCGCCGAGTGGCTGCAGAGTGATTGATTGGTCGTACGAGATAAACAGAGCAGTAATTTAACAGAGGAAATGACAACCTGCCAAACATTTCTGCCGCCGCCTCGCCTCGCCGTTCCTCATTCTTCCTTCCGTCCAGCTTAGCTTCCTGCTTGTCCCTACCCATGAGCACTTGTGTCCCTCAAATTTGAATCTATTGCGTCTATTTTTGAATGTTCTGGTCAGTTAATTCCAATTTTGACCAACTCATCACGTATCTATTAAGACGGCAGAAACATTTTTGACCCCTGATTCGGTCATGTCCTTGTTTTTTTGCAAGACACTCAAGGTCCTCGAATTGTCCTTGATTGCTGAGCATTACTCAGCAACTCTACAGTGTGGACAGTACTTTGAAACAAGTAGTTTCTGCTTTAAAAAAATTTAAAAAAAAATGCAGAGCATTGTTGTTATTTGCAAGATTAGGACCAACTTCATTAAAAAACAATTACTAACACAACTACAGCAGGGATATTTAGTAATCACTATTTACTTTCAGCCAATCCCAAACTATTAAATACAAAAAGCTGATGTTGCATAAACGTACTGAAATGTATCCCAGTGGTGACATGGTACATTTTTGAATATTTATGTCCTTTATTATTACCTACAGTAAATATTCACCGAACATTACGATTGCAAAAGCTCAAAGTCAATTTCACCGTCCTCATTTTCTCCTCGTGTGCATGGGAATAAGAAGGGGGGGGGAGAAACAAACTTTTTGACTCACAGTGCTAAAAGATGAGAATATTTTTCACCGTGTGATTAAAGTTAAAAAAAAAAACAACATTTCACCCGAAGAACTTCGCAATCCCTCTATTCACGTTTTGTTGCATAGCAACACAGGGAACAATGACTCGCACTTTGTGGAGTGTTGCTGCAACCAAGTAAAAAAAAAAAAAAAAAAAAGACAGGTTCTCAGAGGATACACGACTAAAGAGTCTCATATTTCTCCAGGAACAAGTAAAGGCAGCTCTTTAATGAGGAGCACAAATCTTATTTTGTTTGTTTGCGTTTACATCCAATCGGTGAGAAGATTCACAATGACTCTCCAGAGCGTTCCTGACCTTCAGCTCAAGAAGTTCTGCACCCATTCAACCGTTCCCTTAATTTTGTATCAGGATTTAAAAACACTGTCTTTTGATGAAGGGATTGATTTCACGTGTGATGTGGCGTCGGGGTCTGAGAAGGTCACAGGTGTGAATAGGTTTGATGGAGGTTTCTATAGAAAGAATGTTGAATGGAAATTGTGAAAATGTTACCAGAAGTGAATAGATCAACCTCCACTAATTACTCAACAACACTGTTGTTACCGATGAATAATCAAAAAAAAAATAACTCACCATCACATTCCTAGCTTGTTTAGGCCGTATATACAGTATGTACTAGTACTGAATACAAGCCAAGGCCAAACAACCAACCAACCAATTAACCAACCAACCAACCAACCAACCAACCAACCAACCAACAATGTCAAGCGACCAATTACATATTAGGACATAAAAAACCAACCAACCAACAGACACTAAATTACTATCAACAGACACACTACATAACCGGCCAACCAAAAATCAACCAACCAACCAACCCATCAATATAAAGTGGGGCTTCAAGATACGAGCCACCCAAAAAACGAGTTTTCAAAGTAATGAGTAAGCAGATTTTCTACATAGATACAAGGAAACATCGTGTTACGAACATCGAGGTGCTGCACCGACCTCCATTTTTCCCTCATTGTCCCTCGCTTGGTTAGTTTACCCGTAGCTTTATTTCTCTATTTCCCTCTCTCTCTCTCTCTCTCTCCTCACTCCCAGTCCTTCTCCTATGCTTAACAATAACGACTGTCATGCTCACTGTCCGTCACTTGGTTATTTAACCCATTTTTATAACAATAATATCAATTTTTATCTTAATTGTTATTGATTTATATGATCAATATATTTGTTTACATCTATGTTTTTGATGTTTAGATGGGGGGGGGATTTTAATTGAGTTAATCAATAGTATATTTCTGAGGGGCTGGAACAAATGAATTGTTTTTTTTTAATTATTTTTAATGGGGAACGTGCAATCGTGGTAAGAGCGAATCGACATACGAGTGCTGTTGTGGAACGGATTAAACTCGTACTAAAATCTTGAAGCCCCACTGTACTGCACTAACCAACCAACCAACTAATCAGCATATTGTGCCAAATAACAACCAACCAAACAGCTAACCCTAACCCCCAAAAACAACCAAACAAACCAATCAGCATACTGTATAAAAATTCAACCAACCAACCAACTAATCAACGTAATATACAAACCAACCAACCAACCAACTAATCAGCATATTGTGCCAAATAACAACCAACCAAACAGCTAACCCAAACCCCCAAAAACAACCAACCAACCACCCAATCAACCAACCAACTTACTGAAGGAATAATTCAATAAATGAAAAAATTTAAAAACAGATGACCAACCAATCAGCCAACTATACAAAAAGCACCGCAAGCAAGAACCAACCAACAAAAAAAAGAAAAAAAAAAACAAATTTTTGACCCAAAAAATCCACCCCAGCCTATTATTATGAATACATATGCAGACATAAGTTTTCACCAGAGCCATCATCCTGTGTAAGTCGTCAGGTTGGTGTCTGATGAATGGCCTGCAGGACCGGAGGATCAGCGACAGCTGCCCTGTGACATGACCAAGACGGGGTGTTGGGTGGCCATGTAAAGGAGTGGTGGTGGAGCCTCATCTGTACTGTGTACTTCCCTCTAATATGACATTGTTATGACAACGACAGCAGTGGCCTCAGGCCAATTTGTAGTACGTGTCCCAGCCAGTGGGTGTCGAGCAGGTGTACGGCGAGCTTGTTATAGACAGATTGTCTGGTCATGGTGAAAATCACACGGCGTGTCCTCTGTGAAGACACGCCACCAGTCCCCTACGTGGTCTTTTTAACTCATGAGAATCGCAAAACAAGTTCAGTCTCCAACAGGTTTATGGCAGGTTCCGCCGAAAAACCTGGATCCTCATACAGTTTAAGGCTAACTACAGCTAATGAGTGAGAGACTCATTTTGCTCCTCACCTCTGAGTGCAACCAATGCTAATTGAGAATTAGCAGGTGAAGTTTTTCTGTGTTTATCCGTTATTTATCTGTTACAATTTGGACAAGTTCCTGACTCACCATCTCTTCCCATGCTCTTTTGATTTGTCCACAATGAGCAGTTGTTCCCCGATTCTTCATGTGATGTAACCAGCTAGCAACGATGATGTTAGCGCAGCAAATGAAACACAAAAATGGGCTACAATGTAACTAAAGGGGAGAGGCCGACTGACAGAAACTCAAAATGCTTATCTGTAATTCTTACAGTAGTAAAGAATCATCATTTTAGTTTTAATTTTTATTATTAATTTTTTTTATATATTTTTTTATTTTTGTGTTTATCAATTGAAATAACTGCAAGATTTTTTTACCTAATATCCATGCATGGTTTTACAAAATGGGGTTATTCCAGATGATATTCTGCCAGATTTGTTTTGCATCTTTTGTCTCTTTGAATAAAAAAAAAACAAAATAAAAAAACAGTACACTGTTCAGCAGCTGAGGCCAAAAAATAAAATAAAATAAAATGCAGAAAAACAGTGAGAAAAGGAATACAATTTTCTTCCTCTCTCATTTTAACTACACTTTTTTGGAGCAGCAAATACCCCTGCAGTAATAGTGAACAGCTGTTTTGCCCAACAACAGTCAACTTTTACAGATAAAAATTTAATTCTCAAACCCCCCTTATTTCCAGAGCCCACGGCTCAGATGAACTAAATAATTAACACACAAAGAATTAAAAACACAGAGTCCCACTGCACATTGTTACAAGGTTCACAAAATTACTTTCTGACTGGAGCGTCATTGAAATGGAGCCCACATTAATTAAACTAAATGATCTTAATTACGACTTCAAATGCTTTATTAGACATTGTAAATGTGTAAAAAAAAAAAAAAAAAACAAAAAAAAACACAAGCTGTCACAGAGACCCTTGATTTGACTTTTCATCTATTTTTGTTCTCCAAACTCTGGTTTGTTGTATCTGTAATGATCAAACTCCTCGTTAACTTTTTTGAAATGATTGCTAATGTCAAATCAATTTGTCACGCACTGCGAGTCTAAATATCAAGGTAAAAGTTGTCCTATAAAGCAGTTAAGAAAAAATATTAAGTGTGTAAATCAGACAGATGTTCAAACCC
>NC_024310.1:18696312-18700147 GCF_000523025.1 Cynoglossus semilaevis
TTTGGGGGGCGATGGGGGGGGGTATAGAATGATTCAAAGGGCCCCTGACTGATAGAAGAAATATTAAAAAATAGAAGAAAAAAAATCCAAAAACTAAACAGATTTTTTTAAAAAAAGCCAGAATTGTTTTGAGACATCTCTTGAGGTGGGTATGAGTATTGCATCTAATAGTAAAATCTGCACTGTATGTGGACATATTTTCTTAAGTGTGTTACATACGGGGACCCCATTGTCACGACCTTCCATGAGGCCCAGAATTCCTGGCAGCACCCTTGCATGTACCAATACACTGGAGAAGGATATTAAAAAAAAATTTTCTGCGTCTTTGTCAAAACCTTGAATGCAACATTTACGTATCACGACTCAACGAGATTGAATCGTTTTTACCCCTGTGTTTCTTAATTAACTATTACCACCATGCATTATGCATGCCTAGCCTTGAGCTTAATTATCTTAAATGGTTCATTTTAGTACTGTGTACAGATAGTGTTGAAGTATTGATCCTTGTACCATCCAAAGATCAGCCATGTAAATTCTCCTTTTGCCGAACAGATTATTTACTGTACACAACACAGTTAGACACGTGTATATTTAGACACATACTGCACAGACACGTCTCCGTAGTGTGTACTGATACACATAAGGAGCGATATTTGCACATCGAGCCTTCTGGGCCACGTTTGGTAATGACTCAATATTTCTGCTTTCTTGGGGCTAATCTGTTTGTGTGCAGATAAGCACAAACAAACAGGGCAGATAATTGCACAGGCACAGTTGAAATATGAGGAGGAACGTGCAAAGACGGGAACGGCCGCTTAGATGAATGGTCGGACGAGCACAATTACCGTTGCACACGCACGGATCCGGTGAACGCAGGATCTTTGAAGTCGCAATTTGTTCGCAGAAAATACACCTCGGTGTAATGGTCGAAGACGACGACATGTTTCGAGGATTAATATCTTGTTGTTTATTTTGGCTTTTGACGTGCAACGTTTTGATGTCAAAACCGATAGGTCTCTACAGAAAATACGAGAATTACTCCATTTAAAAAATATTACACCCAAGACAACTTAAAGAATATACCAAGTTGTTCAAAGTAGACTAAAAAAAACCCTTAAGTGCTTAAGTGTCAGAGAAGAAGTTGAGATTTGACCACTTTGGTTCCCTAAATTTTTGGCGACGAATAACATTGATGCACACGCTCCACTCCAACCCACTAGGTGGGGGTATACTTATTCTCAATTTGGGTAAACATTTTTTTTTTTTACCTTAGAGCATGTTTTTTGAATCTGGATACCTGGAAACCAGAACAATCGACCGGGGAAACCAGGAATTGAACCTGAACGCAATGATCTCATAAGGATGGAAGGTGACCTATCCTCTGCCACGCGGCTCCCAAATCTACGAGCCTACTTATAAGTAATCCTGTCTGCGGGTGGCTGCCTGTTCCATCCACCACGGTCACCCAAGTCATCAGTCTTATCCTGTTTACTCCCTCGGCTAATGCTGCCCCGCAGGGCAGTGAAGGCATCGTCGCCTTCCTTACCTTCAAACCACGACTGGAACCACGGAGCTCTGAACGTGCCTTTAGCTTTTTCCTCAGGTGACTCTTGGTGTTGAAACACTTTTCTGGCTCACCCTGTAGTGAGACGACTTCAGAGAGTGTCCTGATTGTGTTTAATGTTCATAAAGCGTAAAAAAAAAAAAAATTTTAGGGGGAAAACATGTTTCTGTGTCTAACGTTTTTCAAGCTACTTCGCTGTGCTATCATCAACCATGCCATGCTATGAACGGAATAATAAACGGAATAATAAACGATACAATTAAAATGCCACCATGGATATATTTTTATACCGTTCCAGTAAATGAACACTTAAAATGGATATATTTTTTATACCGTTCCAGTAAATGAACACATTTAAATTAAATGCAATTAGGACTAAAACCGATAAATTCAGAGTTAGCCTCTCCCTCCCTCTGCCGATCTTTTCTCACGTTCTTCTTCTCCCTACATGACTGCACTGAAGAAATTACCTTCCCATATGGAGGATATTACTCCAGTCTGCCATCTGTACTATCATTCTATCATCCCCTTGAGCGTATGGCCATGTGTGTGAGTGTGTGAGGGAATAAAGCCTGTGGAAGTATTTGAAGACGGAGTGGGACATATGTACAGTGTGAGCAAATCCCCACTGCAGGGAGTTAAAGTGCAGCACCGTCGGTGACAGTGATTTATCATGTGTGTGTGTGCGGGCGTGCGTGCGTGCGTGTGTGTGTGTTAGAGAGACAAATGACAGCCAATCAAATTAGTTCTATTTCATAGGATGTGATAAAATATAAATATGAAGCTGATCCTTCGTCACTTGTCAGTGTGCGTAAAGACGGCGTATTTGTTGATGGCACAATTAAAAACATGTTTCAGGAGAACAGGGTCGAACGGTGAAAGAGCGGTATGAGCTCTTGCCTCACGGCAATGACGTCAACGACTGGTTTGAGCCCCAATGTAACTGATTCTGTATCTACAGTGGGTACGGAGTAAGTATTCAGAGCCCTTTAAATTTGTCACTCTTTGTTTCATTGTAGACATTTGCTAAAATCAAAAAAAGTGCATTTTATTTCTCATTAATGTACACCTTGACAGAAAAAGAGACAAAACAATATCAAAGTATCTTTGAGTGGAAATCAGTATTAATTGATTTTTTCGAGGTTCCACAAAACTTGATTCTAAGACCCACTTCCAAATGGGGAAAAACTGCGAAGTAGAGGCGAGATAGTTATATTATATCATTTACGTACTGTATATACTGTATGTTCAATTTTTATGTGTTGGTTTTTTTTCAAGTTTCTCTGGTTTCCGACCACGGTCCATAAGCATGCAGAGGTAGGTAAATGAGTCGATCAGTGATTGCGACCATGAGTGTGAAGTGTTGCTTGTTTCCCTGTGATGGACTGACAAACTCTCCAGGGTGTACTCCACCCTCAGTGACTGCTGAGTGTGACCTCAGCCCCACCATGATACTAAAAAGAATTCAGCATTGGAAGGCGAATGCAAATCAGTAAGGTTTTAATTACTTTAAGAGACATTTAATCAAATATACTTACACAGTGGTTCGGGCATTCAGTGTATTTACACCAAATACAGAGGGTTCGGTTGTAGCATAGCAGAGTACAGTGTTCCCTCTCTATATCGTGGTTGTAGCAGAGTACAGTCTCTCACTCCCTCAGTACATCGCAGATTTTTTTTATTTTATCCGATCTCACGGAATATAGCAAAAATAAACTAAATGATATTTTTATTTTAATTTTACATACGAAATTGAGATAAGCACATTTGCGAACTTTTATCCGATCTCATGAAATATAGCAAAAATAAACTGAAAGACATTTTAATTTAATTTTACATATAAATTGAGATAAGCACATTTGCGAACGATCGCTGGTAGCTTTGTTCACCTAGACGAGATCGTACACATAATACTATTGGCTAATACCACGCGTACTCGGTGTACTACTGGCTAGTTAAACATGCTCTTCTGTTCCTGAAGCTGATTGGCTCATGCATCGTAGCATCTCTCAGCATCCCCCCTTGGTCTGTCGGCCACTCTCTCCTTCACTTCATACAGTCTAAAGACTGTTGATAACAGTGTAGGGGGGAGGTACGTAAAGGGTAAATATATACGTAAATGATATAATATAACTATCTCGCCTCTACTTCGCAATGTTTCCCATTTGGCAGTGGGTCTTGGAATGCAACTACCGCGATAGAAGATGGATCACTGTATTTGTAAAAAAACAAAAACATATATATATATATACATACATATATATATATATA
>NC_024310.1:18701113-18702496 GCF_000523025.1 Cynoglossus semilaevis
AAAAAAGAAATAAATGGGGCCTACTTTTAGACAGCCAAAAAATAAATATATATATTTATTTTTTTTTTTTGTCTGTCTCAAAGTAGGACACATTTGATTTTTTTTTTCCCAGAAAAAACAAAGACCAGATCTTTGATGAAAGCCATTCATCTGTTCGATCTTGATGTCAAAAACTTCTCGTTCCCTCTTTTGCTTCCATCTAAATATTTTTACAGAGCATTTGCATCGAATAAAAAATATTTTTTTCACAATGCGTATTATTTAGAAACGGATCTCAGTAGGACATTCGGTCGTTAATTCATGCACTCTCATCCACTCTCAGGGTCGTTGGAAGAACTGGAGCCACTGAAAATATTCATTAGGCAAGGACAGGGTACACCCTGGACAGTTTTCTTGTCCACCGAGGGACAGGGTACTAACAAACAACCATTCACACTCTGACACGTGCAGTACCTGTAGTCATTTGTGAATGTACAGGTAACCTATTTTGCATGACTTTGGACTGTATCAAACCAGATTACACAGAGAAAAACCCACTCACAAACAGGAAGAAGATGCTCCATACAGAAAGAGCTCAAATTTAAGTAGGGAACGGTTGATCTTTGCATAACATACTTTTCCCTCAAGTGGCCATTGAGTAGGAATGGGAATCGAGAACTGTTTCTTGTAGAGTGCCAGTGCCCAGTGGGATGCATGGATAGTGCGTTCATTGTGCGTCATGTGTTACGTTTCCACAGATAAACAAAAAAAAAAAAAAATCAAATCAAATGGTTTTTTGGTGGGGGGGGTCAAATGGAATCCATTGTGGTCACAACTCCATGTGAGGTCCATCTAAAATAAAAATGGGGTCGCCTAAAATGTCAAGTACGGTTATTGATAAAAACAAATACTGATAAAATATTTGGTCAACTAATTTTTTTTTTAAATAATTCTGTATTTGCAACAAACATGATTAAAAAAACTAATTCTAAAAGAAAAAAAAAACTCTTTGGGATCACTTGAAATTTGTGAGGTCAAAATGGGTTTGCAAATCCAAAAAGGGTCGGGAACCCATCCATCCATGCATCCATCCATTTTCATCCGCTTATCCGTTACCGGGTCGCGGGGGCAGCAGTCTCTGTGACCGCCACCCAAATCACATTGCACCATACCAACCCCCCTGAACCTTCCTGCGGGTGGTGAGTCCACTGGAAGGTACCAACCGCCCTAACCGGGATTCGATCTTGCCCAGAAGGTGAACACACCAATAACAGAGACATTGCCTCTGGGCCAAAGCGCCACGGAGTTGGGAACCAGTGGGCTAAATCAGAGTAAATCAAAAATATTTCCCCATTACTTGTTGTCAGATAATGAAGGTTAAACTGAAGGTCCAATGAGCCACAC
>NC_024310.1:18703329-18705317 GCF_000523025.1 Cynoglossus semilaevis
CGTTGCCCCAATAGATGGCGTAGTAGAATTGTGGCCAGCCTGGTATATCCAGTAATTCCAATTCCAACTAATGGTTGCTGTACGCTGTAAGTTGTTATTTGTACCCGCTGCGGGAAAGACATTTCTTTTCACAACGCAGCTAGAGCTTAAATTACCATCTCAGCATGTGAAGATTTCAGCTGCCGGTCAGAAACCCTGGGTGGATCAGGACGGCCTTAGCAATCACAGAGCAGTGAGTAAGTCTACGACTGACAACCTGACTGAGACGACTTTGCCAACACATTCTACAAGTCGCCTTGAAGATGCACACTACAGACTTAAATCCACCAAACCTTGGAACCTAAAATGTCTTTCAGCAAATTATTTTAATAACAATATATATTTTTTCTACCATGTGGATTAATCAGACAAAACAATGGTGTATGATTAACCGCGCCTAATTGCGATCACAATTAATTGCGTGTTATCCACAGCTTCCCTGTGATCATTCAGGTTAACCATAGAGTTAAACCCCACGGGGGTTTTCAATGGTGTTGATCTGCTGTTTAACCGTCTCTTTCTATTTGTGAATGTGATAAATCACCTGCAGGTGGGCCTGGAACCCAGAACACCCTCTGAATACCAATATGCCATGAGAAATGAAATGATTCAACGGTCGTCACTGGCTTTAAGGCGAGCGTGAAGGTGTACGTATGTGAAAAAGAAAATATAAAAAAAATCACGTATTTACCATCTGTGGTATTAAATACACCCTCTCTTCTGTCTTTAAATTGCCCTGATGTCCTGAACATATATAATTAGTTGTATATATTTTCTTATAACGCAGCAGATACTTCACCGTCTCTCTAGTCCCCCCTCCCCCCCCCCCCTCCTCTCCTTTTTTTTTTTTGTAAAGGTCATGTCTCTCATCTTCAAGTGGGTCTCAGTAGGAAAGACCTGAGTGGCAGCCCTTATCAATACTAACTAATGCTTTTCCTTTTGTACGCCGTCATTGATCTGTGGAGATGCACGTACAAAGGCACGGACCAGTGTCGCTCCAGTGTGTGTGCGAAAATGCAGATGATATCAGTAATTAAAGGCCGACTGTATAAAATGTACTTTTGCGTTTGAAAGAAATGTAATACCAAAAAACAATTGGTTTTGGTTTTTTTTGTCATTGTGACTCGAGTGGAATGTGTACATGTATTTTCAATATTATTACACATGAAAACTCTGTTCTTTTATTTATATTAAGAGAGGGTCCTCTCAGCCTACGGTCCTACGTACCTTACAATTAAAGGTAAACGTTATGTGAAAAGTCTAAAAAAAAAAAAAAAAAAAAAAAAAAAGGAACCCAAACCTCAGAAATTAGCAAACGTCCTATTTTTAAATGTAAAATCACTGTTAAAAAAAACCCAACAGCTTTGAAACAAGTTTCAGCCTGACCATGTAAAAAGTACTTAATAAAAGGAGACAGATGTAATGATTTTAAAAGGTGTCAATTTCATAACTTGATAAGACATGTCTCTTAGACAACAGCTTTGACAAGATTTATCGTTATACATATAGCAAGTTTTCTTGACTAGCTTTTCAATCCTCAATAGAGTCAACATTAAATATTTAACCAAACTGGACAAAAGTCTGATTAAATCTTAAAGCATCTCTTTACAGCAAATGAGCTGTTCAAACAGACGTTTCGATGTCATAATGTGTTTAATTCTAATATCTCTTTAACACATCTGAGATGCCATGGGTTTTATTTGATACATTAAATGAACTTTAAATCTAGACCAAACATCAATATTTCAAGATGCTTGTTAGAATAGAAATTGAACCTGGGTAATAGATTCTTTTTTTTTTTACTTTCCCAAAACTAAAAGAAGAATTAAAAGGGAATGATTTCAGTCCTTACACACGTCAATGTAGCAGACCTAGTGCCAAAGAAATCTCCCAGAATTCTCCAAAGAACAAATTGTCTGTTTTATACGTATATATATGTATACATATAT
>NC_024310.1:18705417-18707584 GCF_000523025.1 Cynoglossus semilaevis
AAATACTGATAAAATATTTGGTCAACTCATTTTTTTTTTTTTTTAATAATTCTGTATTTGCAACAAACATGATTAAAAAACGAATTCTAGAAGAAAAAAAAAATCTCTGGGATCACTAGAAATTTGTGAGGTCAAAATGGGTTTGCAAATCCAAAAAGGGTCGGGAACCCATCCATCCATGCATCCATCCATTTTCATCCGCTTATCCGTTACCGGGTCGCGGGGGCAGCAGTCTCTGTGACCGCCACCCAAATCACATTGCACCATACCAACCCCCCTGAACCTTCCTGCGGGTGGTGAGTCCACTGGAAGGTACCAACCGCCCTAACCGGGATTCGATCTTGCCCAGAAGGTGAACACACCAATAACAGAGACATTGCCTCTGGGCCAAAGCGCCACGGAGTTGGGAACCAGTGGGCTAAATCAGAGTAAATCAAAAATATTTCCCCATTACTTGTTGTCAGATAATGAAGGTTAAACTGAAGGTCCAATGAGCCACACACTTTACTATGAACTCCGAGCACTGAGAACAGCACACTACTGAAGCACTGCCTCGTTGTCTGCTTTGTGGTTCCATGCTACGACATGCAACGGCATGATCACAGAAGTGAACAGGGAACCTACCCGGCAACCTGATAGTGAGGCAGCGAGTGCTGCTACGCTGCGCTGTGCTTTAATGCTGCCTCAGAAGTAAGAGACTCCAGAGGCAGTAGATGTGGCTGAGCCATGACGGTACTGCAGGGCTTCAAACACACACACACACACACACACACCAAATACAGACACACAGACTGTTGCACTGAGCATCCGCCAGAAGCTTTTGTAGTCTGTATTGTAATTCAGGGATTTTCTTAATGTTTCTGCACTCGTAAATAAGAAAAGTAGAAAAGGGAGAGGAGGAGGAGGAGGAGAAGGAGGAGGAAGAGGAGGAGGAAAAGGAAGCGGCAGACATGCAAAAAGTGCAAAGAGGTAAAAATAGAAGCAGGGAAGCGTCTATCCATCTATCACTGTCTGACTGAAGAGACAAATTGATCGGATTGTGAGCGCACGTGTGTCTAGCCCTATGTGTGTATCCCACACACACACACTGTGGGTGAAAGAAGGTAAATACCAACGCTGTCAGCATGAAAGTGTGTGTGTGTGTGACCGTGCCCGTGTCCTTTAGTCTGACTTCCCATCATACAGTAACTCTCTACATGTATTTACTAGGCTGTCAAAATAAACGCTCTAATCTTGTAAATTAAATAATGGATATTAAAACGCGGGCAGAATGACGCTCAGAGTAAATCTCAGACATGGGCAAACTAAGGCCCGGGGGCTGGATGCAGCCCATTAATCTTTTTTAATCCGGCCCGCCAAACTTTTCCAAATTATATAATTTGTTAATATTACCCTTATACCTCTGCCTTGTCCCTGCAATACCCGCGTTGCCCCAATAGATGGCGTAGTAGAATTGTGGCCAGCCTGGTATATCCAGTAATTCCAATTCCAACTAATGGTTGCTGTACGCTGTAAGTTGTTATTTGTACCCGCTGCGGGAAAGACATTTCTTTTCACAACGCAGCTAGAGCTTAAATTACCATCTCAGCATGTGAAGATTTCAGCTGCCGGTCAGAAACCCTGGGTGGATCAGGACGGCCTTAGCAATCACAGAGCAGTGAGTAAGTCTACGACTGACAACCTGACTGAGACGACTTTGCCAACACATTCTACAAGTCGCCTTGAAGATGCACACTACAGACTTAAATCCACCAAACCTTGGAACCTAAAATGTCTTTCAGCAAATTATTTTAATAACAATATATATTTTTTCTACCATGTGGATTAATCAGACAAAACAATGGTGTATGATTAACCGCGCCTAATTGCGATCACAATTAATTGCGTGTTATCCACAGCTTCCCTGTGATCATTCAGGTTAACCATAGAGTTAAACCCCACGGGGGTTTTCAATGGTGTTGATCTGCTGTTTAACCGTCTCTTTCTATTTGTGAATGTGATAAATCACCTGCAGGTGGGCCTGGAACCCAGAACACCCTCTGAATACCAATATGCCATGAGAAATGAAATGATTCAACGGTCGTCACTGGCTTTAAGGCGAGCGTGAAGGTGTACGTATGTGAAAAAGAAAATATAAAAAAAATCACGTATTTACCATCTGTGGTAT
>NC_024310.1:18708930-18723155 GCF_000523025.1 Cynoglossus semilaevis
GCTCTGCTCCGGGGCGGAAGCTAACATTAGCTCCGGGGCTAACTCCCTTCACTTTGTGCTTGTCCGCAGCAGAGGTAAACAGAAACAGGGAAGATGGGGTCTCTGTTCCGATTTGGAATAAAAAGAGGTTAAAGCATGGCCCAATGGTGGAAAAGGTCACCTGAGGATCCCACTGAGAGACTCCCATTGAACTCCCATTGAATGGTTCACCAGTAATGTGTCCAGGAGCATGTGTCATCTCTGTGTTATGATCCATGGATCCCTAAAATCGGTCTCATAACAACATAGAACCCCCCCTGATACCGAGATAATTCTGTTACTTCTGGTCACCGCTAATTTCTAAGGCATTTTATTCACTGAGTCAAAAACTTAAAGGGAGGGGAAAAAAATGACAGAGAAGGAATGCACCGTGTTGTCTCTGTGATTCGGTTCAAGTGCATGCATGTGCTTACAAGAGTGAAAGTGCAAAGTGAGAGGAACCGAGGAGGGAAACAGAAATCTGCAAATGCAAATGCTTTGATCACGACATGAAAACAAAGGCAGCGCAGCCGAGAGTGAGCCGAACAAAGGGACGTCACAGACAATTACCGCTAACAGTGCTTCGTTCACTGTAAACACTCCTGCGTTTTGCTGCTGGGTTGCGTGAAACTTAAAATCCAGTGCCATCTCCTCACATGCTTTTCATCTTTCAGACTCCAGGGAGTGAAAACAAACAGCAGAGGAAACAGACACATTTTCCTCTGCAGCACAGCTATTATGTCCAGTGGGGAAATGGAGGCCTAAATGAAACACATTAGACAAAAAGAAGCCTGTGTGTGTGTGTGTGTGTGTGTGTCTGGTGAGGCTTCACCTGTGGGCATTTGTTTTTTTAAAAAAAATACAATGTCACAGGTACATTTTGCAGGTCACCACTGAGTGGGTGAGTCATTTGCGATTCAAGGATTGGATTGTTGAGTTGTAGTTATAAACAGGTTCAGATTAGGATCAGGGTTAGGATCAGGAGGATTACCAGATATTTGTAATACTGTAGTTTTTACTGGGTAAAAAGTGTCAGGAGTGATCTGTGACAGAAGAGTGTCAGCTAAGGTGAAGGGAAAGGTTTACAGGACGGTGGTGAGACCAGCCATGATGTATGGTTTAGAGACGGTAGCAATAGAAGACTGACAGAAGACAGGAGGCGGAGCTGGAGGTGGAGGTGGCAGAGTTAAAGATGCTAAGATTCTCTTTAGGAGTGACAAGAATGGACAGGATCAGGAACGAGGTCATTAGATAGACAACACAGACAGGAAGGTTTGGAGAAAAAGCTAGAGAAGCCAGACATGTGCAGAGGAGGGACAGTGGATACATTGGTAGAAGAATGTTGGAGATGGAGCTACCAGGTAGGAGAAAGAGAGGAAACTATTAAACTATCAAACTATTTAAATCAAACAATTTATCAACAAAACTACGGATAGAATCGTGTGTTACAGTGTTCAGCACTTCAGGTGTTTTCAGGTGTTTGTTGGTCATATCGTTACAGACCGAATCTTACAGTCCTGTCTTCGTTTCTGATGTGAAAATACCTCCAAACTGCTGCCATCGTCGATGATCCGCATCAGTGCGTCCCTTATTACAGTATGTCTATGTGATGTGCTCACAAAACACAAAGTCAGTCAGTCTTTGTGTGTGTGTGTGTGTCTTGGGACAGGAAGGCTATAGTTACGTTTGTGCAAGTGTGTAGGTGTGACATAACAACGCCATTGTTGAAGAACCGTTTCCCTAGGGACCACAGGTATGGAATAAATTGTGCTCTACAGTGTGCCGTCCTAGTGTTGACAAGAAAGGAAGAAAACCAGGGTAGAAAACAAAAATATCTCTCCTCTGACTGACAGAAGGTTAATAGAATGTTTCTTCTGCACTCACGGCGTCATCATGCAGAGCAAGAAGACATGATGTAGGAGGATGTGACCCTGCTGCTCTGAGTTTGTAGTCTGTAAAACCTGTAAAGAGAACCCTCTCTGCCTCGCGTTGCCTCGAGGCAGTCCACAACAACGGCAAGGAATTCACCGAAGGCTTTGAAAGAAATATCCCTGCATCCACTGTGCACTTCTTTTTCCCTCTTTCGGGGTCGCAAAAGCATTGGAGACCAACTATCTAGGGCTGGGAAACTAAAAGAAATTTGATTCCGATTTTGGCTAAGCACGGTCATGAAAACAAGACGGAATCGGAATAAAACGATTATTGTGCCAATCGTGTGACGTCAATGTCTGTGAATGTTTGTTCAGATTGCGCTGCAGTTTGTTACTAGTATGCTGCCACATCGTTTTTGAGATCTATTTTTATTTATTATATGTATATATATTGTAGCGGAGTGGTAAAATCCCGGCATAATCCCCGCCGGCTCGACAGAACAAAACCAAATGCACTTGGTGTGTTCAAGGCACCCAGGAAAATGGAGTAAACAGCAAAAACAGCAGAACACAGAACAGTCATTTCAGGGACAATATAGTGTTATTGTTATGTAACAATAACACACAACATTACTCCACATCCAAAATTTCTTTTGCACAAATGCACAATTTTAACATTAAAATCTGTACTATAAATATTTATGATGTATAAATACTCTGTTCTGCTCAAACTGCTCTACTTCCTGGTATCTTTTTACAGTGGTTTTAGAGGTTACATCACAAGGTTGTTTTTCTGTATATATTGTTGTAAATATATTGTTGTAGCCCCGATGTACGCCTATGTTACAATGACAATAAATACTATTCTATTCTATTCTAGCCCCCCAACAAGTTACAATATTATTTATATTTTTTCCACTTTGTCTTAGTTAATTTTTTTCTGTCACTTTAAGATTCAATGAAGTTTACAAGTTTAATATAAGAACATTTTCAAATCAATAAATAATCGATTTGAATATTCGTGATTTCGACAACACCAGGTATCTACTGGTGAGGACGGGGTACAACCTGAACAATGTTGGACCAAACAGCCATTGACACTCACATTCATACCGATGGTACATTATCCGATCAACCTCCTCCTGGAACGAGCATATTTTTTGGGCTGTGGGAGGAAGCCTGAGTACCAGGAGAGAACCCACGCACACAGGGAGAAGATGTCATCTCCATACTGAAAGATCAACCACGGATAGAAACTTGCGCAGCAACTGAAGATTACATGGTAGAGGAAAGCTTTCTAACAACATTTGGCCCTCTTGCTTATCAGTTTATCATCTCATAAAAAAAATAAAAAAATTCCCCAACACCGACCAATTGACATCTTAAAATCTGACATCTCTCCAGAGTCGAGTTGAACTCTGCTGCTCAGCCTCCATTACATTAAAGCCAAGAAGATTTAGTTAAGTGCAGAGAGCGAGAGACGTCAGGTTTGGTCCCCGATGCAGGAGTTTCTAATGAAATAAGAACAACATCACCTGGAGCAAATGTGCAGATTCATTTCGCAGCAAAGCGCCCGCTCCAACAGCAAGGCTTGTTGTTTACTGATTACTGCTAAGACCAGAATAAAGTGATGCAAGTAAGTGACTCTTCTGAGAGCACTTACAGAAATCTATATTGGCCCTGATAAGCATATGCACGCGGTTAATGTAACCCAGCAATTAAGCCTTTACTCCTTATGCAGCATAAAAACGGAGATGAGTAAAAACTGCTTCTGCACAACTTAAAAGTTGTCAAATGACGCAAGATTACATTTCGCTAAATGATCTGATCCACGGTGACGCTTTGGTCCAGAGGCAATGTCATTGGTGTGGAACCCCAGGGTTCACCTCCTGGGCTGGGACCCAGTAGCTACCTTCCATCCAAAATGGATGGATGGATGGATGGATGGTTTGTGAAACAGGTGGTATTAGGGGGAGCTCAAGTACTGCACCGCTTGGTAAATGTGGGGGAATCTGACTTATTTTTTATTTGTGTGTGTATATATATGTTTGTTATATAGCACTTTCTAGTCCATGTCTATGTCTCTGGTCTATGACAGTACAGTGGAACGAGTATAACCCGTACCAGGACCGAGTTCGTATCTTGAATCATTTTTTCCCATAAGAAATAACAGAAAAAACATGAATCCATTCCGGCCCTTTAAAAAACTCTCATATTGGTGATAATAACAATGGAAAAAAAACATGTTTTTAATTGCTATAGAGACACACACACAAAAGATCATAGTATATAAGGATTCCTGTGATATAAAATAAAATGTGGTTTTAATTATGAGTTCTTACCCTCGGGACAGATGATACAGTAGCGGCTAATGGAGACATGTGCGGAGGAGGAGGAGGAAGGGAGGGAGGGAGGTAAGAGAGTTGGCCCGTACGTAGACACTTGATTCTCTACCGTACCTTACACGTACACTACGTAACTTACATTAACTTAGAATTAACTTAACTTTTTCCGATTTGTATCGTTTCTTTAGCGGGCACCGATCGCTCATTTTTATCTACAATTTCATGCTTTATTTCCATGGTCATCATATGTTTCTTCTTCTCACTCCCATCCTTACCACTCACTCTCTTAGGACCCATCACTATCATAAAAAATAATGCAGAGAGAAAATCACGTAGATAACGCAAACACAATACGGGAAAACTCGCCGAAGATGCGTACGGAAGTCGCCGAACACGTGAAGTGAACGAGTGAGGCGGCTTGGGCTGCTCCGAGTGCTCGGCCACCGTCTGCAAGCGCTCTCGTACCTCAAATTTTTAGGCCACCGTCTGCAAAAAAACTCTCGTACCTCAAATTTTTGCTCATATCTCGAAGCACAAATTTGCTCGAAGGCTTCCTCGTATCGCGAAGTACTCGTATGTCGGGACGCTCGTATCTCGAGGTGCCACTGTATCAACTGAAAGCAATGGTGTATGGTTCTAATGTCGCTTTGGTTAACGAATTAGCTACAAATGTTAAAGAATAAATCCTCATGTTTATCTACTTCCCTAAGCTGCGTTAACTCTATGATTCGTCAGCCAAATATTTTTCACAGGTTATTATTATTTCATTTATTATTAAATGGGGCCTGCCCCCTACTTTAGAAACCACTGGCTGGTCACGCCATATATTTCAGGGCTACTAAATGAAGCCCATTAATTGTTACATTTCCAATATTTGAGCCTCAGCAGTTCTCTTCTTAAAGCACCTGGGGAGGTAAAAAGTTTCAGCTTGATACATTATCTCTGCATTGATACTCAGAAGAAAGTATTCCAATATATCCTGATGCAAGAAAATACATTAACGGCCCCTCTCAGAGTCATCAAGCTCTTCAGTTGCCCTTAATGTGAATAAACGTGGTCTTGCTGCAACGTAAATCTCTTCTCCCTGCCACAGGTTCCAAATATCCTTTCATACTATTTCCCCCAGTGTAGCCATTAAGAAGACACATAACCACGTAAGACATCAACAACAAGGATGATGCCATAGTGTCATTACCGAGCGCCTCCGCCTTTATACAAGAAGAGTGAGCTAGTTAATGAAAATGGGGAGGTCGTACGGAAACGGTGAGGATTTCACAGCGCAAAGAGTGGCTGGAAATTCAACAGGTTCATGTAGCAGCTAGAGTAAAGAGAGAGAAAACATTTTTTTCAATTCAACAGGTTCATGTAGCAGCTAGAATAAAGAGAGAGAAAAATGTTTTGAACCCTGACAAATGAACCAGAGGAATTGAACATTGAATTCTTGATCCATCTTGTATGAAAACTCTTCAAATTACAACAGATTTCAATGAAGCCACATTCGTTTTCCTCATTTTCCAAAATCGGAATAAATTGAATTGATAAATGAATTCTTCAGAGAAAGAATTGGTCTGATGGAAATATTGCTTGCAAAGTTTTGAATGGAAGATGTGTGATATAAAAAAACAAAAAAAAAAATACTTCTAATAATAAAGTCAATGGAATAATGTCAGTACACACAAATACTGAGTCTGCTTCTCTTTGATCACTCTATAGAAGTTTAATTCAAAATAAAATCTGGGTTTGGTTAGGAAACAATACAGATTTCTAAATACGGTGGGTTTGGTTAGGAAACAATACAGATTCCTAAATACGGTGAATTGTGAAAGAATTATTTTTTTTTTTTGTATTTGAGATGTGAGTGTAGGTGATTCATCAGGTTTGTCTCAGTCTGGTTTTGACATTAAAGTACCCGCTACTGTTTTAGTGTCAAGATGGATTTTGATCTAGATGTGATTCACAGGTTCAACTGGAAAAATGTAGTCGTACTTTTACTTAAAACACATTCTAACTGTCATACAGGGCAGTGATTCATTATTGTCAGTTTAACCTTTACTTTCCTTTCATCGTGACCAAAAGGACACACTACCGACTGATTCGAAACATTTATCTCATATCCACCAGGTCTGCAGCATCATCCACACGTATGATAGGTGCTCTGCTGCCCGTGGGACACTTTGTCCTGGGTGTTCCTTGCGCACACATCCTTTTATTTTTTCTATAATGACCTGCAGACATTTCTCAGCAGAAACGAGAAAATAAATACTACCAGATGTTCTACCTCTGTCACGTTTCTGTCACATACTGTATCTGTTCTAAGGTCACAGCACTGGAGCTGGCCTGCTCCCCAAGTCAATTCCATTTTCTCCGCAGAAATGTTTGTACTGATCTGTTTAACCTCACCCTGGATTAAGTGGACTATCTCCACAGCGGAGACGCTGCCTGTGTCAACAACAGAAGCTGCAGATCAGTGACACAGGTATGACATCCATTCTGGACCCGGACTCCAGAGTCAGGCTGCAGTAATTACGGTGTTCTTTTCACAGCACTTCATACACAGCAGTCAATTATAACATGAACCGTATTGATTAGTGAAGGATCGACTAAAGGCAGAGTGGAATGTACTGTATGGAATATATGCTATTCTAGCATTGTCAGATAGGGTTATGCACGTAATGATCGAACCTTTAATCCTCCATGTTACACCTGGTCAATGATAAAATCACTAATGCATGGAACACAGTAGACCAAGCATGGGGAAACTAAGGCCCGGGGACCAGATGCGGCACGTTCAGCTTTTTATTTCAGCCCGCCAAACTTTTTTAAATTATCTAATTTATTTATATTATCATTATACTTCTGCCTTTTCCCTGCAATACCCATGTTTCCCCAATAGGTGGCGTAGAAATTGATTGACACCATTTTAGTGTTTATGCATGACTTTTACATGTCATGTATCTTAGTTCAGACACTTGATCTATCTGCTCCTGACGGGCGAGTCAAAAAGTTTGCCCATTCCTGGAATAGACCCTACCTAGGTGGACAAAAATGGACTAGAATACACTCAGCTAGACAAGACCAGACCAGACCAGACTAACCCAGACTACAGCAGCTCTGACAGGACCAGACTAGTCCTGAAAGGAATGGAATTGACGAGATCAGACTTGGTTTGGATAGGAGGACTCAGCTAGACTAGAGCAGACTTGTCCTGCTCAGAGGAAACTAGACCGGACCAAACCAGATGTGAAATGACTTGACTAGACTAGAACAACTTACACTTGAATTTGTTAGACTAGACACACCATAGGAGGCCTGGTCAGATCAAATTACAGTAGGCCAGCCCTGATCTTATCCAAACAGACCTGAAAGAATTGGAATGAAATAGACTTAACTAGACCAGACCTGAAATGGAACTAGAATGGACTAGACTTGACACAACTCGGCGAGACTAGAGAGACAACACAGACTAGACCAGACTAGAGAAAACCAGCTCCGACATGAAAGTTATGGAATAGAATCGATCAGATCAGACTAGTAAGGACTAGTCTGAGACTAGACTAGACTAAACTAGACTTAAAACTGGTCTCAGCTAGACCAGATAGAAATAGATTTCAGATTTTTATCTATGAATATCATAAAGACAAAACTAAAGAATGTCAGGTTTGACAATCATTCAAGTCATCAGAGCGGTATTTACAGCAGTGGAGGGACACGATCAAGACCATGTCTCATCAATCTGGCACCACGAATGAGACACAACCACCTTTTTTTGTTATGCTCCTGTCCTCTTATTTGTCCCTTTACACCTGCTCTTTCTCTCTGTCTGTCTTCATCACTTCATGGTCTCTGTCCACGGACACATTCATTTACACCCCAGTGAGACACAGCTGTGTGCACATATACATTTAGCATGGAAATGAATGCTCATACCCGTTCACCCACTCACAGCGACACCCATATCTCTATAGCGTTAGGGTGTCATGACTGATGATCATTTTCTCCCAGGGGGTGAATACATGCACTGGTACAAAACTATGCATTAATATACATATTAAAAACAGCAGAGAAAGGTTTGCATTTAATTTAAACAGGACGGCACTAAAAAAAAAAAAAAAAAAAGAAGTTGAACAGCAGCAAAGGATGAAAAATTGTACGACCCTGAGAGAAGAAAGGGTTCTATTCCACAGTGAATAGAGAAAAACTGTGGGGACCGGGGATTTTTATGATCCGTTTTAGAGTTCTGAATACCTGAACAGACAGCCAAGGTCAGAGGCAGAATTCCCTATTCTAATTTAGTGTGATGCTCAGCACCTGGAGCAATAGTCAGGGATTAAGTTGGAGATTCATTGCCCATGACTGTGAGGGAAGGATGGACAGTGAAACATGTCAATGGACAGGAGAAGGGGATAAGAGGACAAAGTCTGAGGAAATAAAGGCAACAAGGGAGGAATTTCAATGGGTACTGGAACTTCTAATGGTTTCCATGTACCATTAATATCAAACAGAGGCAATATCAGGTCACGTCCTATTCTGCATCTGGTGGTTAGTCGCGTTCTCAGCGCTGCAGATCGCTGACGCAAGTATGAAAAGAATGAAAGAATATGAACTCCAAAGATGGCTCACGAAATCACGTTTCGGAGAGGCTGAAGACTGGGGGGCGTGTTCCACGTGTTGCAGAAGACATTTGGTCTGCAGCGTTCCGATATGAGCAAACTGTCTGGCGTCTCAGCAGGGACAAAACAAACTATATTAAGATGTAGGCAAGGAAGCTGCTGACTTAAGCCGTTCAAAATACTCTGGGGAGCTCCTTATTTCCACTAACATTTATTTTGAAGGGGAGTCAAAGCGGTTTGACCCAGAGGTGGGCTTCCACAGCACTGCGGCTGACAGTGAGGTGAGACAGTTAAACAGCAGTTTAACTGAAACATCTCCCAGCTGACCGTTGTTGACGGAGGAAGCGCCTGTGGGGGGGCTGGGGTGAGGAGGTGGGGGCGGACATGGACTTCCCTGCTTAGGCTATACCGCTGTATCGAGTTGAAGCTGGTAAATCCAAGGAGGACGATATAGACAATATTCTTCAGTGGTAAGCCTTCCGGATCATAAGAGAGTCTGACGACGTGCATCTCTTTATTTTTGTAGATGCAGCGTCGAGGATGGCATTTTAAAAAAAGGTAGGACGCAAATGGACTATTTACTTGGAAATCACCGATAACCCATTCACGTTGAGTGGTAACAAACCTATTCCACGACATCCATGATCGCACAAACCTCTGAATGTGGCTACGAGGGATTCCGTAAAATTGCCTTCCATGAACTCATGACGTCCTCATTGATTTTTCAAAAGAAACAATCTTTTTTTTTTAGTAAAGAGATGATGAAAATCCAGATGTCAAAAGTGTGTCAGACTTGAGCAGTGCTTCAGTCCCTCCCGAGGGGGTTCTGTCCCCAAGGGGGGGAGGGGTGGGCATGTCAGAAAATAATTGAGAACCACTGGACTAGGGTGACATTTACAAGTGTTGTCGGGTCACTCCTGAATTTCATTTGTGATACCTCTTTAACTCGGGTGTTAAAAAACAAGGATTGGCCTGGAATCATGTGCTATATACACTAGGTGGCACAGGTTTGCGGGCGGTAGGGTGACACGCGTTTGCCATCGCTGGGATTTATCCGCCATGCTGATAAAACGAGAAGAGAAATGAGCTTTCTCTCTAAAAGGGACGTTCCCAGATGTTTCATTAAATTGGTCGCTGAAACTGGTTAGATACTCAATTTAGCTTCCCACGAGGGAAAGGAAACACTGAACCAAGTAGGAAGACACACAACAGTTGTGGCTGACTGGCACACAGCTGGTTACGGCGAACAGCTGTTGAGTCCGAGGGACAATGGACTGGGAGTATTTGAATAAGGTATTGGGTTTGACGAAAGTACTAGTTCTGGTGTTGGTTTTGGTGCGCTGGTGTATTTGAGATTTGTTATCAGATGTCTTAAATGTACGGTTCCTACAGTAGAAGAAAGTTACTGCAGTGCTAGTACTGCAGATGTATGATCAAATACTCTTTGTACCTAATATCACCGTGTGCCATAGTAGTCTGAGCACACTGCACACTAACATATCTCCATTACAACTTTTACAAACAAGTGATTCCCTCATAAAGCGGCTGCTGCGCTGTACATAATATTTATAAAAAACAGGTGAATTAAATTATTATTGCACCGTCGTCTCGCTGGGACACAGATGAGCCGTAGAATTGTCCTGTCGACACCATTACCGTCTCATAGAATAACACACCGGAGGAAACACTCGCAGCACTCATCAGAGATAAAGAGAGTCACATTACAGGCATTCACGTTAGCGTAGCCTTCATCAGTGTCACTCAGTCAACGTTACACAAACACGTAAGACAGCATCAAAACGACCAAAGGCAGAAAGTTTGACTAAGGACACATGAGGCTCCCGGAGAAGAGAGAGAGCTAAGCATTGAGCTTCGATACAGTGCTGGCCAAATGCCACATCTCTACATACATCCTTCAACAGCCAACGGGAAAACAACCATAAGGAAAATACAGTCTGATTATACCGACCATGGACACACCACAGCATAGTGTGTAGTGTAGCGTTTCACAGCATAAACAAAAGATATTATGATTACATGATCAAAAAAAAAATTGTTTTACATTGTATTTGTTGCCATGCTATAGCATATAGCTGTGATCATCAACTGGCAGCCTGCGGGCCAATTTCAGTCCACAAAATTGTCTAATCAGGCCCGCAACTGGATCCAAAAAAAAAAACCCCATCAAATAATAATTAAAAAAATATGTGAAAATGTGTATATATATTGGTTTATCAGTATATATCAGAGACTGTGTAAATGTTTTAGGTAGATATTAGCATGTTTCTTGTTTGTTTGTTTGTTTGTTTGTTTTCAACCCCAAAAAAAGCGCAGAAAGACTCGGGAACAAACTTAGCTTAAATGTAAGGGTTTTCAAACTCAGTTTGAAACACTTTTTTTTTAAATTGTTTTACAATGTAAATGTATTCTTTTATCATTTATTTTACCTTTAGTTATCAACTCAACTTTATTGTCATTTCTCTGAGTGATGAAGACTACATTTTGGGCCGACTCTACAGTTGCAGTAGATACACCGTATATAATGATAGTATGTGAATATATATATATATTTTTTTTTTTTTTTAAATATATATATAAATAGATATAAATACATACATATACATACATATGTGTATATATGTATAAATATATACATACATATATGTGTGTATATACGTATATATATATAAATAAATACAATGTATTTGTATATATATTTATACATATACTATAAGTACTATAAATATACACTATATAACCTAGAACAATTATGTGCACATTAAAAACCAGTCTATGTTCAAAGTACAAGTGCATGACCATTCAGAGGTGTGTTGTGAGAGCCGTCTATTTGGTCTCAGCGGGGGTGGGGCCGAGGGGGTGGTGGGTTGTCTGTCTCTTACAACAATCATTATTTGATTACTGGTTTGTGTAGCATAACAGTGCTTGTTTTAATTGCGCTACGCAAATACATTTTACACACCACAAAAAAAAAAAAAAGCCCCATAATTTGCAGGCTGATATGAACGGAACGGAATGTGAGCTGTGGTCACTGCACAGTTAGGAGTAAGCTTTGAGTTTCTCAGCAGTGTCGCTGGTATCGCAGTTAAGACTAAAATAAGTGTGTCAGGCTCAGAGGATATGCTTTTCGTGCAACAACCTGGAAGATACTTTTCCTAGAATCACAGGTCAGTAATTGTCCGAGAAATCAACTATACACCAACACAAACTATTTTTCTTTTCAAACTCTACTTTCTTCTAATCAGAAATCTACAGAAACCTTCATCCACTGCAGTGTATCCCATTATTTGAGGCCCGTTTTATTCACCAACATGAAGTGAGTGAAGGATCAGGCGTTACTGAGCGAGGAGGAAGTCAGCGACGTCGGCACATATTTGTTTAGGCTTCACAGTTGTCACGCACAGTTGTACAACTTACATGCATTGGTGACAGCAAAGCTGTTGGCCGTCTCTATGTTGTCCACATGCGGCACCAAGTTGAAGGGAGCCTCCGTCGCATTAGGGCTGGTGTTGTGAAGGAAGATGGCAAGTCGAAAGGCTGTATATTCTTGATCTGTATTCCTTATGAACAAGCCGCCTGGAGAGAGGTAAGGGGCAAGATGGGGTGAGGAGAAAGGGAGAGAGAAAAGACAAGAAGTAAGTCGGACATAAAGATATGTGGGATTAGAGAAAAAAGGAAGGGAGGAGGGAGGAAGAGAAAATGTCAAGATCTTCATTAGCTTTGTCACAAAAAGTCATTTGTCTCCTAATTCATCCTTGTTCTTCCTCTGCCTGACACGCACACACACACACACACATAGACACACGCGAGAAAGACACGACTACAAATGAAAGGAAATGTACCCCCATTTGCATGTCATTGCTGGACGTGGACAAGACAGAACGTAAGAGGTGATGATGACGATGAGGAAGAGGAAGAGGAGAAAATCAAAAAGAACCCACGCAGCCAACTGGAAGGCAGTCACAGAGATGTTGGGGTTTGAAACAACATGAAAGCCGTCAGCAGGGACGGGACGAATCTCCCTCAAAAAAAAAAAAAAAAAATCTGGTAAAAAAAAAAAAAATTTGAGGAACTCACTGAACAGGCACAGACAGAAAAAGAAAGGATGAAGGTGAGTGGGTTAGAGTGAAGTGGGCTTTAAAAAAAGAAAAGTACTCTTTAATGTTGTCTTTCATACACAGAGAGAATGATGAGAGAAGGTGGGGGGTGACATTGAGTCAACCAAAAAAAAACAATTTGAAAACCAAGATTTCTGAATGAACAGATTAACATTCGATGTAGTTAAAACAGAAAGATAGCCAAAATAACGGTGGCTGCTTGATTCCCTGCTGTTGCCGACTGCTGTCTCTCAACTTTGAATGACACTAAGATTAACCTGTCTTGGCGTGGCATCAGGAGAATGTGGGGGGACACAGGAGAGGAAGAGGGCGATAAAAGGCAGCAGGGGAGGAGAAACGGGAGGACATTTAAAGAAAAGGACAAACCATTACCACATCCACTGTCCTCCGCTATATGTTTCTGATTTTTTTTTTTTTTTTTTTTTCTTAACTAGCCAAAGCCGTACGTTGCAACTGTCTTTGCAGATCAGTCACGGGAGAGACAAATCTCACACATGCAGATGAAAAGGTGGGACATGCAAGTTTTGTCCTCTCTCTATCCTGGTGTGTTTCTGTGTTAAGGTAGATGTGCAAATCCCCCCCCCCCCCCCCTCACCCAGTGTCCTGACGTGACACAATGGTGCACCAGGGACCCAATAAACCCCTACGTGCATTTGAATCCCTCGCTGGTTCATCTGTCAACCTACACAAACACATAAAGACACCGCATTGGTCTCTACCGGTAATGGGACTTGGTGTGCAATGCAGTGATATGCAAATGACTCTTCAAGTCAACTGCCAGGAGGCTAAGTGAACCATCACGTGTGTTCATGTAGGTGAAGGTTTGAGGGAAGATGGTCAGTGGGTAAAGAGGGGGGCGGGAGGGGGCGCTGTTTCTTGTGTGCACATGCCAACACAGCACACATGACAGTGCCATCGGGCCTGCGTTCATGTCCGCTGTTGTGCACACGTCATGCCCGCGTCTGGGTTAACAAGTGGGGACCCCACATGCTGCACATGCATGAGGCTGCACCGCATATAAGTACGCTCACGTCCCCACATAATTGTTTTTTTTGATTAGTGTGTGTGTGTGTGAGGGAGAGAGAGAGAGAGAGAGAGAGACAGAGAGAGAGCGAGAGGTGTATGTGTCAGGCAGGATATATTTAACGTATTAAGTTTATTGGCAGCCGTAGAGAGACAGAGTCAAAGAGATGAATCTCATTATAGGACCTCCCCGCTGCCCCCCCCCCCCCCCCCCCCCCCCCC
>NC_024310.1:18723211-18725262 GCF_000523025.1 Cynoglossus semilaevis
AGAGAGGGAGGGAGAGAGGGAGAGAGGGAGGGAGACAGAAAAGAGATTGACGTCTGTTGGCTCCCAGTAAAACAATCATGTACCAGGTGTTGGATTAGGTTAACTTTATGCATGAAGCCGTTTAAACAAATACCTTTCCTCTGTGACAGAGACTGACAGGGAGATAGAGAAAGGGGGAGAGAGAGGGAGAAAGAGCTAGGGAGGGAGGAAGAGAGAGAGAGAGAGAGACCACTGCAGTATCTAGACAGGGTAGAGAGAAAAGTCTAAGCCAAAACTGAGCTTAAAAACCTCATGTTACATCTAACAGAACATGAGGTGCTGAGTTCAGCACCCGAAAAGAGGACGGTAGATGTATGAAACGCTGTGGGCACCAAACATGAGCCATGGAGGAGTGAGAAGATGACTTGTGTCTGTGCATACACGGACTGACTTCTTAAGTGAGTCGAACATTTATTTGTGCCTATTCTGCCGCTCTCTGCTCTCTCCCCCGGTGACGGACGCCTGTCGTAATCCACTAATATTCAGTGCGGTGTGTCAGATCTGTCAGAGTGTCCGTGCGTAAAAAGCCTCCAACTCACCTATCTGCACTGAGCTGGGGAAAGCCCCCGCCGCCAAGCCCCACAGGGCAGAAAAAAATCCCAGAAAGTGCCAAGACAGAATAATCATCCTCATTTTTTTTTTCTCCCCCACTTTCCTTCAATCCGTTCAGAAACTGTTGAGAGACATCGAGAGAGACAGAAGTCGGTGGGGGAAATGCGAAAAGGAGCGGAGAATCTGTGCAAGGGGGCACACGGGGGGGCCGGGGGGGTGGGGGAGAGAAGAAAGAAGGGAAAATGAGAAATTTATTTCCCCCGTTCTGTCCAGCAGTATTCCTATTCCATGGCTGTTCCCCCCGCAGTGTCCGCTCAGGAGAGAGCTGCGCGCCCGGTGCACATGTGAAGAAGAGCAGGGAGAGGAGAGGCAGAAAGAGTGGGGAAAGTCGCTGGAATGATTGGCGAGCTGGGAGCACAGTCTGCATGGAGGCACTGGACATGCGCGCACCCTCCACCCTCACCCCCTTCCTGTCTCTCTCTCTCTCTCTCTCTCTCTCTCTCTCTCGACGAAATGATGCGTTTCTCTCTCCCAGTCAGACCCCGTCCCCTCGCTTCCTGCCGCCTCTAACTCTGTAACACTGAATTCTTATTGATAAACCGTGGCCAACTCGGAGAAACAGTGGTTGGCGGTGGTCCTGTTTACTTATCTACAGTGCAAAACCTTTGGCTCTTTTTTTTTCTTTTTTCTTCATTTCTGTGTTTTATGAGTCAAACTGAACGTGCAACACCGAGCATTCTAACATCAGCGTCTCTGAAGTGACCATCACCCCCAATCCACATCAACATCACCATCATCGACATCCAGGACAGCTGACAGAGAGAGTGGAGCATCGGACTGCAGCCCATACAGCTGCAGGAGGCTGATGGCGCCCCCCCCCCGCCCCCTCGGGACCTGCATCGTTATTTCAACGTCATGACCTTATGAGCGCAAACAACATCTGGCCAGGGAAGCAGGGAATAAGAGAAGTACAAGACGTGTGATCTGTCAACGACACAGTCTGGAAATAGTCAGGGATAATGGAGACGTTCGGCGCTGCAACATAAAACGGGGGGGTGGAAATAAGTAATAAAGCTTTAGTTATGTCGCCGTATAGTTGTATCCTGAGTCGTTTCTTTTCCCACAACCCGCTCGGTAAAATTGACAGTCTGCCTGGGTTCGCTCAGTTACACAGTGGAGAGCACAGTTTTCGTTTTGCCAAATGGCAAAACCAAAGGGATTTTGATGGTTGTCCCAGTGGAAGATGCGGTCTGTCCATCTGTTAGGGTTCCCCTGGTCGACTGCACAAGAGAAATCATAAAAGCTGGGAACGAGTTCATATATATATATATATATACACATATATATACATACATACATACATATATACATACATACATACATATATATATATATATATATATATATATATATATATATATATATACATATATATATAGATATATATATATATACATATA
>NC_024310.1:18725346-18731573 GCF_000523025.1 Cynoglossus semilaevis
TCCACGTCCCCCTGTTGCACAAGTTAATGTGGAGCAACTCTGTATGGGACATGGCAAAGAATAAACAGAGCGTGAGAACGTCACATAATAATACATATATATTCATATATGTATATATATATATATACATATATATATAGATATATATATATATACATATATATATACATATACATGTATACATATATATACATATATACATATATACACATATATACATATATACACATATATATAGTTATAGAGAATTAGCTACTGAAAATTAGATTTTCTAATAGAACAGCACTCACACGGGGAATAAGTTCCAGTTCCAATACAAAATTACAATTAAATATTACATTGAACAACACGGGGGAATGTTTTAACTCGGGCTTTAAACACTCGCAGCCTCAGACTCTGTCCATGGTGCTGAAACCCAGTAGTCGTTTGAAGGGAAGGGAAGGCTCCACAGCGTCCACTGCCACAGTGGGCTGCAGAAAGAACACAGCCCTGATGAAAACAAACACCACCCCAGGAGGTTTCACTGATTGGGGAGTAGTCTCGAGATTGACGGATCGCTAATTGGCGAAATCACCTTTTCAAACTGTGACACCGTGGCCCATCGTGCCACATTAATGCCTGCCTTTTCTGATAGCGCTACATTTAGCGAAGACAACACATTTTGGCTATTTTTGTCAGACTTTTGTAGTGAAGTTCAAAGTGGGGGAAATAATCTGTAACTTTACTTACTGTAGGATTTTCTCATCCTAAATCTAACACTTCAATTCATCAAAGACTACGATGACTCTGTTGTATACAACTGTTGTTACTGCTACCGTACAACCCCGATTTAAAAAAAAAAAAAAAGCTTTACATGGAAGCCAGCATGCCTGACATTTTTTCTTATCAGATCCACATCTTTTCCACTATCCCACAACCCCAGAGGGTATTTGGGGCATCACTGATGACCTTTGACCAGCTCTCTCTGTTCATCCCTATCCTCGGCCGCTCTCATTGCTTCACCAAGTCACATTCTTTGATGTTGTCATCCCTGTTCTCTTTTGTCTCTCTCATCTGCTGGCATCTGTTACAGTTCCTTGCAGCATGGTCCTTTCAAGACCTGATGTTCTGGTGATGTTTGTGCAGAGCATCCATGCTTACACTTTGGCTTGGGGGACCAATGGTCTAATCTTTTGCGGGACTTCTTCATTTGTGATGCACAACAGTCTACGATGGCACTTAATGCAGGCACGGGCAAACTAAGACTGGATTTTTTAATCAGGCTGCCAAACTTTTACAAATTATATATGCAATATATATGCAATCCTACATTTCCCCAATAGATGGCATAAAAAATGATAAAAGTATTTTAGTATTTATGCAGGTCACTTATCTAAGTTCACACAAATACTCCATTTATCTGCTACTGACCCGGCCCCCCTGTTCAATTTTAGGACAATTGTGGCCCGTGAGTCAAAGCCTCACCTTTGACCTAAGCCTGTAATTGTTTTCATTCCTGTATCGGCGTAAGTCGTGCAGAGGTATTTGAAGCTGCCGACTGTGTCCACTGACTGACTGTTGACCATGATGTTTGAGGATATGCCATTGACATTGGAGGTCATCAACTTTGTTTTTTTCCCTGCACCAGGTTTCCATTGTGTAGACCTGTAAAGTGGTGGTTCTTGCTGGTTCCTACGTCATCTCCAGTCAGGACAACAATATCATCGGCAAGACGGAGACTAGTGATCGTTCTATCTCCGATACTGATACTGAAGTGCAACTTTTCCAACGCACAAGTTTAACAAATACAACCAAAGCTTTCTGTCAGGATCGTGACCCAGGTTAGAGGGTGGCTTTTCCACCTCTCCAAGTTCCCACTGTACAGTACGTCTAGCAGGCATTTCCAAATGGTGTACGGGTTTGAGTATGAGCCATATTCTGATTAATTATTTCAGCAAAGGCATTAATTCAAAACACTCCACAGTGCTGCCAAAATCTATAATACCACTGCTGTGCTTATTAACTTGAGACACTGAATTAGTGATTACAACACACAGAGAACGACACACACAAAGGGAGAGCGAGCGAGAGCGAGAGAGAGAGAGAGAGAGAGAGAGAGAGAAAAAATATATTGTTCTTTCACCAATGTCTCACCAAAGCGTGAATCAATTAATCTGTATTCAATACATCTCTATCCATTCGCCCATGTATCCATTACCTCAGCGTTCTCTCTCTTTGCTGAACTGACCAAAGTCGATGACCTATTTCACAGCCGATATATAGCGTCTCTGTAATAAAGACCTGTCAAATGACAGACCTGTGGGTAATAAAGACCTGTCAAATGACAGACCCACCAGCATGTGGTAATCACCAGTATGATGTCAACCTCGTGTTACGACCTGACCTGCTGCATGAGGACTGATCTTTTGACGCCGACGTCAATGTCCAACTTTTTTGGTTTTTTTCCCTGTTCAAAGACATTTATACAGTTACGTTTACAGATTTTCCACCTAATACCTGGTTTAAAAGTCCCCCATTAGAACAAATTACGGACCATATGGACTGGACAACGGTATTACATATTTGGAGAACAAATCACAGGGTCTTATGCCAAATCTCTTCTGGATGGCATTCAAACGTGACATATCCCATCAGGCCTAGTGCCAGCATCTCAGATGTCTTAAGACTTTGCCAAACTTGGCTGCTCAATGACTCGTAGACAGTTGCATGGCTTTACAGCAATAAACCAGGAAATGTGAAAAGGTTTAAGAACCAAACAAGGAAGCGTGTCAACCTGAAAGCCATGCTGAGATTTCAGGCCATGTAGGACATTTGTCCTCATTAGGCTTTTTAATCTTTCTGCTGCAGACGTTCATGTTTTCCATCAACAAACTGGCCGGACATTTGACAACACAGCAGTACAGAGCAATGAAATTAGATCACTAAACCAAGCAAAGATGTCTGTAAATGACACAACATGCCAAAAGAAGAGGAAAATAAAACACCCAATATTAACATAGATAAATAAATGATGAACCTTAAACAAATGTGGGAAATATAATACAAATATTATAGTATACTAGTAAATTGTCTGTTGGTGCCGAAAAAGTAGATCCGAATCTACCAGTAAAATATATAAATGAAAACATTAAAGATATATATATCTGTGTATATATAGAGTATGTATATATATACACATATACATACATATACATATATGCATACATATATACATATATGCATATATACATACATATATGCATATATACATACATACATGCATATATACATACATATATACATATATACATACATATATACATATATACATACATATGTACATATATGCATATATACATACATATATGCATATATACATACATATATGCATATATACATACATATATGCATATATACATACATATATGCATATATACATACATACATGCATATATACATACATATATACACATATATACATACATATATACATACATATATATATAGATATATACATATTTAAAGTTTCCCTTTGAAGGATATTCAACTGATTTACCAACGATGCCTCAGTTATATTTAGGAGTTTGCGAAAGTAATATATAGTCTGTTAAATATACTAAATAAGTCTGCATACTCATAATGATGCTTTTGTTCTCACAGGCTAATGCATGTGTCTGTAATTCCCGTTTCATTCAGCCATTTCCACGGCAGCACAGACACGGCCGCTGACACACCGTAAAAAAAGTAAATTTCAAAAAACAGCTTTGTGCTTCTTTTTTTTTTTAAGTGTGCGAAAAGTGCTGTGTAGATAAAGTTTGACTGATGTCACGTAGTCAGTGAGGTTCAGCCTCGGATTCTGACACCTTGTCTGACATAACAAGATTTTAACTTTAACAAGAAGACGCCGCCTCGTCTTCATCCCTGATCCTCCATCTATTCTCCTCTCGTCCTCCTCTTCCTTTGCGGTGTGTGTGATGACTCAGTGTTCCTCTCTCCGCAACCCTCATCGTGTGCTTGCGCTTCCTCCTCACCCTTCCACATGTGCGCCATGGACTCCTCGTCTTGTTGAACTTTTTAATTCCCGCCTTCACCTTCCCGCTCTTACCTAAGCACGTCATAATTGTAAACCCAGTAACCTGTCACATTCGGAACATCCTCTCCTTACCTTCGTCCTTATCTTTTCATCTCTCTTTCAGACTCTCTTTCTTCGCCGCTACTGCACAGTGCCAAAGCCTTTTCATCAAAGCATACCCCCCTCCACCATCCCAAGCCTTAGTTTGATTCCGTATCAGTCAATTTTTTTTCGTCGATGCTTCCGCCTTCATATGCACCCAGCAGCTATGTTGTATCTTATTGGAAACAGACAAAAAGAGCATTAGCAGATACGAATCAATTGATGGTGTTACACTGTGAGCTAGCAGCTGGGGACTCATCACATTACTCTAAGTAAGGTGAGGATCAATGCAGGTCAATGGTGAGCAGTGCATTCTTATACATGCAGCAGCTACTGTTAAACGCCTGTGACATCGGGCTGATTTTATCATTCGGAGGATGAATGGATCAGCAATGAACAGAAGGCGGTGGGCACAGCAGAGTGGCATGTATTGTTTTTTTTTTGTTTTTTTTCCCATTGTTACAACTTGCAACTTGTCTGTCCTTGTTGGAAATAATCATACAACGGTATTTGGAGGAAAGCGTTGACGCAATTTGTGTTTTTTAAAAGCAGATGAAAATCCGACACAAGTCAAAGGACAGGAGTCTTATGGCTGAGTCGCGATCACACATGTACAGTATATGTGAAAGTTTGAAACCACATCCCATACATCATGATATTCAATAAACCAGTGAGGGCCTGATTACACTCACGATTGACTAATTGAACTTGCTAATCACGGTCACGGACTCTTGGCGCAGTCAGATAACGCGCAGCAGATAGAGCTGATAAAGCCTGACGTTGAAATGAGTGCCATTATGTTTTGACTCGGCTGCACTGAACGGCAGTGTATGTCATTACTCTGACGACTCGCAGGGATCACTGTCAGGTTAAATTACAAAGATGCAGGAACTGTGACGCAGCCGGTCATTTGGGACAAGGTGGTGCACTGAGCCGTCTCCACGTTTCAAATATCTGGGATGTTGAAGGTGCCTTAGCTACAGAACATCATAATATATTTGACAGAGGTTGAGCTTTATAACGTTTTGCTTGATAAGGAAAAGATTTTTTTTACAAATACATTTGGAAAAGCTTGTTTTTACATAACTGAAAAAAAAATAACCATTTGAAACAATTTGATTTAAGACGGAGGTTCTGAAAGACTAGAATTCTACAGCAATTCCCTACAGACCACATCATTAAGATATAGCCTCATTATAAAAAAAAAAATTAAAAAAATAATAAATATACATTTTTTACTCTTACTCTTGTATTACGTGCACACAATCCAGTTTCGTGACTCAAGGAAAGCGCTGGACACAATATCGGCTCTAAGCCCTGAGACAAGTCAGGTAAAAGTGATCCTAGTGTTAGACGGGGACTTCATCTTAACCAGTTAAACCAGTACAGCAGGCTAAAGCTCACAAAGGTCAGTGAATTATGACGGGAGGACGTAATCAAAAAGAAAAAGGCCGGGCACTCACTCGAGGGGTGGGCTGGGGTGGGGGTCTGTCTCACCGCCCGACAATAATCTGGACATGCACACACTGAATCATGAGGTGAAAATCACCCTTCTAGCACAAAGGCAGAGACTCAGACCCACAGGTCCTCAGAGCGGGCCTTCTCCCCCGTCTGTAAAATGAGAAATCAAATGACGTTGTGATTCATTCACTTCGGCTTCACCGAGATAGTAAATCCTTAAACCTAACCTGGGAAGATTAAAGCAGCGCGTTTGATGGACAGCATTACGGCAGTGGCAAAGAAGAAGAATCACATATGTACAGCCGACGATCCACACACGAGGTCATAGTGCGGGTGGTGGTTGTGCATTACTTGAAAGAGCTAAACCGGCAACAGGTTTTGAATCCGTAAGAATACAAACGACCAGTGCCTTACTTTAGCTCCTCGTACACACCAGTCGGGCTCTTACATCCCTTTCAAAGGCCAAGATCTCTGACCCCTGCAAGCAAGGAGGTACTCTCTTGGCGAGGTGCCAGCCTCCACATATAAACCACTTAATGCACTGAGACACTGGCAAGTGCTTTACATTAAAAAGACATTTGTTTCTAATAAAATCCTTTCATTTGTGCAATTT
>NC_024310.1:18731881-18766293 GCF_000523025.1 Cynoglossus semilaevis
TAATATATATATATTTATAATTCTAATAAATACAAATTATTTATATATATTTTTTAATAAATATAAATAAATAATAAACATTAAATTTCAAAGCTAAATGCGCAATTTCTCTCACTCTTTTTTTTTTTTTTTACAGTCATAAATGGCCTCTTTAACAACGAAAGTCAACAGACTCATTTTTTTAATTCTTTAATTCAGGGTCTCAGAGGAGCCGGAGTCAATTGTAGCAATTATCTTAGGAGGGGGCCCAGGTACAACCGGGGGGATTTGTCAATTCATCTCAGACGGTGACGAACACCCATTTACTTTTGGAGTGAGCAATCAACTGTGGGAGGAAACTGGAGAAAGCAGCGCTCTTCTTCTGTGAGGCAGCAGTGCTAACCTTCAAAAAAAAAAAATACACTGATCCCTCTCCTATCGCGGTAGCTGCGTTCCAAGACCGACCGCCAAAAGGGAAAATACACAAAGTAGAGGCGAGATACACTTATTTGCTCACCCATTCAAATGATCAGAATCAAGTATTCTAATCCCTTGGCCTGGCCACAGGTGTATAAAATCAAGCAAGTCGCCGACTTTCTGCACAGTCAATTGCTACAGAGCTACAAACTTCATGTGACCTTCAGATTAGCCCAAGTACAGTACGCAGAGAGCTTCATGGAATGGGTTTCCATGGCCGAGCAGCTGCAGCCAAGCCACACATCACCAAGTGCAATGCAAAGTGTCGGATGCAATGGTGTAAAGCACGCCGCCACTGGCCTCTAGAGCAGTGGAGACGCGTTCTCTGGAGTGATGAATCACGCTTTTCCATCTGGCAATCTGATGGACGAGTCTGGGTTTGGAGGTTGCCAGGAGAACGGTACATTTCAGACTGCATTGTGCCGACTGTGAAATTTGGTGGAGGAGGAATTATGGTGTGGGGTTGTTTTTCAGGAGCTGGGCTTGGCCCCTTAGTTCCAGTGAAAGGAACTTTGAATGCTTCAGGATACCAAAACATTTTGGACAATTCCATGCTCCCAACCTTGTGGGAACAGTTTGGAGCGGGCCCCTTCCTCTTCCAACATGACTGTGCACCAGTGCACAAAGCAAGGTCCATAAAGACATGGATGACAGAGTCTGGTGTGGATGAACTTGACTGGCCTGCACAGAGTCCTGACCTGAACCTGATAGAACACCTTTGGGATGAATTAGAGCTGATGGAGACTGAGAGCCAGGCCTTCTCCACCAACATCAGTGTGTGACCTCACCAATGCGCTTTTGGAAGAATGGTCAAAAATTCCTATAAACACTCTCCTCAACCTTGTGGACAGTCTTCCCAGAAGAGTTGAAGCTGTAATAGCTGCAAAAGGTGGACCGACATCATATTGAACTCTGGGTTAGGAATGGGACGGCACTTCAGTTCATAGTAGGAGTCAAGGCAGGGGAGCCAATACTTTTGGTCATATAGTGTAGTTTTTATATCATTTCCGTATATATTTACCCTTTACCAACCTCACCCTACACTGTTATCAACCCTCCCTAGACTGTATTACCCTTTCCCACACAATTATATGAATGACCCAGAGCAAAGTGAACGAGCGGCGGACGGACAAGGGGAGAGGCTGAGAGACGCTATGATGCATGAGCCAATCAGCGTGAAGAACAGAATGCTGTGTTCGATCTCCTCTAGGTAAACAAAGCTACCAGCGATGTCTTTTAAATTATTTTTTGCTATATTTTTACTTTTTCATTTTTTGGTTAGAAAATGTTCTTTTTTTCACAAAAATAATTGAAAAATATTGTAAATAAAAAAAAAGAATAACCGTCAAATACAGCAACATAGCGAAACTTCTGCGGAAAGGATTGAAAAAAAAATTCCGCGATGTACTGAGGGGGCGATATAGAGAGGGACCGCTGTTGATGTCTTTGTTGTCATGAGAAGAAGGTGACATGCAGACAGTTCCTGTCAGATACTGATTACGCCACTTTTGTGATACACCTGCTTCGCCACAAACTGTACGTCCCCATGTCTCACAGCTCTGTCCAGGACCTAGCAGGGCAGAGTTAATTCTTGCAGACCGTTTGACAGATTATAGACAACATGTCCCCCACTGGCTGGCAGATGGCTCTTAACTGCCCTGATAGTATACACATTCACACCGATTCATGTACGGGATTGCCAATGCTGGCATATGCATAGAAATAGACAGTAACAGTAACACAAACAAAAACGATTTGTAAACTTTGGTCCTTGTCCCATGGCTTACGGACGTAATTTTTCCAACTGCTGCTTAAATATGCCGTAACCGATGACATGTACAACAGTGTTTTTAGGCCAATTTATTGCCCCCATATTTTTCTCCCCTTCCCTGATTTTGCCTTGGGCCAACAGAAAACATCTGGGAGTTCATCACGACGTGTGTGTGTGTGTGTGTGTGCACTGGAACAGCACTGAAGCTTTGTATCAGCGTGTTGGCATGTGTCGGCTTCTCAGCGTGCCTGCCAGACTAAGAGTCCAACATCTGTGGGTTCAGATGTTTTCTAATGATATGCTAATGGCACTGAAGGGAGACAAGCACGGGGGCTAACGTGGCGGTCGAGAGAAAAAAAAAAAAAAAAAAAAAAAAAAGGTCGAATTCGTCTCATTTCCATCCTTCTAGAATAGGACTTTTTTTTTGCTTCTTTAATATTTTTTGATAAGAAGACAAGTCTAAACCACAGTCTTTTTATTCATCCCACAATGTGGAAATTTACAGTGTGAGTCTTTGTCCATGCAGGGTGCCACACAGGAGGCGCTAATGAGTATTGATTTAAAAAGTAGAATGTGGCGCTATGTTCAGAATCCATTCTGTTAATCAGAAGAAAAAATGTTCGGAGAAAAGAGTCTAATATTTGGAAGACTAGGAATTTTTTTGAAGAAAAGCATGTAATAATATTATATTATATTATACATATCACGAGTTTAAATCCGTTCCAAAGCCAATTAATTCGTTCCAGCCCCCTAGAAATATACTATTAATTAATTTAATTAACCCGCCCACCATTTAAACATCAAAAACATAGATGTAAACAAATATATTGATAATATAAAATAATAATAATTCCGAATGGAAAAATGGAGCTCGGCTGAGCACTAGCAACTAGATATCCTCGTACCACAAGGAAAAGTTCCTTACTCGTAACTTGGAAAACTCGTATCTCGAGGCCCCACTGTATTATACAAAATAATACATCACAATATGATACTAAATATTTGGAATATATAGTATTTTCTCTCTTTATTTCCAAAATGAAATAAAGAAAAAAAATATTGAAAAGAATGTCCTTGAGTTCATACAAGCTGCACAAAGAAGCATTATTTTTTCTAATTCTTACAATGAAAGTACATCTTATCAACTATTACCTCTTTGTTTTTTGTAAATGCCATGATTTAATGTTTCAGATTTGGATCCTGCGTTATGAAGACTGGAAGAAGTTACATAGCTGCAAGAATATTAACTCGTGTGGTTTTTAACAGACTCTTCGTGTGTGTTTGTGACCGAGTAGACAGGGATTAAGAACTAAATAATTTTTTTTTTGTTTTTTTCACTTGAAACACAAGGTCAATTAGTATTTAGTCTGTTTATTGGTCTGAGGCTGTTTAATTGCTCAAATCCCTTTTCCTTTAATCCGAGCTTCGTGGTGTTTTCAGCGTGACCTCGCCAGCAGCCGGTTTAATTTGTAGTTCTGGGCTTTAGGATACGAATAAATGAAAACCTTCACCTGACTTTGTTTATGAAATTACAGTTACGCACAAACAAACAAACAAACAAACGTGTGCTGGCAGCAGCCTTTACACTCTGATTCCCAAATGCCTTGTGGATTACCTTGACCCTAATCTAATTTTGTCCTCATCACATCAGTCATTTGTTCCTCGTACAGGGTGTTGGACGTTTTGTTACCTCAAACGTTTCGCCCGCAGATCTTTCTGAAAAGCTGCTCGGCCGAATACGCGACGATACCATAAATTCGGCTTACAATGCAAACATGCCTCGTAAGCAAAACAGCGCCTCCAGCCTCCAATAGGGACAATTGACAGCTGAGGTGAAACAGATAAGTGAAACAGGCAGCGCTGCGACTCGCAGATAAAAGTCACCGGAAAAGTTGGATTACTCCTGCAAAACCTTCAGCTTTGTCGGTATGTGTGAAATCGGAAATAGTAATGTTGAAAAAAATCAGTAAAAATTTAAAAATATGATCATGGAGGGAAAAAAAAAAGACAATCCAAGTCATTGTTTTTTGCCATTTACGTTTGCAATAAACACTAGTCCAACGGAGGGCTACGCTACAAAAGTAGAATAACGATATCCTAGATATCCGAGACAGTGCGACTTGACCTATTCTGATCCACACATCTTGGCTTAATTGGTTTCACGTACGCCGAGCCAGGATGAAAAGGCACAGCTATGTCAAGCCAGGTGTAGATAATCTGGATAAGTGCGCGTTCGCGGCGTTCTTGACCTCAGAAAATCACCAGTGGAGAAGATGGAAAACAAAAGTCGCACTCCTTACTTCACGGACCCTGAACAACAGCTCCTGACGGAGTTGTACGAAGTGTTTAAACACATCGTACAAAAAACGCCAATACTAGCCCAGTAAAGAAGGTGTTTAAGTATCAGAACAAGGCGGGCCTTGTAATTAATCGCAATTAATCGCACTTCAACACGAAATCCAGTAATCAATTCAAAAGTGTATTGCGCACTTTTATTGCAGTTGTTGTTGTGCAAAAAAAAAGCAGAAATGTTTCTTTTATCAGGGAGCATAAGCAAAAACCAGTAAAGTAAGAATTTAAAAAAAAATAGTAAAAAACACTGTATTAACGGGATAAAATAATTGTTGGTATAAATGAGTTAACACAAAAATAACATGTTATAAAATATATATAAGAAATGTATATAAGAAACAATACATGTATCTGTACTGAACCATTGATATGGTCTCGGTTCAGTATGCACTATGAATCCAACAATACGCAATTTTATATTTATTTTAATGAACTCCAGACAACGCACTCAGAGGATCAGCTCAGGGGATCTGCGCTCGACTACTCCGCCTTAGGCTGCATCGTCGAGCGCAGATCGACATGGGAAGCTCTGCCTCCCACATTCATTCACACCAAGGTGCTAAATGCGAAACTAGCTCATTGCAACGTGGCTAATGCCTTGAATTAGTAGAGAAATTCATCATGATGCAACATGTGACAATTAATATTTTTAAAAAAAATAAAAATCTTTCAAAAAACTAAATGACAGGAACATAATCACAGTTTGCAGCAGGAAAAAAAATGGCGACATGCCACCATAATTGATAATTGATTTTTTTTTAAGGTGGCACACCCAGATACCTTAAGGAATCTTTAAGGTGTCTGGGTCCTTTGGGTTCTTTAATAAGGCACGGACCTGGATTTTGTTTTGATATCTCCATTTCTTTTTACTAAATAAGCTAACTTTTGTTTATTTAGTGAGCTTTATTTATTTTTAAATAAAAATGCACCACAGAAGATGGATGATTTATACATATGTATATAAAAACATTTATTATATCTAAAAAAAATCCCCCACTTGAATCTATATTAAAAAGACTGTTGCAATTACCAACAGTCAACAGAGTCGGACGAAATGACAGTAAATGTAATATTTCAACGCAACATATTTAGAAAGACCACGGACATGCTGTACAACAATTTCATTCGTCAAATGATTGATGCCAGAAATACCAGTGAATCTTTTCATATTCTTAGATCAAACCCTAAAGATTTCTAACCAACTTTTCAATAAAAAAAAACAAAAAAAAAAACAATATTGTGACCATGCAATATTTCTAAAAATCAACCGCCCCACTCATATTCATTTTTTTTTGTGATCATCCAACAGGTTCTTACAGTGGTCAACACAGATCAGAGAACTTTCTGGAACAGGACTGTCCACACTTTTTTGGCTTGGGAGCTGCTATTCAAATGGCAAGGTTCAAGCGGCCTAGTGCATTGGGAGCGTTAAACATATATTTACTTGTATAATCTAAATATACTTCGCATATACATTATATGTTGACGTATTGATTAAACTGCATGTAGACGTACACTCTGTAGAATTATGTTCATATATGTATTTTTTATTTTGATTGCTCATGATCTACCGGCGCTTCCTTTTCAATCTACTGGTAAATCTAAAGTTTTTTTTTTACCGGGCTCCACTGTTCTGGAGCGACAGCTGTCAGAGCTAGCGACACTCTCCTGGAATCACATGTTGCTAATTAGGTTACATTCCCCCGGACAAGAGTTGCAACATGCCAAGGATTTGTTTCAGTTAGGAGGCTGATGTAAAGACATGGAGACAGTATCATGAAGATCCATTCAGGCTCCTTGAGGACTTTTACTGCTACAGCTGGCTAACAGCAAGTGGCTCAAACATGATTAATGAAACGTGTCTGATGCGGCTCTTTGGACACAGCCAACAAGCTCCATTGGTGAGTTGTGGTCAAATTTGGAAGGACGTGTGTAAAAATGACCTGATACTGTACAATTATTAATGCTTGGCAACAATGAGATTTTTTTTTTTAATGGTGATTAATAACATGCTTCTCAGTAGATAGTCTCGATGTTATGTTCAAGATTCAACAACAAATTCAATCCCCGTTAACGCTCGTAGCACTGCTAAAAGAATCAAAGTACCGTCAATGTTAAAACTAATTTTAACGTTAAGTTTTGTAAAACTCCAGTTCACAGTAGGCCAAAATGAAAAACTGGGATGAAGTCGTGTGCCAATCTTATTTATATTTATGGAAAAATTAACCTCAATTGTGCATGTTTTCCCTTCTCTCCAGGTCTGTAATGTAGAATTTTTACATATGGAAACAAACTTTAGTTTTGCGTAAACACTGAATCTGGAACAAACCAAGTTTAATATTATAAACACATGAGAAATTAAATTTGCTAATAAAACATATCTGTACGTATTCTAGTTCAATTTACATTTTTCCAACAACAGGCCAAAACAAACAAACAAACAAAAAAAAAAAAAACAACTGTATGTGCTATAACATAGCGCATACACCGCTAATACTACAAATCTTAGCACTATATTGGGGCTATATAGTGGCGGACCAACTCTAGTAAACATTTTATATGATCTCGCGGGCCATATATAATTACAACGCGGGCCAGATTCGGCCCCCGGGCCTTAGTTTGACACGTGATTTATTCCGTCTCATACCAGGCAAAACCATGCTAATTAGCAATTATGGTCTCAATTACAGTTTTGACATAAAGGTGAAGTCACTACTAATCATCAGATTGCAACAGAGGCAACCATTTCATAGTGATAAACATGTACTTCTCAAAAAAAAAAAAAAGTGAATTTTATTAACAAAAAAAATATGAATTCCAGTTTAATTTTAGAGGCCAAGTACTGTACCTTGGGCTTTGGTCTATATTTTCCAGCCGACACTCAGACCCTAAAGTAACAGGTATCCTGGGAGTTTCTGTGTTCTCTGCAAGTGCCATTCCAACCGAGGAAAAACTACTACGGTGTAGCTGCTGTGGTTTAATTACATGGGTGGATAAGTCCGTGGGTCGGGGCCAGGTTAAAAACCTAATGAAGACGAAGGAACCGTTCTCGCAACAGTGCCGAATGTTGTTTGTGGACAGTAAGCGTTTAGCCTAAATTGGCCCCAATTGTGTCTGTTTTATACTGTACGGTGTGTGTGTGTGTGTGTGTGTGTGTGATGGTGGCAGTGAAAGCACTGACGGGAATGAAGACGAATGTTGCTCTCCCTCCGTTGTCCCGTACAGCTTGTTAGTGGAACATGAAAACAGAGCCGTTCCTTTAATCAACATGAATAATGGAACACTTTTTGGTGTTTACTGTAAACTGCAGATATTCATGTCAGCACTACAGTCCACCACGTGCAAGCGTGTGTCCCCCCGGACACCGACAGAGGACATAGGTGAGTACAGAGAACATTTTGAACATTGAACATTTACGACAATAAAATTAATGATTTTTCAAATTGGTAAAACTTAATTGAAAAACGTATTTTATTTAATCAAATCAACACTTGCTTATATCTTGATATAGCTTCAGTTGTGTGGACTTCTTTTTGTAAAGACGATTGCGGAGGCATTTTGTATTGACCATTAAAAGGACATTTCAATTTTTTTTTTTTTTAGGTTAGTTCTTATCATTTGACATAGAAAAGGATTTGTTTTTTTTGGTTGTGTGTTCCATTTTCAAGAATTCCAAGTACCGGTTACATCTAAACAACCATATTTATGGCTTCAACAGTAAACATTTTAAATGACAAGTCTTTTTCAATCATTTAAACCCTGTATAGATTCCTCCATTTTTATCTAACACCAATCCCCAAATTTGCCATTTAATCTTAGCTTCCTCCTCAGCTGCCTTCTGCATTTTCAACGTTTTTAACTCACTTCGTGCAAATATGAGACAAAGACAGGTTGATTTCCTGCACGCGTCAATGAAACAACTCTGATGTCAGATTACTAGCATGGTGGCTAGCACTGACTTTAGCAAGGGTTAGCGGTTGACGTTGAGGTGGAATGGGTGAAAAAGATTGAAGGGGACTTCCATCTAAACACACAAAGAGCTCATAAAAGTTGTTCTCTCTATAAATGTTGGAACGCGTCCGTGAAGGCTACTCCACTGAGCCTAAAGTCACTGACACTGAAGAGCGTGGCACGATATGTCAATATGTCCGAAGCATGTAAAGCCACGAGGGACACGAGAAGGGGGCAGAAAAAGCAATTTATTATGAAGCTAATAGACATAATGTTGATGATCATAGTTAGTTCTATCCACCTTAAACACAGGCAAATAATATTTCTTGGACGTGAGGCAAAATGTAAACATTCAAAAAAAGACAGTATATATTTGCTTTTGGTCATTATTTCAATATTATTTAGAGGAGAAATCAAAAACGATCACAGTATTTTTTCCCTCTTTGTGCGCCACACGCACATTTGTGAACACACACTGACACGCACAGTAACCGTGCTTAATTCGTTATTTCTGGAGGTAGCGGGAAGCTAAATGCCAACCATCCGTCAGCGGTCTTGTATTTGAATCTCCTCTCTTAACCTTCTCCGGTGTTATCACTGTTTTATCTCTCTCTCTCTCTCTCTCTCTCTCTCCTGGTGTTTCTGAAGTACCACTCTTTCACCTTCTCTCCCTCTTATTGCCCTTCTTTATATGTGGCCATAACTCTCCATCCATCTCCCCGTCTGTCGTTCCCTCATCAATTCCACGCCGCCCTCGTCGTCTCACTCCGCCTCCTGCTCTTTCTGCCTCGGCTTAACTGTGAGCTGTGGGAGAAGTCACTAACCTTTCCTGACCTTTACAGTGCCATGAGCTTCACCTCTTCCTGTGTGTGGATATTTATCCTCATACATAAATAATAGTGTCTATTATAATGGCGTAATAGTCCAAACCTTTTTTTTTTCTTTCTCTATTTTTTTGACGAAAATGTGCAGACTCCCAAAACAGTATTTTATACCTCAGACCTAGAAGTAAGAAAAATAAATACTTTGATCCAACACTTAACCCTTGACCCTGTTTTAAAAAAAAAACCTTCCAAGGGACCCAGAATTCCTGGCGGCAGCCCTGCACATACAGTGTGATGCAGTTATAATCTTGTCATCCGGGTTAATACTGTATTTGTTTTATAGAAATAATAAAAAAAAAGGAATTATATCATATTTAGATTGTATTCTTATAGATGAGCTTCTCATTAATGTCAATTTGGTTTAATGGTTTTATTTCTTGACTTTTCTGTTGTTTTTTTTTTTTTTACAACAGAGATAGTAAAATAGCTGGTTTAATTAAAGCACTTCTAGTCCAGTGACGCAGCCTTAAGGCTCCAGAGCGCTAGTGACGCTCGAATCTGATGGAAAACAATTTAAAAATGTGTCAGTAATGAGTGCTTCTAAATTGTAAGGCCAATTCTACTGAATGCAAACAACGCTACATCAGCAGGGGACCACCAATACCTCAAGAGTAGTGACAACTGTTCAACTAATGTGAGTGGCAAAAGTCAATTGATGCGGGTAGTTCAAGATAATGACTTTGAAGAGGACAAAAAACTAAATCTAAACCTAAATATCTTCCTCTTCATTTTAAAGCGCAGGTTTCTAAATCCATTTTCGTGTCTAGTACACGACCGATAAACCGCGTGGTCCGTTGCAGAAACAAACGCGTATACACGTAAATGAAGAACGTGCCGAATGTGCGACTGTTACTTTTAAGTGGTCACACTAAGCTTTGTGGTGGATAAAATGCATCACAGCACACTGCGGTTCATGTTGTTTCCTACCAGAGTCACTGAGCCAACTCTGTGATGGAAAAACGAGGAACAGGGGAATGCAGTGAATGAGATAAATGCGTTTTCTTTGCCGAAGCCCAGCCTGTGGCACAATTTTTCTGCTCTTTTCTTTTTTTTTTTTCTTTTTTTTTCCACCCTCGTTTAATTAAGAAAGCAATCCCCACCTTCCCCTGAGCACTCCCCCATTCTTGTACTCACATATCCTTGTAAATGCTTCATTTAAGAAATGATCAGGATAATAATGTGTGGAGTGAAAAAAAAAAATAAAAAAAATTTTTAAACATGCAAGTATTTTCATATTGGTACCAATACCAAGAACTCACCAATAATTTGTTAAATTGGGTTTTAAATAAATATGCAATAAAAGTGTTCCCTCTCTATATCGCAGTACTCTCTCCAGTACTATCACATTCTCTCCCTCAGTACATCGCAGATTTTTTTTTTATCTAGTCTCGCAAAATGTTCGCTATATCACAAGATATAGCAAAAAATGAGCTAACAGACAATATAAAACAAATAAATAAAAGTATACATACAAAAGTTTTTTTCTTTAAAAACGGGGATTCTCGTTTTGAAATTGAGATAAGCGCGTTTGCGAACGATCGCTGGTAGCTTTGTTCACCTAGACGAGATCGTACACAGCATACTACTGGCTAATACAATGCGTACTCTGGGTACTAATGGGTCAATGAGCAAGCTCTTCTGTTCCTCACGCTGATTGGCTCATCTCCCCTTGTCTGTCGGCCACTCTCTCGTTCACTTTACTGTTCATATAACTGTGTAGGAAAGGGTAATAATGTCTATGGAGGGTTGATAACAAGGTGGTGGAGGATCGTAAAGGGTTAATACACAGTAGATATTATATATAGTTATAATAATATAATAAGTATCCCACCTCTACTTCGCAATTTTTCCCCATTTCGCGGTGGGTCTTGGAACACGACTACTATGATAGTATACTGGAAGACCGTGTTATGTAGTGGCACAGCTCTGTGGAAAATGAACCGCTGTGTCCAACAACACAAAACCACAGCGAGGAAACCAAGAAGGAAACCTCTTACAACCAGCTTTATATTTGTTTTTCAATAACAGAACAGTGTTTTCATTCCAAGCGGAAACAAGTCCTTCTGTATCAGACGAAATATCTCCTACTTCACACTGTTGTCATATTGGACAACATATCAGAGAATATCCCGTATATATATATTAGACTGAGGATAAAATGAATTATTTTAATATAAAGAAATGAACGACATTTGAGTCCCTTATTCATCCCACAATGGGAAAATTCACAGTATGAGCCCAGGATTTTTCTTTTTTTTTTTATCAGGCAGATGTGTAAGTAAGGCGTGATAACAGCTACAATGCGAAAGCACCAGATTCCTTAACCGGGATTCAAACCCTCAGTGCGGTCTGCTGAACAGAAAGTGAGCAGAGGTTTTACACCAATTGTGTATTTTAGTTGATAACACTGTCTCCTACTTTCCAATTAAACAAAGCTACACTTTTTCAATGTTTCAGTGAAAAGAAAAAAGAAATCACACACGTTGACTCTATAGATGAACAAATGAAATAAGTGTGCAGTAAGATGTAAACGCCTCCTCTGCAGTCTGAACAGAAGGCCCTTGAAGACCGTCTGCTGCCGATGCAGGTTGGGCCATCAGAAAGCAATCAGAGACCTCTCCGATCTGTACTTCTGACTCTCGGTAGGGCTGTTTTCTCATGAAGAAGCAGGAGCTTAAAACTCACTGCTCCACTCTCAAAGATTTTAGGGGGAAGTTGTACAGAAGGGTCACAAATGTGTTAAATGCCACGTTCAAGTGTCTCTTCCCCCACATACTGTAAACGGTGCGTTTCGAAAGACGAATCAGCAAACCGGTACCCCTCTCTACCCCGCCGTATTCCTGTTGTCCGCGGCTCACGCAGAAGGTTTCACGCTGGAAGAAACGGAACGGTCCAGCGGCGGTGATCAAAGCAGACGTCATTGCTGCTTATGCTAACCGTGCACCGTGCTCTCACTGAGATTGGACTGAACCTGAAAACAACGCCACTCCAACTACACCGTCTAACAACTGCACATTCTCCATTGGGGTGAGGTGGCGAAGTGGGTCTGTTAATTTCCAACTAATGCCATTAACCGCTACCCTCAGTTATGTTTGTTTCGTGATTTTATTTCGATTCCAATAAATATCTTCACAGAGGGTTTTAAAATGCAAAACCTTCAGATGGAAAATAAATACAACCCACTGCTTCTTTTCTACTGTGCAGCCCTTTGGTTTAAGTAGCCAGTGACTTGTAAGAATTAGAGATTAAAACAATCTGCCTGGAGTGTTTTGTTCTGACATCACCGCAGCCGTGTAAAATCGGACGCAGTTGTGCCGACTATACGTGGCGCAGCATACTGCTACTGTGCGTAGCATGAGGGGCAACAACTGATCCAAACTGACACGTGTTGGGGGAGGAGAAGTTGGAGCAATGCTCCTCGACAAGAGGACGGGGAACATGATGAAAGATGAAAACAACCGAGATGTGTGCAGGAAACGGAACAAAGAGGGAATGTGCTGAAGATGTATAAGCAACAAACTGACCGAATGAATGGAGAATGTAAAAGGAAGAGGCAGGAATATGAGCTGGGAGGGTGGGAATACAAAGACGAGATGAAAGAAGGCTCGTCTTAAAGAGGGGCCGGAGAGAGACGAGGACAAAGAGGAGAACAGAAAGGGCTAGAAAATGGTTCCAAAGAGAAGAGCAATATTTAAGCACTAAAGCAAACCTGATAACTTTTAGTGAAGCAGTGAACAATGTAAGTAAAGATGAAAAGAAGGTTTTTAGGACAAAGAGGCAAAATGGAGACCAAATGTCCAAGCAGTGAAAATTCTCAGAGAAAGTTGTGCTTAAGTTTTGAGTTTCAGTTTCCGGACATACTCGCGTATTAGCCCATTTGCGTATAAGAAGACCCCTGAAAATTGATTTTACAAAAACTCGCATATAGGCCGATGTTCTAATTTTTTTGCCGTGGTAAAATGTCTTACTCCTGCTGTATTCATTAACAAAGAATTAGAAAATGATCTTGGTAAACACTGTTTACGTTAAATTTGCGAAGATTTCGCCAATGTGCGTTGCGAAATTCAGAAAAGACGTGATTTTTTTGCATTACAGTATATGAGTAGTAGAGTTAAAATAATGTTTAAATATCAGTTGTAGATTGTGTGGATTGAATTTATTGTGTAATGATATTTTTGACTATACATTTAACTTGCCATCGATGGAAAATGTCCCGGGTATTTATGGGCATATAAGCCGAACACAGAACCATGACAGTCTAGATGTTATATTGCTATTCAAACGCAAGAAAATGACCAGGTTGGGGATGTAAGGGAAAAGGTGAAATGTGGGGTGCCAAAAAGTTTTAAAATGATCCTCAAACAATTTCTACAATTTATTTTGGAAAAAAAAAAAAGTACTTTTCTGCTCTATTATGACTGATTCAACTTTACATGCATCCAACCACCAGAACCATTTTTTAAAAAGAGCCAGAAAAAATGCAAAAGTGTGAAAACTACACAAAAGCACAAGGTTTGATATACAAATACAACACTAAATACAAGAACCAAACACTCGCCAATGACTGTTTGATAAAACACTGATCCCAGATCTGACCATATGCCTGATGAATATGCCCAATCCCTCCTCCATTTTCTACCAAATTGCTCATCATTTGCTGCTCTGATCACATCTCTCCTCATATGCCTTTTGTCTTGTTTTTGTGTTCTCCCATTTTGTCTCACCCAAACAGAACCATAATAGATGTGATGACAGATCACTATTTATGGTGTCGCTAACCTAAAAGGTGTCATTGTAGTGTTGAAATCGCTGAAGAAATCACACAGCGGCAGCTCCTCTCACCATAAACCTGGTAAATAAACCCCCCATTTTTTTCTGGCAAATGATGTTGCGTAATGACAACGCGTTTCTTTAAAACACACTGGTGTAAAAGTGTACGGCACCCCAGTGCTTCCACTTGTTTACACTGCTCAGGATACGATGTTTAATATGGTAATATGTAACATAAACTACGGAATAAGTGGTCTACCGGGTGAGGAGAGATTATTCACTTGTGCGTGTAAACAGCTAAGAACTGATACGGTTAATAAAAAAGCTCTTTTGCAATTTCTCTGAAATCACAAATGTTTAAAGTAGAAATAAAATTAAAAAAACTAATGGATTTTCTCATTTTGCTGAGAGTCGTCTCCAGAGCAGACTTGCCTCCAAGTTTTATTTATTCCGTCATTGTGAGGGGTAGAACTATAAAATGTAAAAAAAAAAAAAAAAAAATTGAAAAATTCATTTAGTCACCTGCAGAAGTGATATATATATATATATATATGCACATATATACATATATATATACATATATACATATATATACACATATATACATATATATTTATTTATATTTACAGTATATGCTGTATATATATGCCCCTAAAAATTCCATAATTACCATAATTTTAATTACAACACAGATCGGCTACACAGATTCGAAAACCAGTGACCAGTGACCGTTTCCAAGAATTGTGTCCATGTAAACGCAGAGCATAGGGATCACGATGAAGACAGAAGGCGACGCACGTGTGATTTGAATATCAATTGACCCTCAGAACGACGATGATTCCACCAAATGATTCAGACCTCTGTCCATCATTCCCTCTGTCCACGGTCCCTCGCTGTGACTCTGGTACAATGACGCCCTGTGGGCTTCCTTTGCCGTCAGGAAGAGCGAGTCTTCTCACAGCCGTGTCTTTTCACAGCCGGCCAAAACACACAGCTGAGCGGAATACAAGCCCCTTCTCTGAGGGTCGTCTCTGCCTTACTCAGTCCCCTACCCTTTTTTGGACAGGCTTTTTTTTTTTTTCCCTCTCTTTCCCATTCCCTGAGCTGTCTCCTCACATTTACTCCTACCCACCAAAGGAATTCGTCCACTTACTATCTGGCCATTAGTTAATCGTCCCTCTGTTGATTTTCATTTGTCACTTGCTATTTGATTTGATTTGTCTCCTAACATCAACACACTTTGCTGACTTATTCTCCTTGTTTTTTTCTTTCCCTGCATTTATATTTTTCCACTATCTTTTTCCTGCTCCTTTTATTTTAAGACAGCTAGCTGCAGCTAGCTGTCTTTTAAAAAGAAGACAGAGAAACAAATATTGACCTTGAAAATTTGGGGATTCAAATATTTGGCAGTGCGAAGGACACACTCACAAGCTGGGGCTAACAAGTTGCTAGCTTGGAAAGACTTTGAAAGAAGAATGCTTCAAGCTAGCATTTTGTAATACGTGTAACAGTAAGGTAAACCATCGGGGACACTGTACAACAGCAGACCTAATCATTTTCATGTCGTACATTAGCAGCCTTCAGCGGGCTAACCCTGTAGCAGTAACCACTTAGTGGTATGTTACAGATGATGCAAAACTATTACACATAATTTTGTTTATCAGAAAGTTGGCCGCATTGAAAACATGTTCCATTTAGTACCTCATTCCAGTCACCAAGTAGTTTATTTTGAAAGTTGAAGTTGATAAACGAATGACAGCACATGACTCACTACAGTTTGTGGGAAATGTTTCACAATTACTTGCTATGAGAATAAACTTTCGCTCTGAAGATCAACTGTAAGCTGCCATTTTTTGACAGTATCTTTTAAGGCATACTAACAAAATTTGCACATTTTGATCGGCCAAAAGAATTCGTTTTCCATCTCTATTATACTTTTCAATTTTACTCCGTGGTGCCCAGTTAGTATTAGTCCCATCAAAAATCTAAATTTCAACGACTGCAGTGGGAGTGTCTGTGCGGCGCATGTTTTTCCGTGTTGATGAAATCCCAAGGTGCCTTGAAACTTCAGCTTCACGGCGTCCGTGATCATTTGTTCACAGCTGCCCTTTAAATAGTTCTGCCAGTGTCTGCTTGGTGCTGTGACAGAACGAGTCAATCAGGAGCAAGGCCAGCTCTAATTACAGGTGCTTCATACTGCGGTGCATTCACTGCAGTCAGCCACACTCAGGGCAAAATGCCGTGTAAAAAAAAAAAAGTTCCTTCTCCCCTGGTCTAAAGAAAACCCCACGGTACTGTATCACAGGAGAGAATATGTTCCGCTTCTTCCAAAGACCTAACTTTGATGAAGTTGGCTTCCTCTGAAATGACCACAAAGCAATCTATTCAAAAGGGATGAATTCCCTAGAGCACAATAAAGCCGTGGTGTTTATATTGTTCACGTTCAAACGTATTCATCAGTGTGTCACTGAAACACTGCAGAGTGACAGAGTGTGGGCAGATAATTGCCCGAGTCAGAAAGCCGAACGCATCTCCAGCAACAAACACCTATTATTTACTGTCGGCTTTTTATCCACGTGTCCAATTATAGGTTGCCATGGTGTGGTGTGTAAACAAACTCGATGATATTGGATTGCTCCTGTGCTAACGCTAACACACACACACACACACACCAAGATCACCTCCTGACATTAGCCCTTATTTATTCTGCCATCACACAAACCACTAAGCCACTCCAGACCTGAATAAATTCAGCTCAATTGCTACAATCGGGTCCAATTTGACACTTTCATTAGCAGAGGTAAATCTGGACCAAAAAAAAAGGCAAAACAGAAATGAAGTCACTTTAACTGATATAGTATATCACTGATTACTGCTTTGATGCCGGGCATTAAGCACCATTAACGACATCGAGTGTTGACAGTTTCACAGCATCAAAGTGAACATATCTGGCCGCTGATTTAACCTGTTTACCTCCAGTCCGATTGACAGATGTTATCTCACTTGTGTCATTAAAGCCCCCCCCCCCCCTTTACCTGTACATTTTCCACACACTTTTTTTTTTTTTTTTTTTTTCGTTTCGCAATCAGTGCATTTTGGCCTGACAGTTGCCAGGGCAGAGAATACAGAGCGAGTGTTTAGCAGGAGCTGTTTTGAAAACAAAGCCAATCAGCTTGTGCGTGAAGTGTGTCGGCTGTCAAAAACAGCCTGACGTGACATGACATGACAGGCTTTTCTCAGATGTAAAATTAATTCACGTTGTCCCGACAGCGCAGACATCACACAAATCCGGTTACGTATTCTTTGCATTTCTGTCGTAATGATGAAACAGAGACTCTTTTTTTTTGTTTGTTTTTTTGTTCCAAAGACCCTCCTTTACGCTGAGAATCTCACAGTTACAGCTGGAACAAATGATTTATTTGTCAGGAAAATGATCGTTTATCATCAATCCCTGACATTGGTGTAATTCGATTTATAAATCTGGGAGCAGTTTACTGTATCCATCGTAAGAAGAAGACCTTACGTGTTTTCATGTGTGGTGTGCTCTTCCACCACAGTAGGCGGTCCGGTCATGTCATACATAATAAATGACACTTTAACCTGCATGACTTCCCCTCTATTTATATTTGGACTGTCACTTCACACTGTTTGCACATACACACACACACACACACACACACACTAAAGCCTAATCTTAATCTTCCCCCTTACTTTTATTTGACTCAAATATAAATCCTAACGTCAAATTAAATCTTGAAACCGAAATTAGTCTCCCTCATTGTCCAGACCTGCAAAATGTCCCTACAAGGACAAATTGTCCCCAAAAAAATGCCCCTACAAGCATAGCTAAACAATGTACATACACACACATATACATATATATATAGATATATTTACATATATCTATATATAAATACACATATAAATGGCATCTTTATCACACGTTAATTCAGTTTTGTTTTTTTTAAATTATTTTCTTAATCATCTGTTGCTCAACGGCTTCTATTTTGTATAACCCTGTTGGTTACTGCTGCGACACCGACGGGAACCAGAAAAGAAGAGAATTGACCTTTCACAAAACCCCGCCCCCCCAACAGTCATTGTCCAATCATACATCCTAGAAACTGTTGCTGTGTAAATAAGGTCCTTCACAATGGACATCTGACAAGCAAATTGGTGAAGCAATGTGCCGACCCGGTGAACAGGTTTAAGCCCGGCGTAAAACAAAACCAGCAAAAACACAAATGAAGTTCCTCTGAATGCTGAAATTATTCAGTTGACACCATGCCATCCATGTTTCTTTGAACGCCAAGATGCAACACTCCCCGTATTCCCTGTGTAGTCCAACTAGCACAATATTAGCACTAGCTGTTAGTGCCGCGGCCTGCTAACAGCGGCAGTACCAGTAAACTCCAGCATCAGCTGTTAGCACTGTGGAGCGCTAACAGCTGATTGCCGATATAAACACAGAAGAAATCCAATACTATACTAAATCTCAGCTGTGAACTTTGTTGCCGTAACAGCGCAATCAATTGCGATTGACTGCAGGAAGTCATCCCGATTAAAAATTGTCATCATTGCCTAGCCCAATATACATATATAATATATGTATATGTATATATATATATAATATACATGTATAATATATTATATACATATATATGTATATAATATATTATACATGTATATAATATATTATATACATATATATGTATATAATATATTATACATGTATATAATATATTATATATGTATATATAAATATATCATACATATATATTCAAATACTGATGTACATATGTTATACACTATATATATATGTTTGTAGATCATACAGTAATCTATCATAAAGTAGCAACATTTGTCCTCCCATTCCTTACCACCACTGACAGTTATTGGTATTTTATGTGCAGAACACAACAACAAAGTTCGAAATAAAAAAATAAAAAAAACCCCATCTATTTTTAATATGTTCTAAAGTAGATAAACGTTCAAGTCAGACGTTTCAGTTAAATACACGTTGTCCTAAATTGCCATATATATATATGCATTTGACACGTAAGCCTCCACCATTATCTGTTTTGTAGAACACCAAACGGACTTACACACAGCACCATTCATACATCAGCAGGCCCACGGTCACGCACATGCAGAATCTACATGACACTTTAAGTGCAGTGCAGCGTGTTTACAGCTGTGGGGAGGACGCGTTAATAATGCACGATCAGAAGAGTTTGTTTCCTTTGTTTTATTTTCTTTAGTTGAACTGCTCGACTTAAAGGGGGGCGTTCAGGGGACATATATATATATATATATATGTGTGTGTATATATGTGTATATATGTGTATATATGTGTATATATGTGTATATATGTATATATATATATATATATGTGTGTGTGTGTGTGTGTGTGGTAACATTTGGAAAACTAATTACTTTTGTTTTCTTTCAAGTCCACAACCAGAACGTAGGCTGTGGGGCCCGTGGTTTTCTAGGTCACGGCGACTTCCATACTTCCTTACAGCAACGGAGGCGGGAGAGTGAATGAATCACCATCTTTAGTAAATGCACTTGATAATGAAAGCTGGTGCCTTTCCAAGTTGGATCAATAGACAGCGCTGCCAATAGTGTGACACTACCCAGATGATATAATGGGAGGCGATAACATGCCAGGATTTGATGCAATGCACCAACAAAAGCAGAGAAGAATCCTACAAAGGTAGACAAAGAGAACAGACACCAACCCAGCACTTTATCCATTACAACATATCGATAGATAAAAATAACACCTGTCTTAACTCTGCACGAGTCACATAATAATGACCCATGCAAATAAAAAATAAATAAATAAAAAAGAATAAGAATCAGAATAACAATATGGATTGCCGTGTGTAAATGCTTTTGAAAATGTTAAAATGTCAGCTTATTAGCAGAGCCTATAATTATTTAGTGAGAATCTGAGAAATTGAAAAATTTTTTTTTGGATGTTTCAAATATTTAACAGTTTTATATAGTTTCCTGGAAAAATAGCTGTTATATTTAATTCTTTATTAGACTTAAGTCATTTTTTCATTTCCAAAACCATTGGAGGAAACTAACGGTACTAAATTAATTTAGCTTTTTTTCCCTTTTTTTTTCCTCCCTTTTCCCTCTCTCCCTCTATGTGTGTTTTTTTGCAAATTTTCATGCATGGGTATATGTAAAAAAAAAAAAAAAAAAATTTACATACCAATAAAGAACAGCATTTAGCATCTAATCTAAGAGGTACATTTTCTTTTTTTAACATTTACATCTAAGTTAATAGAAAAACACCCAAATCTGTTCAGTCAGAAAACAGAAAAAAAAAGCACTACCCAGAATGTCATTTGTCAGTACCTGCATGCTGTACATAAAAACAACAAAGGACACTGACAAACTATGGCTCAACACATAAATATGTGTACATAAAAACCTCAACTAACCCTCTGTTTGTGGTCCTGAAGTTAAAACCAACGTAATGAGAGCTTGCAGGCAGTGATGAAGAATTACACTCAAATCTGCCGCTGCCATCGCTGACAAAATTAGCCTTTTCTTTCATGCATGAAGCCCTGCTTTAACCACTCTGTCAAAACAAGGCTCAAAGGCGTTTCTCTACACTCCTTCATCAGCCAAGTGTGTATATACACACACACACACACACGCGCACGTGCAAACATACACATACACAACTTTTCTGCTGCAGGGAGCTTGATTATAGCCATTATGGCTGTGACAGCCGTGCCACACTTAATGATATCTGTGTCATATACATAGCAGAGGTTTGTGGCGAGTTATTAATACTTAGATGCCTCTTCTTTTATGGCCTTATCAATGAAAGCTGTTCTGCCAGTCGATACAGCTGCTTCGCACCAATGACTATTCATCCACAACCCAGATCGACCCAGCGTGATGTGCGAGTGTTTGGGGCGACAAAACGTAGCAACCGCGCCTAGCAGACAATCATTTAGTGCTTCTAGAAACAATGCTTTTGTTAACATTAAAGTTAACGTCACAGTAAGTGCTTTAGTTTGCTTTGATTAGTCATCAAAAAAAAACAAAAAAAAAAATCAGTAGTTATAAAAGTAGTTATAAAACCGACCACCATAAAATGACCAATCATTCGACCATCGAAATCAGCATGACCACTGTCCAGCCAGTCAGCACATGTACAGGGGGGTCCTCGGAGCTGTTGTTCCTACAGTTTGATCCAATTTGATTTTCGGTGTAAGTCGGAGCTTAAATATTACACATTACATATCACAAAATATGTCGGAAAATGTTACAAGTTGGCTGGGAAATTTCTGCTTTTACGTGGAGTTAGCAATTGAGACCTCCTGGTACAATTTGGTCTGACAACAGTGAATTTTAACACTGACATACAAAGGCATAACAAACCTGTCTTCCTCGTATCGGAGGAATGAAGTTTATGTGCGATGGCGACCTAACCAACACCCCTGTCGTTCAAGGACGTTGTAAAACAAGGATTCCCATATTCCAGTTTTCTAGTCCGTTGTTAGCTTTGAAGTTATTCATGGTGAGCCAAGAAAGCTTCAAGCTCAGTGTTTGCAGTATATTCAAATAAATAACTGTAATGTTAATGTTAACCTCGTTGGAGACACAGCCAGGTTATTTGGAAGCAAAAACCTAATTGGACTCTTTAAACACAGGCCAAACAAATCCAGTTTTAAAAACATAACTCTATTCACCGCAGTAGATAGAATTACTTTTTCAAACAGATAGAGAATTATATTGTATTTATCTGTATTTAACGGTAATAAGAAAAACTGTTTTAAATGTGACAACACATCTAAGACGGTCACATCAGAAAAGTTCAGAGTGGCTGGAAGTCGGGAGGTTGTTGTTTTTCTTTGGGGGGGTTACAATATAATGTAAAAAAAAAAAAAAAAAAGGATCCAAGGAGTATCATCAAATCAAATTAAAGCGTATCAGCTGATAAGATAACAATACATTCTGAGTCTGTGAGAACACGAGGAAAAGCTTATGTCTAAGGTGAACGGAGGGGGGGGGAGAAAACAGGAAATTAATTCTTGTGGTTCTGCTTCACTGATCCTCGGCAGCTGCTGCAGCAGCAGCTCGTAGATCAATGCAGTAACCGCAGGTACCTTATAACCTATTACCTATCTCCCAAATGCAGCAAACTGTTTCAAACTGCTTTTAATCTCAAATTTTACAAAAGGGATACGACACTGTTCATTTTCTTAGTAATAATAAACTGGACTAAAACCCTTTTTTTCCCCTCCTCGTTCTAAACAATATTAACAGGATCTTGATACAATTGTAAACTTCTATTTACTGTATGTATTGTAATGTTGCAGTAGTAGGTTAATATAAAGTGAGGATACTGTAAGTATAAGAGGAAGAGGGAGGGCCCTGTGGTTGATGAACTGTCTGGAGTATGAACCAGCCGCATGATTAAGAGAGTAATTCCCAAATTAGTCGGGGAAGGGAGGGAGGATTCTCCAGCAGTACTAGCAATCGCATGGCAGAGCAAAAAAAAAAAAGCTTAAGTTTCAATATTTTGGGGAAAATGCAATGAGGAATTTTATTTTCATTGTTTAACTAAAATAGAGAATTTGTAGTGACTTCAGTGTTTCAAATAAGTGTCATGAAGTTCTAAAGCAAATATTCTTCATTTTTCATAAATCTTTCATTTTGTAGAGTTCTTTCGGAATCCTATTATAATAGTATATAACGGCTATCCAATTTTGACATAACAAAAATGTAAACATTTTAGAAAAAAAATATATACATAAAACCATTGCTGTGTAAGTGTTAAGGCAAACATTTAATTTTTGGAGATTTTTTTTCAGGAAAAGGCTTTTGATCAATAGATAACATACCCCCAAAGTATATTTTTTATGAATGTTAACCATAAAAAAAGTCATTGATAAGTATTTAAAGGCAAACGAAATGAAAAAATAAAAAAATAAACGAAAAATAAACATCCATAAAGAAAAAAAAAATCACCTCAGTGGTAGTTGAATAAATAAATAAATAAATAAATAAATAACATATCCTTATTCACAACACTGAGCTGGGGAGCAACATTTGGGAGGTTTGGCATAGGCTTTCCTTGGCCTGTTACAGTAGGTAGTTGGAGGTGAAGTGACTTAACGTTGCAAAAACAAACAGTCAGAGTAATTACTCCTTTTATTATCCAGGGTCCACTTATTGCTAACGGAGAATGGTCGCTTAACAAAACGGCTGAAGACAACAGCAGTACTTCATGCAGGTTCAGATAAACAGAAGTGGGGAAGAAGACGCGAGGCTCAACACGCTCTGCTGAAGTGACCTTGATCAAGGTAAATAACCTTCAAGTTGTCTCCAGGCTTCACTGTGGCGTTTCATTGCATCTGTGCACCGAGTAAACATTTAGTTTACTGAGTTTCTTATCTACACAATGAAATGTAAACGCATGAATGCACCTTTGATCTGCACAGCACATACAGTTCTCGCCGTGTTATTATTGCGTACAGTACTTGTTTTCAAATATTTCTATGTTCATGCAGTATTAAAAAAAATATATATATATTTCCACTGGTTGCGATTGTGACTCCGATTCAAGCTTCACCTCCGAGAGCAAAAAAGCGACACGAGGACATGAGGCATGGGGGACGAGTGAGAAACAGAAGAGGACAAAGAGACAATCAGAGGAGTAAATACAGGTTTAACTGGTAGCCGTTTGATTTTTTTTTCCTTCTCAAATCAACGTTTCCTTTATACAACAAGAAATGAAAGAAGAAAAAAAAATTCATAGATGCTGCATTAGAAAAAATGGATGTTCCCATCCAGATAGAAAAGGTAGTTTGCGGTTGCTATCACTAGCTTGACATCCAGCTGAACAGAACACAACACTGTGCTCAGTTAAATACAGTAAACGACAATCTAAATGACAACAGTACCAGCTTGACTTTCAGAGTTGCCCAGTTTAACTCCATGCTATGTTTGTATGTCCACTGGAGTGAGAAAGACTGTGGGAGGGGAAGTGTTAAGCTGACTCCAGCTCAGCTCTTTAAACAGACTGCAGCACAGAACAGTTTTATTGGTGTGGAAAACCAGGTCCCACACACACACTGTGACAGGAGAAGGACTTCAATTCCAGCAGCAGCAGAGAAGACAGCTAACCCTACATACACAATGTGTTAACTCGCGCAACTCAACCGTACTAATCGTTTTCATAATGAGTTCAATAAACAGCTCTCTAAGTGCGGCCAGAATGTAGCCTAAAATTAATAAGTATAATTTCGTTTGTATTTTCCAATAAACAAACTATTTTCATTATTGATGTCAAAATTAACCTGTTGATACATTTGTGAAATTAATACGATTTAACAAACACGCAGAATGAGTACCACTGTATAGCCAATCATTCAATTGGCTATACAGAGGGCTGGACAGCACAAGTGTCCAATGTATGAAAGACTGGACTGATTAATATTGACAACGGATTTACCAAAGGTTTAAAAAAAATAGCATGTTGTGCAAAGTCAACATCCAGATGCTCTGAAACGACTGAAAAAAATCAGACACAAGATACTTTTGAGGTTTACATTTCCATATTTGTCTTGACATCGTTCCATACTCATAACTTTGCTTTATTCACCAATAAAAACAAACGTCAAACACATGCATATACAGCACAGTCATTTCCTGCAAGACTCTATTTTTTTTTTTCACACGCTTTAAGCCCTGCAGCAAACGTATGTATTTTTACAGGCTCTCAAGCCTCACGACGCCCATACATTTAGCCTCGTTAACAGGTCACAGTTTACTAATGAAAATGTAAGAATGAAACCATAAGCACTATCATTCTTTTAAAGTGGCGTCCCCAGTTGACTGGGAGACTGGCGGCGAGAAACTATTAACCAAAACTGTCTGCAAGCGAAGCACAATCTCACGGGTGGAAGTGACATTGAGAGCGACAACTAAAGATAGAAGAAGTCTGAGGTTGTTCAATACCGACACTGAAGAAGACTTTAGTGGTTTTGGTGCGCAGGAGAAAAATGAAAATAAAGACTAATGACTTTTCTGGAAGGCTAACCACTCGTATTACACGCAGTGTTCGGAAAATGCGTTTACTTAATTAAAAGGTTAAAAAAAAAACTTTCTGTATAAATTATTACTTTTATTACCTTTTAGCATCTTACCGGCTGCCTCTCAGACTCATGGTGGGTGGACTTTGGACCTGCAACGTCTTTTTCGTGGCAATTTTCACGTGGATTTGTTTACATCCGGGTTGCTTCCCCGTGTGACTTGAGTGCGTTGCTTTCAAAGCTCCGGTCTCGGCGTTCGGTATGAGCTCTGCTGAACTCAAACCGATTTATTTATTTATTATCCTGCTTGTGTTTATATTTTAAGTAAGGTCATCTTATTCCCTTTAAATGAAACCCCCAGTTTGACTTAGTAGCAAATATGTTATGTTAGTTACCTACATTTTTTTATATTTAGTGTGCGCGCGGCTTATATTCAGGTGCGCTCAATAGTCTGAACGTTACGGTACCTGCTGTTATTTGTCTTTATGTCAGAGCAGAGAATATTTAGATTTATTTTTGATACAGCCTAATAAATCACGAATAACTGCGACCCACAGCATCATTACAATTAAACAGAGAAAATATGGTAGTCATTTGACAACTTAATATATAAATAATCAGAATTAAAAAGTACTAAATTCAACGTTTCTGTGAAACTACCAAAGTACTTTTACAAGCAGCAGACTGCACCTTTTACAGTGCCCTGGAAGATGGAAAATTTTGATTTTTTTTTTTTTGGTCAATACACTACAGTCCTCCTGGGCGGGATTCAAACCAGAAATCCTCCCATTAAATATCGGATCTTTTAACCGTGGAGTAAAGGTCTGGCCTGTGGCCCAAAAGGAATGGTGTATGGCAGAAAGTGAATCTTTAACCTTACCACAAACATACAGAATTAAATAGATAACCCTTTTCAACTAAATTAGCTCTCCCCTGCACTCATTTAGAGCCACTTAGCCTTTAAAGTACTAACCTTTAGCTTGAATTAATTTAGTCTTTAGTCAGAAAGTATGTCATTTGAAGAAGAAAAAGACATTTCTTTTCTCTTTCTCACAAGTCAGTTGCTGTCTTTCCTCATTATTCTATAGCCCATTTCCAACCTGCCTCTTCTTTCGCACATATCTCCTGCATCAGCTCTTTTCAAACCTCCTTTTATGTCTTTTATATTCCTCTCCCTCCTCCTCAAAAGTTTAACCCTGAGGGGCGTAAGGATTGCAGAATAATGGTCACGTAGCCGCGGTGGTGAATGAATTTCCACATGCAGTGGTCCAGGATAAGGAAGCACCCATTGTGTTAACAGTATGTTAAAGGGCATCCGATGTGCACCAAAGTCACGGCGAAGGTGCAGGAGAGGAAGTTTTCACGAGGCCGGGCGCAGAGATAAAAAAAAAAAGAATGACGTTGGTTTACGGTGCTTTTTAAAGTGGGATTTTTTTCCCCCCCACAAGACAATTAAATAAATATAAGCTGACATTTTAATTATAAAATACATGCAAGCTATTTATGTGTGTGTGATGGTCATTTAAGCATGATTACATATGCTGCCTTTATAAGAAAGCTTGTAGCTTTTCGTTTTTATGAAGATGTTAGGAATTGGGGGGGTGCGTCAAATAGAAGGGGTTGCATAGCCTAAAAAAAAAATTGGGAACCCTCTGCTGTAAGACAACAGAACTAAGCACTCTGTCCCTGCATGGCCAGAGTAAACTGTAAACAACGCGTTAAGAAACAAAATCCCAATTAAAAATAAAGTGACTTTTATATACAAATATCGTTTCCTTTAGGTTGCAATACTGCCACCTACTGAAAACACTGTGTACTCATCGTGACCCAATCACACAAAAGTGAGCAAAACCACAGCCACGTCCCTCAATGTCAATGTCAATGTAAGATTAAATAATAATATGGACCATAGAAATATACTGACGCGGCTCGTTTTGTGAGAAATACTTCAGATTTCTCCTTGAATTGTATTTGTGTCATGTGTTTCACTCTTAACAATGCTCACCTTCCAATGAGTGCTGCCAGTAATTAATCATGTGTCCTAATTACATTCATTTTGCCCTGCCTTTTCTTTACATCCCTTCTCTCCATCATCTCCAGCCCAGTTGTCATTTTTTCTTTGTAGAACGCTACGTCTTTTCCACTAATTACTTCCTTCTATGCCGCGGTTCCTCTTTTTCTCCCTTTTTCCCTTGTCTTTATTCCCAAAAGATTTGGATATACACGTTGAATATACATACCATCGCCATGTCATAAAGATTACATACTGGGTTTCCACGTGACTGCCGCTCTCGTGCTCTTCAGCTCCTGCGCTCTCATTTAAACCAACCCCTCACTCTTGCTGTCAGAAATTATGGCGGCTGGTGTAAATTTGGGAATTCCCTTCTCATCTCTATTTGCTACTGATCTTGTCCTAGTCATCGTGCAGCTTAGAAAAAACCTCTTTGTAGCTACTGCTCTTCAAAGCTTAAAAAAAAAAAAAAAAAAACACTGCAGTGTTGGAAGACATCTGACAGGGCCAAAAAAAAAAGCATGTTGCCTAGTTTGTTGCCTAGTTTGCTGCCTGGTTTGCTGCCTAGCGAGTTCGCTTGTCATTGCAGCATTTCGAGCCTACATATCAATTCATTGTTAGCCACAGTTAGCATAGCTTGTTCTTAGCTCGTTGCTCAGCTTGTTGCCTAGCCTGCCACTTATCATTACAGCATTTCAAGCATACGTTTCATCTCAATTTTAAACACAATGCAGAAAAAAAAAAAAAAAACCAAAACAACATTTTTGTTCAACTTCACGTGCATGTCAAAAAATGGCACCATGTTAATTCAGTCCAAAGATCAGTTTGAATTTGAAAGCGCTGTCCATTACTGCTTTCAAAATGTATTCATTTATCAATAGTAATTAACTAAGGACAAAGCATCGAATTAATTAGTTGCATTTCTAATCACGTCCAAACCGCTAAACTAAACATTAAAAGACTCTTTCACGATGTAAACTTCAGGTTTCGTCTCATCTTTCAGAGTTCTGCTCATGAAACTGTTTGAATTCAGCTTTTTCCAAACTGAAGATACCGATAAACAACATTTTCATGCATCGCTAATGGTCGGGTGTATACTGAAAGCAGAAAAAGCAGTGAATATGACAATGCTATAAACCTATTTACTTCACACTGCTGAAATTGAATGTAGCGTTTGTTGTGAGCCACACGTATTTATCTAAAAAAATAAACGCTATAAAATGTTAAGACGTGTATAAGTATAAAAAATAAAACCTATAATTTCATTCTTTCTTTCTATCATTTTTATTGCCTGCGAAGGGCTTTCGTAAATGAAATGTCATTGGAGCAATTTTCTTGAAAAGATTGACGGAATTGATCGCTTAACAGTAAAAATATGGAATACGCTGGTTTCAAAACTGACCCGCCAGTTGTTTTTTTTTTTTTTTTTCCTATAGAAGGTCACATCCATTCTGTACCCTCCACTTTCTCATTTCTCTTCTATTTTATATTATGAGCTGAACAACCACAATGCTTGTTATTAACTTTCTCGTACCATTTATCTTCTCTTCGCCACCATCATCTCTTCGCCTCTAAGCTTGTCATTCCGGCTCCCTGAATGACTCTCCCGTTCCTATTTTCTCACTCAACGCCGTCTGCCCCATCAGCTCATCAGTATTCTCCCCCTGTCTTACAGTCAGCAGGTAAATTCAACGACCCCCAACCACATTCTTACTCCGCTATCTTAATGCATCATTCGCCCACTTGTTCCTCACCGCAGCACTGACTCCTGTTGCAACCCCCCCAGTCCAGTCCAGTCATTTTATCGCCCTGGATCACAGCACTGCTGGAAAGGGTTTGGACTCTGCGTGCGTACCTTGATTTGTGTCTTAGCGTGCGCTCATCTGAAGGCATTTGTTATATCTGCATCATCCTGCAGCTTCTCTCCCTCTCTCTCTCTCTCTGCCTTTCCCGCTCAGTGCCTCGAGGAAGTTCCTAGAGATCCTGAGCACGCTGCTTCCTGATCAACTATAATCAGGCCCCGTTTCATTTTTGCCACATAGACACATAACGCAAACGCACATGCACGTGCAGTGTGCTCGCAGTCTGCTGGATCGTGCAGCACAATAATAAGAAATCATCTCTGCTGGAGTAAGTTAATGTAAAATTCTCAATGCACGGTCTTGATCACTTGTAGCCTGGAGGACTTTCCCAGCTGTTAATAACCGCCTTTAGCTTCTCTTAAAGCAACAGGAGGAGGTTAAAGGAAGGACGTGAGCGTGTTTAAAGGGTTTGTACCAGTGACGCCCTTTGTTAATGTAGCTAACGTGTACAGTGTGTGCAGTTTACCCCTGAGGAGTTTGACGCTTACAGTGGGGTTCATTCTAATAACTTTTTAAAAAATAATAAAATTTTATTTTATTCAAATTACCGTAATTTCCGGATTATTAAGCGCACCTGAATATAAGACGCACCCGCTAAATTTAAAAAGAAAAAAATAATTGTACATATATAGGCCGCACTTCTCTATAAGCCGCAGGTGTCCACGTTGTAACATTGGATATTTACACAGAAATATTTTTTTTCCACTTTTAATTAAATAAATACCTTTTTCCGAACAGTACCTGTAACGCCACTGGTTACACGTTAGCTCCTTCCTGCTCCAGCGCCCCGGCCGTAGTTGGAGACTTAGTGATCTGCTCCCGAGCTAAAGCTAACGTTAGCTCCGGGGCTAACTCCCTTCACTTTGACCTTGTCCGCAGCAAAGATAAACAGAAACAGTTGGAAGTTGGGGGTCTTTATTATCAGCCACACCGAGCACAACAGAACATAAACAGTGTCTTAACAGCTCCTGTATAAACAGCCATTCACAGACAGACGTACGCTACTAGTATAACACACAGTAGCCTAACAGAAAAGTCATTGATCGCTAGCGTTATGAGCTTCGTTAGCCAGTAAAAATGCATAAATTAGCCGTCAATTAGCATTTTTGTTTAAGCCGCAGGGTTCAAAGCGTGTGAAAAAAGTAGCGGCTTATAGTCCGGAAATGACGGTACATGTAGAAACTCACTTTCACAAAACCTTCTTGTCATTTTATCTCAAATCAGTACGTTTGTACTGTGGCACGTGATATAAGAAAGGAAAAATATTGAAAGTGCCTCCCTCTCCACTATAGCTCCGTCTTCATACTTGGAGGGACGTCCCCCATCTTTGGGGACCATTTGCTTAAAGACAACTGAGACAATGAAAACGAAGGACCCTCTTTTCTACCTCCTACTGCATACACTCAGAGAAAGTGAAAAATAACAAACCAAAACCTCCTCAACATCTGTGTCGGTCTCCCAGGAAGCAGCATTTAGACTGATTGTGTTTTTGTAATATATGCACGAGGAGCGAACGATAAACAATATTCTCCATTAAGTTCAGTATTTTTGTCGGTATTTATGCTGATACAAATAAAAAGAAATTCCCATGCGTTTTTTTTAAAACTTGTAAACAATATTCCATGTTGTAAATCATCCATCTTCTGTGGTGCATTCTTAGCAGCAGAGTATTAAAAAAAAAAGAAATACCGTATATACTCGCGTAAAAGCCGAATTTAAAACACCAACAAATAAAGATCAACATTCACCATTGATCAGGGACAGTATTTTTCATGGATCGCATCATCACTGATAATAAACACCAAGTCGAACGTGTGGTCAAAAATATCTTTACACTCATAAATAAGCTCAATCCACACAATCTACAACTGATATTTAATATTTATTTTAACCATATTTAACTGTGTTTACCAAGATCATTTTCTAATTCTTTGTCGGCTTATATGCAAGTTTTTGAAAACTGGGATCAATTTTCAGGCGTCGGCGTATACACAAATCGGCTAATATTCGAGCACGTACGGTATCTCACTAAATAAACAAAAGCTAGCTTATTCAGTGATAAGAGATATCAAAACAAAATCCTCAAAAAAAACAAACAAAACCCGTGGTCTGGAACAAAAAGTTTAAGGTGGCATGCCTAAAAAAAAAAAATTTCCAGGCAGCATGGAACTTCTATTTTCCTATTGCATGCTGCAGTTGTGTTCCTACCATTCAGTATCATTTAGTATGGACCCCGAGTTTGAGGGACTGAAGGGAGCTTTCAGCACAGAGTGAATCATCAAAACTGTTCAATACAGATAATGTTAGGACGGGCCAAAAAGAATCCTATTCTATGGTGTGTTTAGTCAATGTCTAAACAGCCCTGACTCGTGATTTTTTTTAGATGGTGTAAATTAAAAAGTTACATTCAGTATACAACAGTCTGAAGGCGGCCATTGTCGTTACAGTTCATTTTAAAGTGCAGTGAGGGCAGGCTGTTGTGTTGTGCGCCCCTTGTCTAGGGAACTTCAAAATGCCTTCCTCCTATTTGACATCTTCTCTGAGAGATCCTATTTAATTGATGCAACATCGACCTTGTACAATACGTAACCAGCACATTTTGCCAACATCTGAAAAACCAACTCCCGGTGGAGTAAGACTCAACACAGACACCTCGTACATATAGAATGAAGTTGGGAAGGTGAAATGAAAAGGAAGCTCAGGTCTGAAAGTTGCTCCATCCTCGGCGTGACGGTGTGGCCTGGAGCAGCCATTGGCAGTCCAGACTGGGAGACCGGAAGGCTTTGTCCAAGGACGGTTTGGCTGCAGAGATGCTCTCTGAAAAGGTGAAAAAAAACGGCTTAGAATGCACTCTGCAACAATTCATAAAAAAACAGGTTGGAAATTGACGCCGGACTTTCAAAAAAGGTGGGTAATGGTGTCTTTCAAACACACATAGGGACATAGGGACACAGGTACTTGACAAAAATACAATGCTTCCAATTGCCTCTTACCCAAACATTCACTATTGCAATTCATATTTCTAACCCTGTACTTCTCAAATAGTGCTTCCAATGGAATGAATAAGTGTGCCACTCCTGTAATGGTTAAATGATAACAAGCCTCCAGTCACTAGGGGGCAGCAACTCATACAGTGGTTTGTACAGACAAAAATATACATGTTATCAGGTTCTCAATAGTATTTCAATTTGCCGGGGTGTGGGTCAGAGGGGGGTCGTGAAAACATTTCTGTCCCCAAGGGGGGGGACCACTGTCCTAACACTGTCCTAATCCGACCCTTCCAACTTCCAATTAAATCAAGAAACTGTGCCCGACAGAAACAAAATGTCCCCGAAAAAACAGTGTCCCCATAATATTTTTCTTTAGTGCATGGTGCAAGAAGTACGGCTGTACCAACACGCACACACACACACACCAATGAGAAAATACGAAGTATGGGAACAGAGACAAAGATTGCCCTAATGGAAAAAACTGGTTATTATTGTCAGGACAGTCACATCCAGTCCTCACTCCTCCGACTAATGCAACTAACATGTCATCATGAATCTCTCCAAAAAAAACAGAAGGACGGATCACTGAAGTGATACATTACATGGCACAGATAAGACTCTTAAGGACACAGTGAATGCGGCAGATGGGGGGAAAAAATGTCCAAGGTAACAGGAAAAATGCTGTTCAAGGTAAAATGCATCGGAAAAAGTGGCCTCTATCAAGCAAGGCTAAAGATAGTCTCATTAAAAATCCAAAGCACTCGTCTATGTCTCTCGGTGTGTGGGAGGAGGTGGGGGGGGGGGGGGGGGGGGGCGTCGCAAGGAAGTTGGACAGGTAAAAAAGAGCATCACAAGGATGATCGCAACGGTGACAACCAGGATGTAGTGACTGATAGGAAGACAAATGAAGAGGAGTGCAGAAAACGACCGCTGAGGTGTTTTTGTTGATTGTTGTTCAGTCGCCACTCGTCCTGAACGCCTCCAGTTTCCAGAAAATGACTTCATAAATATGCAAAAAGCACAGACAAAAAAAAAAACAAAAAACAAAATCACTTCTCTCAATCTGAGTCTTTAGAGTTTACAGTGAGCACGTATTTCGCATTTGGACTGAAAGGAATAAAGTTAAAGTCATTTTAATACAGGGATTAATGACATGAGAATTTGAAGAAGCGACATAAGGGTTTTTTTTTTTTTTTCCCCTCAAACTTCCACAAGACATTCCAAGTCTTCCGCTGATAGACACAAATAAAATAATGTTCACCTTAAACTGTTTGTGTGTCGCACTGCGTCCATTTTTAATGGCGTCCTTATTGGTGGAGGTTATAATGGTAGCTGCAGCGTAAGACTTTTTTTTTTGAAACATTGCCACAATATGTCATCACATCTTCACAGACGTACTTCACGTTTTTAAAGTAAACCTCCGTCTTTGTGAAAACATTATGGAAAATAACAGAAAATTATGGCAACAAATCAAAAAAAAAAAGATACGATGCTAAATAAATTGCCTAGGTCAGGCATGGGCAAACTAAGGCCCGGGAGCCGGATGCGGCCCGTTGAGTTTGATAATCCGGCCGGCCAAACTTGTCCAATTTATATAATTGGTTTGTATTGTGATTATACTACTGCCCATTGCCTGCAATGCCAACATATTCCCTACAGATGGCGTCGAGAAGGCTAAAAGCATTTTAGCCTTCGTGCATGACGTTTAAATGTCATTTATCTTAGTTCAAACAAACATAGTTAAAACATCTATCTGCTCCTGAAGATAGAAGCAGAAAAAAAAAACAGCAAAAGTGTTAAAAAGCGCTCCATCTATCTGCTCCTGACCAGGGACCCCTGTTCAATTTCAGGACCCATTGTGTCCCGCGGGTCAAAAATGAATGGTGAATTTATAAATATACAGTAGAACGTGGTGGCGTAATTCTTACAGGGATTCCTGGTTAAAGGAGCGATTATAAAAGAAGCAGAAAAAAAACCCAGCAAAAGTGTTAAAAATAATAAACTCCCCCACATGTCCATGGCTTTAAGTCAACACTCAAAGACCATAAAGAAAACACTTTGATTGATATTGCATGAGAACCCGTCCCGGTGCTGCTGACCCTCCCCGTGGAAATCCCGCAGTAACGGGAGTGTGGAGTGTACAGTACAAATGTTTGTGTTGATGTAACCAGGGGCTGAGCAGAGAACCCTGGTGCGAGTTCACCAAGATTCCTTTCGGTGGTAAAGTCGGGGAGAACATGCGCACGAACCCACAGATGACAGTAAATGAGATGTGACAGTGAAGAAGAGAAAC
>NC_024310.1:18766308-18780259 GCF_000523025.1 Cynoglossus semilaevis
AGGAGCCTTTGAGGAGGGAGAGCAGCTGTTCAGTCAAACAGCTGCAGGGCAAATTTCAGAATGCATGACAGAGGGAACCTCTGAAGCCCTGGCACATGCACTGACACACACACACACACACAGTGTGTCTGTTGCAGAATAAATGATCATCCATGGACACAAGTATCTATTATTCAAATATTTCAAATGGGTCTTGTTTCAACCACATATATAGATAGACATATATATAAAGTGGATGGAAATATTGAAATAAAAAATCCTGCTAAGCGGAGGATGTGAGGGAAGTTTCGACCGCAGGCAAATTCCAGGAAGCTGGTGAGTCCAATCAGGTGAGGAAGTGCGGCCCTTACAATGGTCAATCCTCTTTGAGATTTTGGACAATCTCAAAAGGGACAGGCCGTAGCAATCTCCAAGGTTCTGGAAGCAAGGACCGTAACTTAAACTGAGAGTTTCTATCAAGACCAAACTTCACCGCATGAGCATGGCCAAACCTCTCTGGCCCTGATTCCTCCTGGAGCTGGGGATAATGCCCTCATGCACTGCTGATTAGGACCAGCCCTCAGGTGTGATGCTCATCAGCCCTGGAATCAGTGCAGCTGGAAAAAAAAACAAAAACAAAACACACACGCAGTCAAACAAACATGCTCACACCGGTCACTGAAGCACACGAGCACAAAGAAGACTAAAATTTCAGCCTTGGTGGGAGCAGAGAGGAGAGTTGGTACAGGCGTGTGCAAACTGGTTGACTCACGGGCCACATTTGTCCTCAAGTTGAAAAGGAGGGGGGGGGCGGGTCAGGAGCAGATAGATGGAGCGTTCATGTGAACTAAGATAAATGACATGTAAAAGTCATGTATAAAGGCTAAAATGCTAAACTGCTTTTTTATCATTTTCTACACCATTCATTGGGGAAATATGGGTATTACAGGAAAAAGGCAGAAGTATAATGATACTATAAATAAATTATATATTTTGGAAAAGTTGGGCGGGCCGGATTAAAAAGCTGAACGGGCCGCATCTGGACCCCGGGCCTTAGTTTTAGGAGGTCAGCATTGGGGTGGTGAAGGGGGGATAAACTAGACACAGTAGGTCTATAAAAACAACTGGTGCCCAAACTTTTATTTTTATTATAAAACATGGAATCTTGCAATTGTCCTCATAACAAATATAAATTCTGGACCCCATGGAAGGACATGAAAATGGGCCCCTGTGAATATGTTGAATATCAGCCAGGGATAGGCATCACCCCAACCCTCTCCACCACCCCCCCCACCCCCACCACCCCAATACAGCACTGCTGCATATAGTTAATGTGAACTCTATTATTTCCTCAATATAATTGAAATATATATATATTGAAATATATTTTCTAAGATTATTTCTTGATATATACTTGATATATACAGTATATATGTATATATATACACATATATACATATATACATACACATATATACATATATATTTATTGAATCGATTTGGTCATTCCTAAATATGTTTCTATATGTTTCTGTGATGCGTTGGGAGTCAAATAAAGGCGTTTGCAATGTTAAAGGTTATAAAAAAAACGCATAAAAGTCATACTGTATCTGTAAGTGTGTGTCTGAACGGAAAAAAAAAAATTCCATAAATATTGCGGTCGGATCACTTTATGCAAAAATAGATGAATCGTGAGGACTCTGTTGGTTTAATTAGTACTGTGTGGGCGTAAATAAAAATTCCGATTCACTTGACTCACACTGTGCATAATGTTTTTGAACTGTTTCTGTTCAAACTTTGGAAATGTCAAAAAGCTGTCGCATGTATTTCCATGCGATAAAATATAAGACGTAATCGTTTTAAAGGCCTAATTCTATGATTATTTAAACCCTTTTTTAAATTGACGAGTCTCTGAACCAACTACCTTTTTATTCATTTATTCCATTACACCATCCATTGTTTCTTTCCCTTTATTGCCTTTCAGGTTCTCCTTCCACCGACTAACGAGTGTTCGAGTACAATTAGTTCGTGTTGTCGTTGATCTTACTTTGTTGCCTGGGGAGAAGTTCTTAAAACACAAATTAGCATACAAACGGGTTCCATTTCCGATCCTTTTGGACACACTGCGGAGTGTGCAGTTACTTTGGAGAGCAGTAGAACCATAATCGGTATCTATAATTATTTATTAACACCGACACACCACACAAATGCATAACATGTATTGAGCTAATTAACGTCTGTAGTCAATGGCATCACGTCACAAGAGCAAGAGTTTAATCCACATGTTTTTAAATGGGAGAAGTAAAAAAAAAAACAATTGTACACAGTAATATGATTATATATCATATTATTTGTTGTTTTCCTACATAAAAACATTTTTTAATGATCATACATCGTAGCCTAATGTCAAGTGTGTCATTTATGTGATGCTCAGAAAGCCATAGCAACATGGTTGCTAGTTTCTACACGCCCAATTAGAACACACGCAAGATCTTTAGCTGCTTGGTCAAATATTGTTTTAATATTTGAACCAGGACAGGAAAGGGTTAAATTTGGGACCAGACAGAAAATATACATTTTGCTTGTCAGAAGTTAGTTCCAAAGATGGTTCTAATGGAGCCAGAAGTCATCAGGATGAGAGAGCAGACGCCGATGTTCTGAGCTTAGAATTGAGTTCTCTGTTCTGGGCAGCCAATAATAACAGGAACAAACAGATGTTTGGAGAAAAGCAGAGCCGTGTCCAGTGGACTGACTGTGATCCTCCACAACAGATAGATTCATCTTGATGGAGAGGTCGGCGTGGAAGTCTGGATGTGGGTGACAGATGAACCAACAGCTGTCTCTCCCTTAAAGTACAGCGTCTCTACGGCTCGATGGAGTGCGGAGAGTAATCAGTGCGGGATTCACATTATAACGACAGCAAACGACAGATGCCCACCCGTTACTACAATAGTGAAAAGCAAAAATTAAGGACAAGGTTTAAAAAAAAAAAAAAAAAATTGGCATGAAGGCATTTCAGATTACATCTGTGGAAAAAGAAATAAAGAACAGAACTGAAGATGCCTCTTGGGTGAGAAATGCCACGTCTTCAAGAAACCAAGTGCAGATGCCCTACTTAAGTGTTCTGAACCACAGATGTTCTTGGACTGAACCGGTGGTTCCCAAACTTTTACTGCAGTTTACTGCCCTTTTGCAGATTGGACTATCGTCCGATTGTATGTGAAAACCTCTGACAAACTCACTACAAACTCCATTGAAAGTCGAAACTCCTCCTGCTATTTTTAATTAAACAAAATAAACTCTGGAAGGGTTTATAAAAATATTTAAGTTGAAGTCTTGCCTATAAGTAACAACAAAGTCCATGTATACCCCTCTGGTTTTCCTGAAAATATGTACAAGAACATAAGAACACATCCATATTTAATGAAATATAATTCGACAAAACATAACCACATAAAGTGTTTGCGCAATTTTTTTCACTTTCAAAATTCATCAAGCGGGCCGGTTTGAACCCCCTAGCGGGCCGGTTTTGGCCCGCGGGCCATATGTTTGACCCCATGCTCTACAGCAAGGGTGTCAAACTCATTTTCATCGGTGGGCCAATAGTTCCCCTTGAAGGGCCGGTTGTAAATGGTAGACTATATAGATGTAGCTCATAACGTATTAATACATGTTACTGCAATTGATGATTATTATTATTATAAGTTACAAATATTGTTTATTGCTCTGTGTAATAAAAAAAAATTCAATTTATCAGGTTAAGAAATTCAGCTGTATGGACTTTATCAAATGCTTTTTAAGCTCCCGTGGGCCGTACACAATGACTTGCCGGGCTGCATTAGGCCCACGCCCTGCACTTTGGGAACCACTGAATTAAAGTATTATCTACGGCATATCTGCTGGTGCCAACAACTCAGCAATTGGATAACAGAACTGGGTGTTGATATTACATGTCATGCAAATATGCCTTCATTTTACCCTTTAACCTTTAGCAGACACCTTCACAATCAATGTCTCGGTCAACATCACCTGCCTCATTGTAGATAAACTTATTACGAATCCAGAGATTGGATTAGGTGAGATTATTAAAAAATAGCATGACAATTTTTAAATGAATACTTAAAGTGTTGACTGTTGAGTAAAGCGTACCGGGAGCAGAGATACCAGTTGAATGGTCTTGCTGTAATGATGATGATTATTGAAGGGAATAGAAGTTTTACTAAGTTGGTTCCATTTGTATTCATTGCCCCACCTGCAGGGCTGGAGGGGAAGCTCCACACTGACTTTTCACACGCAGAATACTGAAATTACCATCATTATACAGCATGTCTGTGTCTCTGTGCAATTAATTTGATATCAGATTAACGTGGCCTTTGGGCCTGAATAATGAGTACAAGCCTATCAGTATGCGCTGAAAGTTCCTCGCAAAACAACTCGCCAACAAACAAAGACGGCGGGGTTTGTGACTGCGGGACAATGTGCTGTGACTGATGTCTGCTCTGTGATCGTTTTAAAAGCAGAGAGCGACCTTCCTGAAGAATTTAATGACGGCAGAGTGACATTTTCAGACAAGCGAGGTCTCGGAAGAACTTTTACATTCTCACTCTGTTTCGGGCTAAAGTCAGCGTTTGCAAAAGATTTCCGTGTGAAACAAAAATGTTGGTCAGAGTTTACAGTATGCAAACGGTACATACAAATGTGTTTTTTTTTTATTTTTATTATTGCAGTATAGACATCGTACATACAAATGTGTTTTTTTTTTATTATTGCAGTATAGACATTGATGAAGACTCTTGACTTTTATGTGTTCTTGCTGTTTATTTAAGTTGTCATTTTAGTCCAGCGCACTTTTACTGTATATCACACGAATCAGAGTAGCACGCTCGGGCTATAAAGCGTCGACATGTTCCTGCATGTCTAAGGTACATTGGTATAAATTGGTCCCTCACTGTCCTCAGCGTACTGTGTACTGCTCAACAAATGCTTCCCTGGGGTTTGTAGCAAAAGTACAAACAGTACAACGGCTAAAATGAACTCCAATGGTTGGGACACTAAAGTAGGAGCGTCGTCAAAGTCTTTTGTTGTCAGAAAAATCTAAGCTTCCTCTGACGTGTTCAGCACTGAGCTGGCCGACTTTTCCATGACTGAAACCAAAACCGATCTGAAGGACGCTGATCACCGACAATGATGTTCAAATCCAAAACGCTGTGGTGAAACAAAACAATTTCCCTCCAAGGCTTTTCTTTTTTTTTTTAACCGCTGAATTAAGACGCTGTTGTGACGAGACTCAAAGCAAGTGTAGGATGAAAAATCGTGGCCAACTGGTGGTATTACAGACGTCACTGAGCTGTCGCACAATAACCGACCTGCAAAACTGATGTTCGTCAAAATATCCTCCACGCAGTGTGATTCATAATCCTTATAATAACGGTGGCATTTAGACGAGTGCGTAGGTGTTTCATGGAACAGAAGGTAAGGCTTAAGGGAGAGACTAAAACAATAGAAGAGTGAAGTGCCACTTACGTTTAACTTAGGTAAAAGTATTAGAAACAGCTAGATCGATGACAAAAAAGTCATATTAAATAAAAAATATATATAAATATATATACAAATATATACATATATACCTACATATATGATGTATATGTATATATATTTATATACTGTGTATATAAATATGCATATATGTATATATAAATATATACAGTAACACCTTGAGGTACGAGCGCCCCGACATACGAGTATCCTAAGATACGAGCAAGCCTTCAAGCAAATTTTTGCTTTCCGAAATACGAATAAAGATTTGAGATATATACACACTTACAGACGCCGACGCTAGGTGGCCGAGCATTCGGAGAATCCCAAGCCGCCTCACTCGTTCACTTCACGTGTTCGTCGACCATCTTCTGTATTGTGTTTGCGTTATCTACGTGACATGTCTCTCTATTTTGTGCATTATTCTTTATAATAGTGAGTCCTAAAAGAGTGAGTGGTAAGGATGGTAGTGAGAAGAAGAAACGCTGAACCTATAAAACTAATTTCTCATTCAGAAATGAAAAAAAAAAAAAAGAAAGTTTGAGCATGTATGTTTGACCTTTCTAGTCTTTTTTTCTTTTAAAGAACTGCTTGTGACAGCAGGTTTCTGCAGGGGAAATGAAACATAAACTGGTGATGATTAGGGGACAGAGTAAAGTGGAGAGTGGTCGTACACATGGGGAAGAAGTGATAAATGATGAAAGGCTCTGTAGATTGATTGCAACAATCCCATGGAGGAGTGACAGCAGTGGGTGGATTGTGAAAATTACACAGCAAACGATGTCGGCACCAGACGAGAGAAGAATTTGCCCCGATTTGGGAAACGCTTCCCTACTGCTGATCACAGGGGAATCCTGATTCCGGTCCGGTCTGAACAGATTATCTGACCAAAGGATTCATGAAAATAATCTTGATGTTGATGACAGGATCAGTCTGCACTAAAGCAAGCATTTGGAGACAAGAACGAAAAATCTGCAAAGCATTAGACAGGTTTTCACAGATAACCCAGGACAGCAGAACTCACACATTACATACAATTTTATGCTTAAAATTAAGCATAAAAGGTAGGAAAAGAGTGGCGCTTTGGCCCAGAGGCAATGTCTCTGTCATTGGTGTGGAACCCCAGGGTTCACCTCCTGGGCAAGATCGAATCTTTGAATTCTATTTCGATTATACATGAAATAATAAAATAAAAAAATGATGCACCTTTTTGTGTTGCAACGAATGTTGGGGAACCAGTGATTAAAATCGGTGTCAGTTGTCACGACAACATGACTCACTCTGCCTTGTATTTGTTCAAATAAAAACTTCAATATATTAGCATAGTATATTTACACAGTATATGGGACTAGGGCAATGTTAATATAAAACCCAATTTCGTGCAAAATAGATAGAGAGATCTTGTTTTATCACCAGATCAGATTGGGGGTCCCTGGGCCGTAAAACATTGACGACCCCTGCCTGTAAGGTTTCGTACCAAATATCTCATTTCCTATGATCCCCGATAAATACCTCGAAGCTGAATTAAGGGTAACAGATAAAGAACTTTCAGTCTCCCTCAACAGTTTTCAGAGTCATATTAGCTGAAAGTCATTGCTGTTCAGGTTGCGCACCAGTATCCTGCGCAGAGGCAACATGAATCAAGATTAGAAGTTGGACGCTTTCAAACTCCAACCAACGCCTCCAATACAAACGCAGGAGGCGGCGGCGGCAGCTGCTGCGGCGAAGTTCAGTCCTGCAGAGCATAAATCTGACTTCGGGAAGATTGAGGCTTANAAAGACGGAAGAGTTAAGACAGAGAAGAACTGTAAGTTGTTTGATCATCTGGGCTGATTCAGCAAGATACCAGCAGGATGTAGATATACTGTACTTGATGCTGGCTCACTTCATGTATATGTATTATTCTTTACCTCCTCTCTCTCTCTCTCTCTCTCTCTCTCTCTCTCTAACTCTCTCAACCTTCACTTTGTCACTGCATCATCCAAGTACATTATGTGTGTCTTTTACTTTTTCCTTTTGGAATGTAATTGTCTTTTGACTTCACACTCAACAGAACCTAGCTACATAAAACACATTTGAATGGACTATTTCCACTGTACAATACATTCTTGACTGAAGAAACAAAGTCAATTCCACGTAGACTAAGTGCATATAAGTGGGTACTTTCCTGCTTGGTATCTGAGGCTGCAGTAAGTTAAGCAACAGCGCAGGCCAAAACTGAGACTGGAAAACAATATATCACGTAGAGCCCACTGTGACTTTCAGCATAAAAGCACATCAAGCATCAACCTTACATCATTATTTACCAGAAGGACTACAACCGCAGTTGGAGCCCAATTTGTTTAAGTCAGCGACGAGAGACCCGAACAGAACAACAACGCAAATCTTTCCTGTTACTCGGCAACACCGAAGACGAGCGAAAGCGTCTCAGTTTGTGACAGCACCGCAATAAATCGCGGCCAATATCATCAAACATTCCTCCTCTTGCGGTATCTTTTTTTTTTTTTTTTACATTAAACTGCAATGCTGTTTTAAAGCAAAGGGAACAACAGCTAATTGCTCGTTTAGCACTTTGATGTTCAGGGGATTTTATTTGAACTAATAAAAATGAAATGATCTGCCATAAAAAAAGCAGTACCAGTAAGTTATAACAGATATCATCTTCTCAAAACACTCGCTCTGGCACAGAATAAAACAACAGATTGTATTTACTAAAGCTTTTTACCTTGCATTGCATTGGTTCTGTATTATATGCTATTTTCAAACCGTTGGTTTCAGTTTATGAAGATCAGGCCATGCTCACAGACAAAACGATTTTTTAATTGTTCAATATTATGTACTAATATTTAGTTTGATTTTTTTTTTAACATCCTTGTTTGAATTCTAGAATTTCAAATTGCTTCTAAACCAAAATCATAACTCACACATACAGTGAAATTAATGAAGGCTAGAGGAAACAGAACCTACTGTAAGTGTTGAATGAAATAGAATGGAACGATCCAGAATAGAATAGAAAATCCATTCTGTCCAATGTTATATAATTACGGTCAACTCATAACATTTAGATTTTGTAACACCTCTATGCAGATGACATGGTGATATACTCTTATGCCCTGACTTTCTTGTATTGTACCTACCTTAAATATATTGACACTATACTTCAACATACAAGATACAAGTATAAGATGGGAATAAAAATGGCACGGAGTTGTAATGGAAATAGTGCAGGCATAGGCAAGCTAAGGTCCGGGGGCCAGATGCGGCCCGCCAAACTTTTCCAAAATATAAAATTTATTGACATTACCATTATACTTCTGCCTTTTCAGGGACAGGGACAAAGTGAAGGGAGTTAGCCCCGGAGCTAATGTTAGCTTCAGTCCTGGAGCAAATCACTAAGTCTCCCCTGTTTATTCCAACTACAGTCGGTTCAGTGTAACATCTTTCTGTGTAAATATATAGTTACAACGTGGACACCTGCGGCTTATAGAGAAGTGCAACCTATATATATGTACAATTATTTTTTTTCTTTTTAAATTTAGTTGGTGCGGCTTATATGCAAGTGCGCTCATTGGTCCGGAAATTGCAATAATTGTGTCCTTGTCTATAGCCAGCTTCAAGAGTATGCGTGTGCGTGTGTGTGCGTGCGTGTGCATCAGGCAAGTCTGTCACGTAACATGCTAAATATCTTTCAACCACCACCAGCGAAGCACAAGGATTAATGGCCCATTTGAGGGTACTTGACATTTCTGAAGCCCATTTCTTCTGCCGGATTGAGAACACACACGGAGACACACAAAGAAACAGACACACATGCTGGATACATAGGTCCTAACGGGGCGAGGGTCGGGGGGTGGAACAAAAGAATCAAATTGAACATTTTCATTTCCCTCATTCACTTAAACACACACAGTTTCAAAACTGACTACATACTATTTTAATGTAGGAGAAGATGAGAAAAAAATGTTTCATCATCAACATGGGTTAAATGTTTGGCTGATTTTATGCAGCGGGGAAGGATATTTCCCTTAAATTCAGACACATGCAGCTAATGAAAACCGACAAGTTAAAGTGAAAAATCCACCTCTTCTTAATTCTGTCCAGTCTGCAGCTCTGCCGACCATCTGTCTCTGCCACCACTCTGTAACACAGCCTGGGTGTATCCTTGAGCTCCATTAAATGCAAAAACAACTTTAATTTAAGTAATGCACCCTCGGACTGAAGTCATTTGAACATAAGGAAAACTGTCAAAGTGATGGAGAGCAGCCATTTTATTTTGCACTTCATGTGAAACAACGTCGCACCAGCCGAGGGTTGTGCTGAATTCCCACGACTCGAGGGCCGAAACTCTGTTGCTCTCCAGTTCGACGAGATCATTTTAAGACCCGCTGAGCCACGTGTTCCATAAATCACGTCGAGTGACAACAGCAAACAGACCACAGGCAATAAGGCTCATTAGAAAGAGGAGAAAAATATGGTGCTCATACAAATCCATGTATTTTAGTACCATTTCTGCTCTAAAACGATTTTTTCTTTTTCGCTATACATTTATTTACAGAATGCAAGCGCTTAATCACAATCACTGAATCTTTGGGCTGCACTAACTCTGCCTCCAAATTTGATTTTGAATGAACACGTTATAAATCGGGTTGCTGAATTCCACCTTACTGATGTAAAACATAGCATTTCCTGTTTCCCTGTAGCCACAAACGTAGGACTCTAATCTACACCTACACAACCAAATACATTTCCTTTGCACTTGTTTTAAGTCAGGCATGGGCAAACTAAGGCCCGGGGGCAGGATGTGGCCCCTTTGGCTTTTCGATATGGCCCACCAAACTCGTCCAAATTACATAATTAATTTAGGTTTTTAGGTCTGCCTTTTCCCTGAAATGCCCTGTTAGATGGTGCAGAAAAGGCTAAAAGCATTTCCGCATTTTAGCCTTTGGCCTTAAGTGGGCTTCAGTCCAGATGTCTAGACAAACAACACACTCCCTATGTTTTGGACTTTGCAGGGAAACACCTGGGATAACCCCAGAAAACCCGCCCATACACACAAACAAAAAGGCTTCTTCAAAGAAACTGCGAAATCCCTGCACATGAACCAATAAATGCCACGATGTAAGACGTCAGTTCTCGCCACTGTTTTCCACATACGGCCGCAGACATAATGTCAGCTTGAGTCCCGTTTAGTGGAAAACTGAAGGTACAGCACAACGGGAGTCAGAGCACACAAGAATACTTCATGTACTTAGCAGCGACACATCTTATCATTTCCAGACATACAGACATTAACAAGTGACAAGAGCTCTCCTCCTTTTGTGGCACATTTCAGGCACAGTTAAGTCACGCCTCATTGTTCATACGACATTAATTACCCAACACACCCTTGCGCGCTCACACACACTCTCAACATGTAGCTCATTAAGATATTCCCAGGGGTTCTGAGCAGATGAGATGTAATGACGAGACGAGGATTGTTTTGTTTTTGTTTTTTCAAATTAAGTTTAAAAAAAAATATTTGTTTTTGTTTTAACAACTGAAAGCTCAGATGAAATTAATACATTTTTTCAAAAAATTTAACACAGAAATTAAAACATGTTCTGGAACAAAACCTATGCCTTCATCTTAAAGGAATTGGCTTTGCAGACATTTAAAGAAGCTGCTAAAGAGTTTCCGTCTCCTTGACTCCTCCTACTCTACGTCGGCCCACTCCTTAGGAAGGTGAAAAGCCGAGGAGATGTTGGTACGTGGGTACGTGAGATGAATTAAGGATGGCAAAAACATATCAAGATATATTATTATTATTACAATATTAGTCTCAAAATATTTGACCTAAATACATGTTTTTATATTTACGTTCTCCCCAGTTCTGTTTATTCCTAAAGAACATGAACAACATGAAGTTTCTATGTTCCTTGCCTTTTCTGTTGCTTTTCTCACAGTTTTTATTATTTCCCCCAACCTGCCAAAAAAAATCTGCTGTTTTTCTGTTTAGTATGGCTAAATAAAACAGTAACACACACACACACATTTTTAAACATGGTGTTATCGGTTAGCAACACACCATTTCTTGGCTAAATAAAACAGTAACACACACACATATTTAAACATGGTGTTATCGGTTAGTAACACACCATTTCTGGGATCCCAGCCTAGTTGGACTTACTGTGTTAACTTTTATGTAAATTCTTTCTTTGACCCTTTCATCATCCACGTATGTTGTTTTTCCACTCAGTGATAATCTGGAACATTCCCAGATTTCAATAAATAAGGTGAAAAAAACGCCTTCAACAATTAGACGAGCAGTTGGACTGATAACATACCTTAGTGTACGGAAAAGAGGATTTAAAAAATAAGACGAATAATAAATAATAAATAGTTACAATTGCACAAAAAATTTGGCGGAATCAAATATTTCACCCCGAATTACACAAATGTTACCTGAAATGCTGCAAAAACGAACTAGAACGAAATACCCAGAACATCTGTGGAGATGAAATAAGATCAGGGATAAGTGAGCAGTGAGTTTAATATTTGTATGATTCGGTTAAAATCAAGATGGTGTATTATTTATCTCAGTACTACTAGCTTATTTGTTATAGATGACATATTTAAATATATACCAGTGAGCAGTCTTTTTTTACGTGTATACATTTCACAACAGTCACATCTGTGTCCGAGATCGGCGATCCTACCTCTCACCGCACGTGTGCCTCGGACTGTTCCCTCATAATACGGCTTATAATTTTAATGAAACTCTTTTCTCTAATAACGCCTTACATCATTCCCTAAGTGGTTCGGAGTTTTAAAGGTGCTGCATTAGTCATTAGCCAATTCCTGGGCGATGAAAACGACTCCGAGCTTAGTCAGCGGGAATCTCAAGTTGGAGAGTTCATCCAATAAAATCTTAATAGCTAATAGAATGAGACGAGATGCTGCGCATTGGTGACGAGTGCAAACGTAAGGAGATCCTGCCCCTTGGTTTCTGCATTACGTGCGTTATTCATTACAAGTGTTTGGCTTGTACCGTTGCATTCAACTCGCGGTGATAAATCCAGGCCATATCTCCTCTATGACGAAGACTGTTTCAATGCTAATTAATCTGTGAAGGCCAGTTTAATTCAAACGTTTTAACATTTTTGATGCATGTGCAGAACGATGCACACACTGCATATCCAATAGTATGACGTACACCCACGTATTGTAAGGAAGGGTCCTTGGACAAGGCACAGAAGCCGGTTGTCAGCAGAGCGTCAATCAGAATTCTACAAAACGTGAAATTATCTGATGGAAACATTGCTTTCAGAAGTGTTTAAACCAGGGGTCACCAACATGGTGCCACCTGGTGGCCCCATTAGATTGCCTGAGATGGCCGTGGGGTATGTTCTAAAAATGAAACTAGTCAACAAGAGGGTCAGACATTGTACTGTTATTGTGTTTTTTGAATTAGTTACACTTTCAATGATATTCAATAGGGTGCAATGACGATTGTAAGAACAGTGTCTACTACTGAATGTCTCATGATTATCGTTCGGGAGTCTGTATCAAACAAGTAGCTCTTATTTTCAAAAAGGTCGGTGACCCCTGGTTCAGGCTTTCACGTAGGATATGGAGACAATCTGCGTTGTTATTTTCATAGAAAGAAAAACAATTTGTCAGTTGTCTTTTTATTGTATTAATAATTTTTTTTTTTTTAAAAAAAGAGTTATATGATAAATGTCTGAAAGGGTCTGAGGCATGTTTGTTTATGTATTCCACAGCAGATGCAACCTCTGTAATCTGAGTGGTGTCTGATGTGTTATGACAGCTGATTTTGAAGAGTGAGTGATCGGAGAAAAAAACAAAAGAGGACAAGATATGATAGACGCTAGCTCATTGAGATTCTCAGCAAACAAGAGGTTTTTTTTTCTCAAGATATGATAGACGCTAGCTCATTGACATTCTCAGCAAACAAGAGGTTTTTTTCTTTTTTTTTAAATTCGTGAATACAATACAATTTTTTTATTTATTTTTTGGTTTGTTTTACACAGGTAGGTAACTTTTTGTTTTGGTAACGTATTATTATTTTCAAGGCTTCAACCATTTTAACTGGTTTTCAACTGGTTACTATTGAAGTGGCATCCATTTTTTATATTTTTGACAGTTTGAAAACCTGATTAAACAAAACGTAACAGGACATCGTCAGACGAGTTTTAGTCATTAGATATCGAACACCTTCAACAACTGACATGAACACATTTGGACTTAACTGCGGCACGAGACACGTTTTTCTCCTGCGCTTTACACATATATGTACATATGTTTTGAACAAATGCATATACAGTATGTATGTATTTGTACACGTGTGTTTAAATATACATATACACAGTATATATTTGGGCTATACACATATATATGTCTATATGCATATATGTGTGTATATATTTGGGCTATACGC
>NC_024310.1:18780444-18786476 GCF_000523025.1 Cynoglossus semilaevis
CGGACAACACAACAATGAAACAAATAGAATTGAGATTAAAAACAAAGATCGAAACAAAGAAAGATACTGATCAACAAAGACGGATAGAAAGAAAAATGGGAAGAAATAAAAACAGGAGAAATGGAAAACAAACCAGACAGACAGACAGATATTGATTGATTCCCCCATCTCTTCCAGACCCGCCCCTTCAACTTTCTGTTTCAATTCACCCTCGCGCGCACACGCACAACACACGCAGACACACTGCGCTCAGCAGGGCTGGCACGGACTGTCGGCCGTCTTTACGCGTGACGCGTGAAACAATGCGGACTATCTGCTGGTGACTTGTGGAGAATGTTTTCTTGCCGCACAGCGATAAAGAGCTCGGCGCCTACAGTCCCGGTTGTGACCGTGAAGGCTGCTATATTACCCTCCACCTGAGCCTCTGAACTTTCAGGAGAAGCACGAACTTCGGGGAAACTCGGCCCCAGTGCGGGACGCGGTGAGAATCAGTGAGTCCAACAAGTGTCTGCGGACTGCAGGACATGAAAGCCTAAAGAAGTTACTGCAGGAAAAGTTGGCTCTGAAAACTATTTATTCTTCCATCCTGGGGCTTTTTGAATTGAATCATCCGGTCTTAAAAGTCACCGCAGAGTGAATTATTAACTTTTTTTTTACTTTTTTTTTTTTTCTTTTTTACCGTGACTATGTATGGACCGCTGCTTCTCCAGATGTCGATGGTTTTATTTTTAGGGACCGTCAGTGAAGTGGCGGTGGCTCAGGTCTCCTCAGCCAGAGTGATGAGAGGAAACTTCAGGCGAGACGGTGAGGTGATTTCATGAATGACCTTGTTCATTGTGGTACTGATGGGGGGGCATTAATGTGCATTGATGATTGCAACGAGGGTCCCGTTCAAACAGTGCATGAGAAATGCCTTTATGGGTTGTTTATTGTTTTATTACCATGTATAATATATCTGTTGCACTTGTTGAGATCATGACAATGATTACAGATTTAATTTGAGTTGTGGCACTAGGTTATTGCTTATAGTGACACTTTGTGGTTTGGGTCATACTGAATGACAGGTTGATCAAAAAGTACGTTTTCTTGAGCAAGACATGGAGTTAGCGTCACAGTTAGCTGAGGTGAAGCTGCAGAAGCACGTTTGACGTTTCAGTTATCAATTTTGTCTATGAAATGAAAATCACGTCAAGTGCAGAACAAGAGAAATCAGATTCAGACTCAGAGTGTACAGTCCCCTGTCTTAGAAAAGTGATAAAACACAAGTGAGTAAGAGATGGAAATTGGACCTCGGGATTTGAAGTCAGAGGCCAGGGACCGTTAGCAAAAGGACAGTTGAATTGGATCCGGTACCAAAGACGTTGAGCTACAGGTACTGACAAAGTAGCGGCGTGAAGTTTACGCAAAATGTAGCCTACTCGTCACTCAGTTAAGTTAAATTTTTGCAAATAACAATTTGCTTAAACAGACATTTGACACAAGGGAATTAACAGCACGCTGCAAGTGATTGACATTTGGACCTTCCATAAGGAATCGCATTGCGAGAAACCTAGTTCTTCAAATCGGGGGTTGGCTCCTGTCATGCTTTGTTGTCTAATTTCTTCTAAATGGGAGTTCATTTGCTCACATTATCGCAAAAAAAAAAAAAAGAAATACCCCAAAGTTGAGTAAACTATTAAGAAGTAATGTGTTAGCGTATGATAGTACGTCATGAGTACCATTGCTTTACTACAGAAACTTTACTGGACAATAAAACAGCGTTAGCCATGTCGGTTTCTTATGTATGATTTGGTCTAAGGTTGGAATGGAGCAATAGAGTAAGCACATCGAGGAGGAAAGTCAAATTATATAAAGTGGTTGAAAAAGCTGTCATAAAATGTGGAAGAAGAAAAAAAAATGCTGTATTGCAGGACATGATGGTACCTCTGGGCTTGTGTAGAGTGGGAGGCTTCATCATTGCAGCTCTGCTGCAGTGCAATCATCCCGTTCCTGGAGCCTCCTTCCCTATCTGACTTCCTGCAGGTGCTCACTTTTGCTTACTTTTCACTTGGCCCTGAGGTTTAAGTCATAGTGTTATGGTATCTTTGATTACCAAACGTGGCACACACACACACACACACACACTCGCACATGCAAAAAGTGTAGCTTTTGGCAGAGGTCTATGAAAATACCAGTGTATCAGGTTGCAACCTGGAAGACGGCAGCCCAGAACTATTTAACCTCCCACTGAATCATACGAACAGATAATAGTGAGGAGGTAAGCGGCCTGTGTTTCATTGACAGTTGTCTCCCCAGTCAGTCAACTCTGAAATGGTGTATGAAGTAAGGCATTCAAGCGTTCATTAAGAATCACTCTATGAGCCGTTCGAGGCACACTCACCAAAACACTTTGTCTGGGAGGGAAATCAAATCAATCAGAATCAAGTGTGTGTGTGTGCAGTTTTATTCCTTATTCAGTGTGTTATAAGGTCTTTGGTGATTAAAAAAAAACCATAAAAGGTTGCTGTGTGTTGGACAGTTATACAGTAGCTTCAATGATTTGACATAAAAAAGTAGGTATATATTTGAAAACACATACATTAACCATCAGTTATTTCTATTTCTTTTTTTTTTTTGGTCATATTTATGGATGTTCATTTATATCTGCTTATGATGATTAATTGTGATTAAACACAATTAATCGTGATGATTAATGCTGCCCTATGAATAATCAGATGATGTTGCAATTGTGTGAAAAGAAAACCTCCTTTTATATGAAATGAATTAATAAGAAATCTCGTACGATGAGTCGATACTCGGTCGTATTGTTTTTACTGATATTTACAGTTCGACTTTAGACGCTGGTGTTTGACTTTTGCTGAGTCACTGTCCTTTTTTTTTTTTTTTTTTTTTTTTTTTTTTGTTATCCCTCAGCCTTAAGTGTCTGCAGCTTTCGGTCATCCATATAACATTTGGAACATGCGAGAGCATGTGTGTATCCGTGTCTGTGTCTGTGTGTGTGTGTATAATCTGACTTTCATAGCTCACTCGGAGGAATTTCCCCCCAAGGTTTTTCCCCCGCGTTACTTCAGCGTTTGGCTCGTTCTTTTCATCTGCCATTGATTGAACATCATGTCTGGGTATGCAGTGATGTGGGATATAAGCAGGCAGTGCACTAACCTAGAGTTGACTTGACTCATAGAGGGGATGTCTATACAAGAGGGATGAGGTATATATATATATATATAAAAAAAAACACACACACACACATGTGAACACTTCTTGGCCTTTCTGCTGGGATTTACTCCACACTTCTCCTAAAGGGTGCAGCTGTACCTGTTACCATAAGTCCTACTGTATGACACACACACACATGCATGTGTGTGTAAGAAGTATGTGCATATATATATATGGGGATGACAAAAGGTAAACAAGCGGGATAACAGTAGACGAGATGAGATTTTTGGACGTCCAGTGAATGCTTTCAAGACATTGTCCAACGAAATGTCTTTTGTGCTAAAAGGTTTGTTACAATTTATTATATTGCAATTATGCGGAAATACTGTATGTATATACATATATGGGCTATACACATATATGTGTATATGCATATATGTGTGTATTGCAGGTGTTTACGTACTACATGATTATATGTAATACATATATGTACATATATGTTTACATATACATATGTTTATATATGTAAATATATAGTATGAGGCTTTGCAACTGACACAGACACAGACGCTTTTCGAACGACCGAACCACAAAAGTATGAGGCTTTGCAACTGACACAGACTGACGCTTTTCGAACTTCAGAACCACAAAGGTGGTTAACATGTGGTTAATCCCGCGCTACCTTTCACATGCTAAGCGAGCTATTGAGCTAATCCCCCCCCCCCACTATACGTACACATAAACATATATTTATATATTTACGTTACCTGATCAAGACGCAGTACCAAACCCACTTCTTCCTCATATAAGACAAACTTAAAAAAAAAAAAAAAAAAAAAATATGTCCTTTAGAGAAAGACCACACTCACATAAGCATAATATATTATTGGTAAAAAGAAACACTGGATCTTTATATGTAATGTGAAGTGCAACTTCGACTTGGTCTTCATTATGATAGTGCACTTCGCTTCTTTCCAGTAAATGAACACGGCTCCTATCTTCGCAGTGAAAAGACCAGAGTATATGTCATAAAAGCTTGTGGCCAATTTCTTTTTTTTTTTTTTTTACAATAATTCTTCCTTATCCTTTGGCCCAGTCTCTGCCTCTGCACTGCCTTATCTGTCTATGCCTCACTACATATCACTCCATCTTCTTCATCCTCTTCTCTCCGTCTTTTGTCGTTCTCATGTCTCACGCCTTTCCAGTCCAATCAACTCGATCTGTTTTAGTGCTGTTGCCCCTATGAGAAAATAAAACATGGCAAACAGTCTCTCTCTCTTTTTTCTGGCTCTCTCTCCCACTCCCTCACAGGCACACAGGCCTTCAGAGGCTGTTACTGAAACATTTATTGTGAATGCACATCAGGTTGCATAGTGAATGAGGTCACATAGGCATGTGTGTGTGCTCACATTCCTTGGAGCCAGGCTTTGGGGATTATCAGTGTGACAGTGATGTCATCAAGTCCTTGATTCAGTCTGAGAACTTAGGTGGCCCTGACGCTCATGACACAGGCACCAACCGTTGGATTTTTCACATGCAGTTGTAACAGGGATACGTTTCGTATGATATTCATGTTTTTTTTTTTTTTTGGGCAACATGGTGGAATTGGTCAAAGGTGTGAATGCTTGTTTATACAGTTTGTGATAGACCGGAGAATGGACTGGGATTGGCTCTAGCTTCCAACATGACCCTGAATTGGATAACCAGTAATTCACTTGATCACATTGTGAGTGTGAAAAATCCCTAATGAGTTTTATCCCGTTTTCCTTTTTTAACGTAAAAAATTTCCAAACGTTTTTCGAATGGGTAGAAAGCCTGGTTCCTGCTACTACTGCGGATACACCTTCGGAAACCGTGGAAGAGGTGCCCCAAGAAATTGGCACCACCCTCTGAAGAGATGTAAAATCAAAGTCATCATCATCATTTTACTGCGCATAAATATGGTGTCACTACTTGGCGGAAATTCAGTTCTGGCGGCAGGCCTTGGAACCGCGATAAATCGAGAATCAGTGAAGACTTATTTTTAGGTTAAACCTTTATATCCAACCAAATCAGGAGTATCTCAACCAACGGTTTGCCTTCAATGGTTGTCAAAGCCTAGTTGATAACATACAATTGAACAGCACCGTTCAACAATACGGCCATTGTCACATTCATGTCAGTGCCACGGCCACAATGCCGCTCAAATAGTGGGAGCGCCGCACGTGTTTTGCTGTGCTTGATGGCGCACTATCACCAAAGGGGATGTGTCAGCCCATGTAAAAGGCCGCGCAACATATTGTTGAGTCACTGCACATCTATGCAGGGAACATACAATCACCGCGACAGGCCTAATATGTTTGATGCCTCGTCAACTCCACCATGCATCCAAGTCCAAAGCAGGAGGGAACTCGTAAATGTATCTTCTGTTTTCAGCTTCAATACATTACATTTCTTAGATGTGTATTATCAGGGATGTCCAACGATCCCTTAAAAATCTGGAGTTTAAGTTTCCAAAAATTCAGATTGAGATTTTGAACCCAAGGTGCTTCATTTAAAATAAAAAAAAAATGCTTTCCCGCAGTGTGTGCAAATAACGTTTCCCATCCATTGTATTCTGTATTCTGGTTGATTTATTAGACATACAGTATGTGTGTTAATTTTTTTTTTTTTTTTTTTTTACAGCCCCTCTTTTTTTTTCTTTTGTGGTATTTTTGGGCTGTATCAGTGCAATAAAATCATTGCGTTGCACCTGAAACAGGGCAACGACCATGAACCCTTTCACTCCGTCAGGCCGTATCACGTCAGTGGGCAGTCATGACAGGATGCCAGTGATAGCAGGGAAGGGTGTCACTGAGGTTGCTGGAATTCATGAGTCACACTAAGGACACCAGACG
>NC_024310.1:18786560-18790094 GCF_000523025.1 Cynoglossus semilaevis
ACCCCCTCCCACCCACACACACACACATGCACAATCACAGGATCTCCCTTCTTGGGGATTCCCCCTGTAAAAACTTTTCATTTCAAATAAAACACACACACACGCTTCACATTAGCCAAATGTTCCCCACCCCTCAGTGTTTTGCAGACAGTCTTCTTCCCGTGCTTAAAGAGGGTGTTGACCACTTAGGGTTGTCTGTGTGCGTTGTGTGTGTGTTGTGTGTGTGTCGCAAGGGTGAAGCCTGTGATGCCTGCGATGATGAAGCCTTGGAAACTGAGTCGAGCCAGATGGGGTGGGTGTTGTGATATTTGGAGGAAAAGGGAGGAGGGAGAGAAATATAAAACCCAGTGCGAAGCTCACAAGCCTCGGAAAAGGACACAGGAAGAAGACATGGTAAGAGACATGTTGAGGGAGATATGAGCAGTTGAAGGATCGGTCTCTGCAATTTTCTGACCCGCAACCTCCATTAGATAAGAGACCGACCAGTGGCCGGCTGTAATAAGTGGAGGAAACAAAAGAGAGAAATGGAGGAATGCACAGATGATGGCGGTGAAAGAAGAGCAGATGGATCGTAAGTGAGGAACAGAGAGGGCAAGAAACAATAAGCAGAAGAGTTAGAACGTGAGAAAAGGGGCCAAAAATAGGACCAGACATCTGAACAATATCTACCTCATATATCAAACCGGGCAAAAGTGCATTACTATATGTCAAATTAAGCTTTTTTTGTCTCCACACAAATGGTTTTTTTTGTCCCATCATAAATGGCTCCAACATGACTTTGCAAGTTTTTATTAGTATTCGGCAAAGGTACAAGAATCTTTCACACATCTAGGTCTTTAAATAAAGTAGAATTCAGGCGACGTATTTCGAGTATAGTTCAGTTTATATGCCGAATAATCACGATTAATCATGATTATCTTGGAAATAATCACGATTAATCATGATTAATCGGGAATAAACTATCTTGGGTTAATCGGATTCCTTTTTTTTTTTTTTTTTTTTTTTTCCCCACGACAGCTCTAGTTCTTACAGCTATTTCTAACTTAAAGAACATCACATGAAGTAGGACAGGAAAACACACACTGTTCCAGGGGGGGCTGGGCTTCAACTACCAGGGTGAAGAGTGGGTAAAAACATGACAAATGTCAGACGTAACAGCACAGAAAGATGAGAGCAGGAGCTGTTTCACCCCAGGAGACTGGTCCCTGCTGAAGGAAGGAGATAAACACTGTGTATTTGTGCTGTGTGTTATATGTGTGTGTGTGTGTGACGGGAGAGAGCGAGGGAGTTTGACAGATACTCCGGTGCACCGTGAGAGCTGTGTCTTTGTTACAGTCACAACGAACGCTCTCACACAAATGAGAAATATATTTTATTTTTTTTCGCCGTCCTGCGTCAAATGACTCCACATTTCGAACCGTCAGCATTTTTTTCACGTGCAGTACTACTTCCATCATTCCGTCAGATTTTTCTTTTTTCTACCTCCCAACGAATTGTAGCTGTTTTCTCCCTGCCATCTCATCTTTGTTATTTCTTTTTTACTTATTGAGCGCACCTGAATATAAGCCGCACCAACTAAGTAAAAAAAAATAAATTTGTACATATATAGGCCGCACTTCTCTATAAGCCGCAGGTGTCCACGTTGTACATCGAAAGTTTTTGTTTTTGTTTCGGCGCCCCGACCGTAGTTGGAGACTAGCGGTGATCTGCTCCAGATCCGGAGTTAGCTAATGGAGTTAGCTAATGGCTAACTCCCTTCACTTTGTGCTTGTCGGGGTCTTTATTATCAGCCACTACGCTACTAGTATCACACACAGTAGCCTACCAGAAAAGTCATTGATCGCTAGCGGTATGTACTCTGTTAACCTAGTAAACATCCATAAATTAGCTGCATCGTCGTTTACGCCGCAGGATTCGGAAATGACTGTATTTTATTTTTAGTTTTATTAGTGCAGCCGAACGAATTACCGGGTTGTTATTGCGTTAACAAGTTCAATAGTTAACAGTTATTCTATCTCCGTTAACGCGGTGTTTTTATTACTGATATTGGCTTTGATATTCACTAACAGACAAACAGCAAATCAGGTCTCAACCAGTGAACAGTTTGGGATGGGGCTCTGCTGCAGCTCTCACATGAACCGGAGCCAAAAACGAATGGGACCAAATGTGATAACGGTTCAATTTATGGCACTAAATACCAGCAGTTGTGTCTTAGATGTTAGTTTCTCTAACCATGGTCTGTAAAATGCTGATGTAGTTAAGTCGTTTTAAATTCAGCATACTACTTTGGTTTGACTGAATTCGTCGATGTCGGCAACTGATTAAAACTGTCATAGGAGAAACAAGCAGGTGTGAAGGTGTGATATGGATATGTGTGTGCAAACACCGAATATATTTGCATAGAAATTCAGGTTTTGCACCTGCAAAGGCTGTTAATTAGCTAATGGTTATTAACAACTGTAAACTTGGTCCAATGATTTTTTTTTTTTTTTACCTCAATCTTGGAATTGTTCCGCTAAGAGTCCTAATAAACAGTGTCAACTGTAGCAACACTGAGATACACATACACACACGAGAGTGACTGAATCGCCAAGAAACACTTTTAGGGAATCAACACTAATTTGGGATAAACAAGCTAACACACATATAGGGAACCAGACAAGCATTGTGGGGCAAAGACACCGTACGGTTCTCACGTTTTTATTGCACCGTCCACTCCGCACTTGGCCTCAAAGATGCTTCTTCATCTAAATGCTAAATGTTTGTGTTTTGTTTGCACCTCGCACGTGCACGTGCAAGATGCACGCAGTGCTAACTGATTGTCCCTGTCAGCAGCACTGCCCCCCCCCGACTGCGGCAGCTGTTGAATGCAGCCAACTACAACCCCTCTAAAAAAAAACCTCAAACACGCACGCGCTCTCTCTCACATGCAGAGTCTCCATTAAAACCTCGCACACTCTCACGTTCGGTTTTTAATGTAGCAACAGATGCACAGACGCGCACGAGAAGGATCCATTGCATGCAAAGAGAGAGAGAGAGAGAGAGAGAGATTGGATCTAAACTGGCACTCCTGACATTTCACAGTTCGAGTGACAGACGTCAGTTGTATCCAAAGGGTCCCCTGACATTTCCTGATACGTGACGCGTGGGGAACAAAGGGAACTTTCAGTGGAAAACCGTGAAGCCGGCGAGGCAGAGAGCCGTGGTTCTTTTCATGTTCAGGAACAGAAGAGTGTCACTTTTGGTTTTTACAGATAAACTATTAAAGAGAATATTGATGCCAGTGTGCGCGACAGATAAACACTGCACCGGGCAGCAGAACGTGCACCGCTGCACGGTCACATGGAGAGAACGCTGCTGATGAAGTGTTGGGAAACAAACTGGCTGACAGCGTGGGAGGTCACGCTGGTGCTTGACCTCTCTCATCCTTCGTCCGACAGTTGCCCCCCCCTGTCCTGCACCTCCCTCAAGCCCTTCTCACTATATACATATATATATATATATATATATATATATATATATATATATATATAT
>NC_024310.1:18790289-18794449 GCF_000523025.1 Cynoglossus semilaevis
ATATACATATATACATATATACATATACATATATACATATATACATATATATATATATATATATATATTTGGCCTAACGCTAATTCTCACATTTGCCTTTATCTCTCCCTTCCCCTCCGCAATTTCCGAAGCAATTCAAGCCTCTTTTTGAGACATTCTTCAGTCTGATCCCGCCTTTCCTGCTCTTTTCACCAGCTTCTAGGACTACGTTTTTTTTTTTTTTCATCATCCTCGTTTAAGGAGATTGAGTGTTCTGTCAGAATCCATCCTTTGACTTCCCCTACGCCATCCATCAGTCTCTGTGTGTTTGTGCGACTGCATGGCACCGTGCTGTGTGTACATCAGTGCGTAAATAAAAAAAAAAAAAACAAACAACGTCATTCGTTCCTGTGGTTTTTATCTTTTGTCAACCTGCTGTACTGTGTACATGAAAGTACAGCCAGCACTGATTAAACATTTGCGCCTGTTGCTGGTAATTCTGTTTGAAAACCGCTGTAGCTGTTGACGGTTATATATATTTGTCGTTCCGTGTTTGCCTCGTGCCTTTTTGTGGATCACTGTAAAAGCCATTGAGTGCGTAAATATGATTTGAATTATATAATTACCATATTATTTTAATTATACAATACTACACTATGCTATGCTAAAGATCTCATACTATCATGTTATATGTCCTACATGCAATAACCTATGCTTTACTATACTGCATATTCTATACAGTACTCTTATACTATGCTATATATACTATATTGTTCTATACTACACTTGCCATTTTAATGAACTGTAATTATTATTATAGTACTATTCTAATATTTAAGCAATGGAGCAGCATTCCATAGATTGACGTGGAAAGCTAACATCTTGCTAGCTAAAATTGCTACACTATATTAGGAATTTGTACCATACCCTTCCCATTTAGAAGGAAAAACACAGAAAACAACAACAAAATACAGTGGAAGCCCTAGATATGAGCTCCCCGAAATACGAGTATCCCATGTTACGGGTCTGCAACTATTAAAAGATACGCCTCGTGATACGAGGAAATATCTAGTTACGAGTGCTCAACCAAACTCCATTTTCTTATCCTATCGGTGGTGAGGGTAGGAACATAGATTGCCTGGCAGATCGAGAGCTTTGCCTTTGAGCTCAGCTCCTAATTAAGCCTAGAATACAAAACGTTAAAATTAGTACCACCATCACTAACGTCGGGTATGTTTTACCCGATATAATATCCTGTTTTCATCAATTTATGCAAATGTACAACACTGTATGCCGAATTGTAGTACTCTTCTTTAATTTCCCAATATACAATATCACATAAATAAAAAAAGGTACCATGGGGATTCTTTATAAAGGCAGCAAAATTATTGAAAAATCAGGTAATCTTTAACGAGAAATTTCCAAACAAAAAAAAAAAATAATGGAGATGGGAACTTGTTCTTCGGTCCACCTATTCCTGGTACATGTGAGCCTAATGTAGTGAAGGCACATTCTACCCGTAAAAGAATATGTTACTCTCTATCACAAACGTCGGGTGAAAATCACTCGAACGCAGGCCTCTTGAAAAAAACCATAGGTGGGTGGAGGGAAATAAATATACCATTAATGACATCAGTGAGGAGCCTGAAGCTAGCCAAGGACCCATGCTGGTCAGACGGCAGCGACACAATGAAAATCACATGACGAGAATTGTGTCGGTGAAAATCAACGTCGGTGTCCTAGGGTTGACCATAAAGAGTCCGATAGAACGACTGCGTTACTACGGCCGCCGCGCCAACGTTCGAACCCGTCGGTGGCCGTTCAAGAAGAGGTAGCGTTTCATTGTCCATGAGGGGCGTGGGCAAACGTTTTGACTCGTGGGTCCTAAAATTTGACAGGGGGGGGGGGGAGGTCAAGAGCAGAAAGATGGAGTGTTTGTGTAAACTAAGGTAAATGACATGTAAAAGTCATGCATAAAGGCCAAAACGGTTAAAATACATGTCATTTTCTGCACCATCTATTGGGGGAAAACGTGGGTATTGCAAGGCAAAAGGAAAAGGCAGAAGTATGATGATAAAATAAATAAATTATATAATTTGGCAAAGTTTGGCGGGCCGGATTAAAAAGCTGAACGGGCCACATCCGGCCCCCGGGCCTTAGTTTGCCCATGCCTGGTCTATAATAAGGGATCCCTGTTAGCAGGGTACTCTACTGGGACACTACTGTTTCGTTAGAGAACATTTTCCTACTTTTAGGATCAGGTTTTATAAACTTGATAAATTACTTGCTAAATGACTGTTTTGCACCAATTTCACTATTTTAATGTATGTGTCTATAAACAACAGCTTGCTAAACGGTCAAGCCGCAGTATTTGTGCGCGTGCGCGTTGACTCCGTAGCTGCCAGAAGTGCTCATCCACGCTGTATTCACTGACCTGTCCTTATTGCTGACTCAGTGGCTGCATTATTCATTGGGCTGAGCCGAGGTGTTTAACAGGGGCACATCTCAGCAGTGACAGCAGCGCGAGGAGAGTAGACTGACACAAGACAAGGAGAAAGGAGCAGCGTTAGCCAAGTGTGAGACACTGATCAGCTGGTAGAAACAAGACCTAAAACAATGTGTCTCATTTCCAAATCACGCACGCGCACACTGTTGGATTTAAGTTGCGGTGTTGAAATTACCGGCAGCGGTGACGGTTCTTTCAGGGTGGGCAAAAAGGATATTAATGTTTGTCCTGACCTGCCCTGTTTCCTGTGGATGTTTGTTTTAGGAATTAATAAAAAGATATATTTTAACCAACAACCAACAACTGATAACTTTCTTGTCCTTGTGGCCAACATGCAATACGATAACCAAACGTTTCAGGTAGGGATGCACCGAAGTTTCGGCCACCAAATTTTCAGCCAAAAATGGCCAAAGTGTAATTCCGTTGATTGGCTGAAAGACTTTTATAACCTAAACAACATGGCCGAAACAGGAAGTTATGATGACAAAAGCAATTTTCCAATTTTGGTTTTTGGCCTTGGTTTTCTTCATTTTGTTTTTTTTAATTTCGGTGCATCACTAGCTTCAGGATTATTTGAAATTTTTTTTGAGTAATATTTTCACATTTCTGAACAATACTTGATCGATAACAGATAACTCTTTCCTCACTCCTGTCCTTGTTCATCCAAATCCGTCCTTGAGCCCTTGAGCCAGATCTTTACCTCTGTTTTTATCCCCCGGGTTTTTATATTTGTCTTTCTGCTCATCCTTTTACTTTCTGTCTCCGTTTGAAGATGTCCACCGCAGACTTTTTATAGAGACTGAGTGACCACAGTATTGCTTTAGCTCTGAGAGTGTTTGTCTAACCTCCTGTCCGTGTCAAAGCACATTTTTGAGCAGGCTTCAAAAGAACACGCACACCCACCCCATGACCCCCGCTCACAAAATCTTCCAAGCTTTGCTCCTCAGATATGTGCTAAGAGGCCAAACACATTTCCTTTTCTTAGACCTCACCCTCACTGTTCTCCTTACACTGTCAACACACACCGAACTACCATTAGGTCAGTACTTCTCAAATAGTGGGGCGGGCCCCCCTGGGAGGGCGCTGTGAGGAGCTTCCAATGGAATATGGCACGCTGGTGCCACTGCTGTAATGCTTAAACGATAACAAGCCTCCAGTCACTAGGGGGCAGCAACTCATACAGTGGTTTGTACAGTTACAAATATACATGTTATCAGGTCAGTTCTCAATAATATTTCAATACGCTGGGGTGTGGGTTGGGAGTGGGGCGCTGACGGTGGAAACATTTCTGTCCCCAAGGGGCGGCATGACAAAAAACAATTAGGAACCACCGCATTAAGTGAACTTTGTATCTTCTTAGTAAAACTACGACTATCCTTTAGACCAGGTTTCGTCACTACTAGGGGTCTGAACCGACCAAAGGTATAAACTAATATACACTATATACACTACCGTTTTCTAATCATCCATTAGCCTTCTCATGCAATGAGCAAACACATTGTACCATTAGAACACCAATGTAGATATTGCACCAAAAAAACAGACATGTATATATGTACATATATATAGTGTATATATATACACTATATATATGTATATATATAGTGTATATATATATATGTGTATATATGTATATATATATATAGTGTATATATATACACTATATATATATATA
>NC_024310.1:18795271-18795831 GCF_000523025.1 Cynoglossus semilaevis
ATGTACGTAGAACAGAAAATACAGAGTTCAAGTGGTTTTTCAGAAGTAAATACTGTATGTACCTGAATCTAAATAACTAGTACACACAGGTCAACTACTGTGGCATGTACAGTAGTAGCTGCTGTATGTCATAGGTCTGGAGAGGGCCACTGAGGAAAAGAAGAAACAGAAACGTGGTGAGGGTGAGAGCTGACGCTGACCGAGGCTGACACCAGTCAGCACGCTGACTTTAGCTGCAGGCTGTTTCAGTGTGTTTATCATTTTACATGCGTCTGTGCATGTGTGAGCATAATTAAGAGGTAAGGGTGTGTATTTAACCATGAACGCTTCAGAAGTGGTTTCTCAAAACGGGATTTTCACAATGCTGCTGATGTGCAAGGGTTCTATCCTGCCACGAATAGGAACGTTCCAGATACGAACCGACCCGGATGTAAACTCCCAATTCAGATGGATATTGTTTGCATAATATAGAAGAGTGTTCATTAAGACTGCGTCAAATCACCATAAAGCTACAGAGGTGGTGAAACTATGATGAAGTGGAAAAAAAGGAATAAATATTC
>NC_024310.1:18795883-18803315 GCF_000523025.1 Cynoglossus semilaevis
TTATACGTTTTGCATATTTTTCTTCCTGTAATACTACACTATCAAAGCAGTCCACAAATGAGTAGCATTGGTAGACACAAAATAATAAAGTTGGGATGTAATCCTATAGGGAGACGTTTTATTTTTGTTGGATTATCTAGTTTAGAAATATCTCAATATTTCTTACGAAGTTTACCAGGGAGTAGAAGTCAGTGGACTACAGTAATGGTAGTCAAAAAGTACCACGACGGAAGTTCAAACATCATAAATTGTTCAATGTTAATAAATGAATCTTACAACATGTCATCACTCGATTATTATGATTCATGATTAGCTTCTCTTCATATTAATCAGTTTTATTTAATACATAAAAATATGGTCACAATGACTGAGAATGTTAGAGATTAGACATTTCCTTTGAATCAATTTTGCATTAAAGAATTGACTCATGGCAGATTGGGTTGGATGTGTTAAACAACTTGTTATGGGGGCTTTTATTTTCAAACCTTGCCTTTAACTAAGTACGAGGCATCATTTATATCAACATTGCAATTAGGGACAGAACCAAACAAACACCAGAAGATTCAAAGCAGCGTCTTATCCGAACGCACTCCCTGTGAGGACGGCGGAGCGTGAAAATTCGTTTTTGAAAACATAAAAGTCAAACAGAAGATGTTAGACAAGGAGTGAAAGAAAAGGGAATTGAAATGCTTTGTTGTAGGTATTGTCCTCTGGGGCCGCTTCTCTCAGAGAGAAATGAATTATGCAAGAACTGTCACTCGAGAAAGGAAGGGGGAAAAAAAAAAAAAAAAATCATGTGATGTACACTACTGAGCTGGTGCTTTGATTAAAAGAATGTTGATACCAGACTGATTGAGCTGTTACTCCATGGCAAACATGGCAGAGTGAATGCAAATTTTTCATGTGGTCCAGGTCTGAACTGACTCTTAGGGCGGGCATACACTGTACGATTTTAGCCCGTTTTTGACCCCGATTTTTGAGACGCACGACCTAGCGACGCTTGGCCCGATTCCACGTTTCGTCAGGCGTCTTTTTATGTACAGTGTAGAGGGGGTAACGAGGGCCGATTATCTGTTCCCGAACCACTGTCGGACGGCAACTAGCACAATGGGAGAGGGATTACTGTATTTCGTTGACACGGAAAATAGTACCAAAAACAATTTGCTTGTGGATTTGCAGGGCAATGCACTCTCAGGTTGCACAAAAACGAAACAAAAAACCGTAGACACACAAATGAGGTAATCATTACTCCTTACAGCCGCCCTCTTGGTGAAAATGTTCTTTTTAGCTTCAAATCATTAGCCAGTGTTGTAACAAAGGCAATCACGTGGAGTTTAAGTTTCAAAGGTCTGGAGAATCAATGACACCCATTTCCTGCTTCATTCGACTGCGTGGACACTACATTACAGTGAGACGCTAGCAGTGCAGTAACGACTGCGTGGACACTACATTACAGTGAAACGCTAGCAGTGTTGCTGTGCTGTTAAAGTGTGGTTTGCAGCTGTGATGTTCAAGCTGACGTAGGCCGGTTTTCAAAAGTTCCGAAAAAGAATGCGTTATCTTTTCTATAACTTCAGTGCGTCTCTACAGGGTTATTTCCCGCTGGCTCTTATTCACGCTTGTTGCTGGGTGATTAAAGTGTGATTGGCACTTGGATTGGAAATAGATCTCAGAGACATGAAGAACATCACACCCTGGCACTGGGAGTGGGAGAGCCAAGTTTAATTAGTGACAAGTCTCCCACACACATCTATGCAAAAGGCGCAAATAAAAATCAAGAACCTTTTCTTGGAACCAGACGCAGCTACTGACACATTGAGAGACTGTTTTCACAGGCATCATGAATCATCAACCAAGGTTATTTAAATCTCACATTAGGGCCTGGAAAAAAAATACCTGTTTCAGACATTGTGTACAAATGAAAAAAAAAATAATAATGCTGCTAGCTATTGACCTAACTGAACGTGAAATGTTCTATATGTATTAGAGCCATCTTGGACCTTAAAAATAGATGCAGCAGGAAATGTCCAAAACTAAAGACAATACGTTTTAGTGTCATTTTTTTTTTTCTAACACAGGACAGAAGTTTGTTATTTTATCAGGTTTTGTGCTTTTTCTCCTCTCCTGGAGAGTTCTAACAAAATAACTTACACGTACAGTATTGCTAAGTTGATATAGCATCAAGTCAGTGGTATCCCTGGGCAAGTGTAATAAAAACGTAGGGGTGCGAAATAATATTAGAAACTGCCAGAAAATATAGTGTTCATTTTTAAGCAGACTGCTATTGTATTAAGGCAGATAAACAACAAACGCAGCAATGTTTCGGAAGTGTTAGCGTCAGCGCTACGAAAAAAGCTAACCAGAGCGAATGCTTCATGTCTTAGCCAGCCTCTTTGGTAACTATCCAATTCATGTAGAGCAATATTCCAGTCAGAGGATATGAGTACTCAATATTGTTTTACACCAGTAAGTCAGTATGGAACAGTTAGCAAGGAAGAACACGTGAACATTTTTTTTCCAAACGACAACCTTAGCATGCAAGGACGGTGAAAAGACTACATAGTAGCAACTCAGTTTTAGGTTGATGCTAGTTTTTGTTTTATTTGACATTATTTCATTGCTTTCATGATGCATTTATTCTTAAGGGTGGAAAGGGTCAAAAAAAGTCGGAATTGTTTATTTTTCAGTCCGTTAGACCTACATCTGAGCCTTTTTCCTCAGGTCAACGTTAATGGTATGAAGGGGTAATAAATAAAATATATGGAATTATAGTTAATGTAGGTGCAGCAGCCAAGAAAACCGGATGTTTATAGGTTGTCAGTATAGTTTGAAAAAAAAAAAAGCATCTTTAAAACTGAGTCAATCAATTAAAAAAAAACCAAGTCAGGTTTAGATAAAGAACCAGAACAACCGATAAATTTCCAGACACCTGACTTTTTTTTTTTTTTTTTTTTACTTCTTACCAAAGCAGAATAACATGGTGAATAAGAGGGAAAAAAGCTGTCATTGTCCACGTACTGCCCTGGAACTGAACCTTTTGTCATCGCCTTCTCATCAGTATAAAAACAGCAAAGCTTACAGTAATTAGTTTCACTTCCCTTTAGCAGCGGCTTCAGTTCTGATACCACGTGGATCTGAAGAAAGTCTTTCTTTTGAGGACGTTGAACAATAACAAAAAAAAAAAACAAAAAAAAACCCCTGCATTCGTGTCTGTCAGCTTTGTGCCTGCATTCTGCCCCCACAGTAGGAAATAGAGGTTGAGAGGTCGCGGTGATTGTGTGTTCATTGTGTACGCAGGGAGGCCGCAGTAAGAACAAAGGTGCATGAATAAAAGACAAAGATCAGGGGTCGAGACAGGAGACGGGAAGGAACGCCAAACTGTTCCTTTGAAATCGAGACAAAAAGTCACTCGACTCTAGAAATACCTACAGGAACAGAGCGGGTACCTGAAAGACAATCATCTGGTTTGCTTTTTTGTCAGCAACAGTGTGATGGCCTTGATTAAAATGACAAAGCACAGTCTATTCAATCAAAATCCTGTTTCTTTTACTGTCAGTTTCCCGCACAGGACCTCTCTAACTGAAACTTCCTTCCTTATGATTACCTCATTTGCATGATTTTGCAAAGTCACTGACACTTCTCCATAATTCATGGTGAGGTCAATGCCGTGACTCCAGAGCAGCCACCAGAAGAGCAGGGTGGTACTCCAGCTGATTATCTGCATATTTCCTCCACGTTGAAGTCATTCTCCCCGTGAATGCTCTCCATCTCCCGTCCACCATCCCTTCCCTTTGAACTGCACGGACGCTTCATTGTGCGCACGCAACAGAACTGCAGTCATCTGGCGTTGTTGTGCACCAAAGATACAGCACAGGCTGCTGCTCAAACTGTGATCCGTCGCTGTGTAAATGAAACATTTACATGTATTTAAATTGACAAATACGGGACGCCGCTTCAAGGCTTCGACGTCAAGACAAAGCCGAGGGAGTTTTGATATGTTTTGTAGCACGAGTGACGAGAAAAAAAAAAAAAAAATCCCAAATAGAATTTTTTTAGTAATGTTTTGCTAAATAACTTTTCCTATAAAAGAAGACAAAGCGCCAGCGGCTGATGTTACGACTAGGCTAATTAAGATTGATACCGAAAGTGTTTGTGTTTGTTTGACGTTAACGCAGTCATATTATTAATATAATTATTTGTCCTTTTCTCGTTGGCATTCTAAATACAAAAAAAACCCAAACAAACGGATAAATCATCAGGGCTTGTTGTTCACTTCTGACAGGGGACTTCTGTCATCACACTTCTCAACCAATCGGAGCCTTAGGGGCGGGCTTAAGACTGCGGCAGTGCTCAAATGATCTCTGAGACTCTGCACCAAACCATTACAACTAATCTAACCACTGCCAAGTTAAATTGACTCGTAGCTGGAGTACTACCAGTTTAAAGAACAACATCAGTGCCAGCGAATCGCATGAGAGGGTTCCCTGTGGGGTTAAAGTAAACGAATTTATGATTCGTTTACGAACAAATGATATATAAATTGCAGAAAATGACACGACTCTTGGCAAATTCATTTTGAATCATTGCCGGGCTCCAGTTGTAATAAATACATATACATATATATATATATATATATGTGTGTGTGTTTCCCACGGTTTAAGTGGGTGAAAGTTCCTGACACATTAGCACTTTTCTGAGTGAATGAACCTTCAGAGGCCTGGCGACTGATCAGCCACGTGTAAGAATCTCATTACAAACAAACTCCGGACCATTAGACACAAAAACAACCAGCGGCACACACTCAGGTTTGTTTACACAGACACGAACACGTGTGGTGTAAAAGTACACACACATCCTTAAATGCAAAAAAAAAAAAAAAAAACCCCTAACCCTTCCATGCATGTACACACCAACACCAAGACGACCACTGTTGTCCACCGAAGCTACAGTTAGCGATGTGGAAATAAATGTGTGACAGAATAACCGAGTGGCGTGAAAAAAAAAACACGGGGGACGAAGCGCAAGAACGGGAGAAATGAAAGGAGTTCCGTCCTGCGGAGGTGAAGAAGGCCAGAGCTCCATCATTAATTTCTCCCTAAGGTGCGGCTGGTGATGCCTCCATTATGCATTCAGCAGTCCTGCAAAAACACGGAGCCTTCAGAAAAATATTGCGCTGTCAGCCTGCTTCAGCACAGAGCCTGACCTTACTCTGTGTAAATGTGAGACTGCGCGCGCGCACGTGTGAGTGTGTTACATATATAGAGAGAGTAAAAAGTTGAAAGTTAGAAGGACGAATTTAGACTTTAGAGCAAAAAAATATTTCATATTAAAGTTAATTTACAAACAAGGATTAGATCAGAGGTACAAAGGCTCAATGGCATACCATATATAATATACCTGACATTTTTTTCACGGACCGGCCTTGGTAAAATGATACGACCGGCATAAAGAAAATTGTATTTTCTAAATCTAACAATAAATGTTAAGCCACTGTATATGCAACTTTATTAGCAGCATCCTCGTAACATCGCGCTTGTCTTTTAATGCTAAGGCATTCAAGCGGAGAAGCAGTTTTGAAGCTTCATTAGAGAGCCGCTTGCAGCGGGCTCGGTGCGTGGGAAACGACTAACTGTCGCAATAAATCCATATTTCAAGTAGGACTCCTGGAATTGACTGTTAAATGCTGTTTTACTAGCGCAAAGCAACTTTCCAAAGACGTTTGTTTTCTGTTCATGTGTTACCCGCCAGAGCAGACCTTTTAGGAAGGTAGCGGATGTAGCTAAGACATGTGACCGACGCAAGCATCTTGACATGTATCTTGACAAGTGTGAGTCATGGACAGTAGTTTATCAAAATAAAACATCGTTCAGAATCAGACAATAAATGAAACTGAAAAAAATGGAAGTTATGCATTCTTTCTGTGTGGCCCGGTACCAACTGACCCACGGACGGGTGCCGGTCCACTGCCCAGGGGTTGGGGATCACTGGCTTAACTCGCACAAATAATATACAGTATATTATAAGTTACTTCATAGGGCAATTTTGTTGAACCAAGATCAAAAGTCCCAGCATTTTGTAACTATGTTTTATCTATTTGTGTGTGTAATATATTTTGGCTGAAGCTCAGTGGTAGGGAGTTTGGCTTCCACCTGAAGGTGATAAAAGAATCCAGCTGTGTTTTCCTAACCCTGCAGAATGACGAGGGTTGTGCCACTGCACGGGTTTTTGCCGGCACTGGACAAAATGGCGCTGCATCAAAAGCTAATGAGGGTGATTTTAATATTTTACTGTTGAATCTGCGTCTTAAACAGTCAAACGATGTCTGGACCACACTTAATGGGTCAGTGGGGGGATGGATCTGCAGCTGGGATTCAGACACAACAGTAGTTTATTACGAAGTCTAAAATGTTACTGAAGAAAAACGTAGGGGAAAAAAAAAAAAGTTAAACCTCAGAGCTTGCCCTGTTTGTATCCATTCAATTATCCTCCTGGAAGAATTTCACCTGTAGATATTTGAACTTCCTGTGTAAATGTCTTTCCAAGCCCCAAATTTTTAGTTCCCATGCTCTCCGAAATGATGAGCAAAACATTTGTGATGTTACCACAATGAGTGTTGGAACAGTTCTCAATCTCTTCCATGCACATTGTACCGTGTTGACAAGTGTATGTATTATCTTGTTAAGTTCACGATGACCGTTCAAGGGCGGCCATTGTTCTCAAGGACCGCAATAAAACTAGGTGCGGTTTTCAACCACTGCTGGTTTTTTTTTTTTTTTTTTTTTTAATGACTTACTTTTGAGTCTCGTTCTGTCAATCTGCATGCGGCACACGGTGCATCTGCTAAAGATAAATCGAAATGTTTCTGTTTGTATTCACCAAACATCAGAGAGTTGTTATGGTTCTGGATGGTTCTTGGTTTGCAATGGAAGAGATTAGTATTCTCCACCCATTACAATAATCCAATCTTATTATTTTATTGTGACCAAAATCAGCCCAGACAGCACAGGGGTGTAACACACCAGGCCAAGAGTGACAGAAAACACTGAAGAAAGACTTAAAAAAAAAACAAAAAAAAACCCATCCTGGCATAGAATAGAGATAGACTTTGACCCTGAAGTCTACTAACTCAAGACAACCGAGGCCACAGAGCCCACGATAAACCCATCTACTGCTGGAGGATCCTGGTCGAGGAAGAGTAGAGGGAGCTCCTCGTAGATCATAAACAATAAATATGAAAGAAACAAATATAATTCTACGATGTGTCATAATGATCATATACTAAGAAGTGAATCGTATTCTGCAATACAGCTACATATATCAAGCAGTAACTCAACATATACTGTTTATATACAGTATGTTCAGTTTATATGAGTGAACATATAAATATATATATATATATATATATATATATATATTTCTTTCAAATATATAA
>NC_024310.1:18803480-18805560 GCF_000523025.1 Cynoglossus semilaevis
AGTGTACATATATATATATATATATATATATATATATATATATATTTCATTTCAATATAGGTACATCACTTTAGCCTGGTCACTTGAAAAGTAGCTTTCAAGACAAAAAAAAAAGGTGTGGACACCCTTGCTCTAAACCCTTGAAAAAACTCGAGCCAACTACTGTACGCCGATAACAATTTTTGCTGGACAACATATTGTCCTGAAATTATTGCAGATAAAATATAATATCCATCCATCCATCCATCCATCCATTTTCAGCCTCTTATCAGTTACTGGGTCGCGGGGGCAGCAGTCTCCATGACCACCATCCAAATCACACTGCACCGTACCAACCTTCCTGAACCTTCCTGCAGGTGGTGAGTCCACTGGAAGGTACCAACAACCCTAATTGGGATTCAATCTTGCCCAGGAGGTGAACCCTGGGGTTCCACACCAATGACAGAGACATTGCCTCTGGGCCAAAGCGCCACATAAACAATAATATTGTCAACAAAATTTGAGACTTGACCACTAATGTCATGATAACATAGCATTTATCATCATGCAAGTAAACCCTTTGAAAGAGTGGATGACTGACAAGAGCGTTCACTCAGCTCACTCCGCTATGGAACAAACCTGCCCAGGTGATAAGGCCGACGCACAGAGCAAACCCTCATGTCATCCAGTCGTTTGGAGGCGAAAGACAAGGGAAAACAAATATGCACACGCATGGAAAATGTATTGAGGTCAGCAAAATGATCGACTTTCATTTTCATTTATCTTGCGGTCAATGGATTTATTGGTTATCGTCCGAGGCCGAGAGCCATCGACCCTTGGGTTCAATACGGGGATCAATACCTTACAGCATGTAGATTGAATACGCAGTTGATACGAGTTGTTGCATACACTGCTGGGTAACCATTTTTGGACCGACACAGCCTTTGCGGAAGCGTCAACTTCATGCCTAACTGAGCGCAGGGCAGTGAATAAGTCTACGAGCTGACGTATATAATTGTCAAATGAATAGTGAGAGACCATAGGTGACTTCACTGAGGTTGTACAGCAACGCTCAACGTGTTTCAGCCTTGCACAGTAATCCACCAACTACAATCCACCAACACTGCGGGGCTAATTTTGAGTTTTTCTTTTGCACATTGTAATCCAAAATCCATCACTGGGATTAGATTAAAATCAAAATGGGCATAAAAAACATTCCTCTACCTTCTTTAATATATCTTTCTGTTCCAATGATACAATGAAATTGAAGGGTTTTGCCATATTCGGGAATGATTATTTTTTTCAACTAATCATGATTAATCGTTTGTAATCGAGTAGGCTCAGCCCAATTTGGCATCCTGGGTGAGCTTAATCCTCATCTCCCCCCAATACACACAACACTGGCGGTGCCCCTCCAGCACATGGCGCTCTGGCCGACTACATCGCCTACGCCAAGAACCCTGATTATGACCATTTGAAATAATTATAAACACAACGATTATTATGATTCATGATTAGCTTCTCTTCATATTAATCAGTTTTATTTAATACATAAAAATATGGTCACAATGACTGAGAATGTTAGAGATTAGACATTTCCTTTGAATCAATTTTGCATTAAAGAATTGACTCATGGCAGATTGGGGACGATGTGTTAAACAACTTGTTATGGGGGCATGTAGATTTGCATGCAAGATGCTGCTTTTTTTAACCAAAACAGTTAACGAGGTGAAGTTAATGAAGTGAACAAACTGTGCACACTCTAAACCACTAACAGACAACACACTCTCCTCACCACAGATATGTACCGCAAAGAGGAAAACATCACGGTAACACCACTGGGCGGAGTCATCCTGAGCCCACGCTACCCCAACTATTACCCCCGCAACCTGCTGTTGTCATGGAAACTGCTGTCACCACCAGGAAGCCGCATTCACCTGGAGTTTGACGGACACTTCGGCCTGGAGGAGGCTGATAATGGCGTGTGCAGGTTAGAAACAGGAATAAAACTGTGATTAAAAAAAAAAAAAAAGAAAGAAAGAAAAAGACAACACCACACAAGGCTTTTACAACAAAAGGATAGGAAGTTACGTTAGTTAAA
>NC_024310.1:18806177-18807445 GCF_000523025.1 Cynoglossus semilaevis
GAACGAGAGAGAAGAGAGTTGACAATAGAAAAAGGCAGTGAAAGGGAGACACGAGCCGTGGCTGAGGGTTTTAAACCCGTCCATGTTCGCTGCATTGATTTAACCTGAATTTTTCTATTTTTTATTTTATGAGTTTGAACTCACAAGGCCCTTTAATACCAGAGAGTTTTGAAACAACGCTCAACCTTCCATCATAAAACATTATTTTTATTTGTCATTCGTAATTTGTTTTTTTTTTTAGCATTTCTGTAGGCGAGCTAAATTTGATAAATTTAAAGCTTCAAATACCGCCCTTTTTTTTTAGCATTTCTGTAGGCGAGCAGGGCGGTATTTGAAGCTTCAAATTTATCACAACACGTGAACAAACGTTTTTTGTTTCATCTGATGGGGGATTTTGAAATCAAGGAAGATAAAAGATTATGGAATGAGTTTGCAACCAATTTTGTCTGCTTTGAAAAAATCCAGAGGAATTTGAGTTTTTACCTGCTGCCTCCAGAAATTTACGAAGAAGGAATTTTCAAATGAAACAACACAGAAAGCAGAAATGTTTAGACTTAAAATTAAAAAAAAAAAAAAAAAATCAACTCCCACAGCATTGTGTTAACAGCAGATCTGCTGCAACACGCTGCCCCTCGGAGGCGCCAAGTATGTGGCTCCTCTGGGAATCAACCCCATGACTCACTCTCTCTCTCTCTCTCTCTCTCTGTGAGGTAGTTGTGCTGTCAATACACTATGGAAACCCCAGATGTCCACAAATAGCTTTGTGATTTTCATTTTCTCTTTTTCATTGGACTTATTGATTTCCCAGTATGGGCAATTCAGTTCTTCTCCATGAAGATCAACTACTTAGTGATCAACTGTACGATCTCGGAGGTTTCTGATGCCGTCAATCGACATAATTGTTGCAATAAACCTGTGCATTCCCTCCACCTCCACATCTCTATCACTGCAGGTATGACTTTGTTGAAGTGGAGGACCAATCAGAGACAAGCACCATCATTTGGGGTCGATGGTGCGGGCAGAAATCGCCTCCCAGCCTCAACTCCAAAAGCAACGCACTTAGAGTCATCTTCAAGTCTGATGATTACTTTGTGGCAAAGCCAGGATTCAAAATCTACTACACACTTCTGGTGAGATAAACACTACACACACACACACACACACAAAGGATGGATGGATGATGGATGGATGGATGGATGGATGGATGGATTGATGGATAGATGGATGGATGAATGGATAGATGGATGGATGATGGATGGATGGATGAT
>NC_024310.1:18808378-18831695 GCF_000523025.1 Cynoglossus semilaevis
TGTCAGCCTCGGGTTCTTGACCAAAACTTTTCCCCCTGAAGGTATTAACTCAAAATACAGAAGTATATTTTACTGCAATATATGAAACGTTGACTGAACTGAGGAAAAAAAAAAGTTTGACAATTGCAAAAGTTTTGGGGAGCTGTCAAAAACCATTTGTCACTGTGGCGCTTGCGTTGTATTGTTGTTTAAAGTGTTGTTAAAGTTTTCCTCTACATTAGGGACATTGAGAAGTTTTTTTTTTATTATTATTTTGGCCTTTATATTCTGTTTAAAACGGTGAGCATCTTATAAAATCATTTATTCTTTGTATTAGCTCTAGCGCTAGTCAAAATAGCATGTTCTTGGGTTGTTACCGTATTTTCCAGAGTATGAGCCGCTCTGGAGTATAAGTCGCACCAGTGCCCTCTAGGGGCTGCCAGTGTGTGAAAATACCAAACATCTAAATTTCGAAGTCACTCCTGAGTCGCAAACCCAGCCAAAGGATGAAAAAAAAGTGTGACATAGTTCGGAAAATACGGTACATTTAAGGTACAGTGGTCCCTCGTTTATCGCGGTAGATAGGTTCCAAGGCGTGCCGCGAGAACTGAATTTCCGCAAAGTACTGCGCAGCCAATGACTGATTTTGCGTCTCTTCCACCGTTTCCGAAGGTGTATCCGCGGTAGTAGCAGGAACCGGCTCTTGTTTGCGAGTCTGTAAAAACGTGATCGGCAGTTGCTTCCGCTGCTTCTTTTTCCAGTCGAAGAGTAGCTTGTAGGCAGTCACGACGTCGTCGATTTTGTTGCAAAATTGGACCGATCGAACCATATCGTCGTCCCATTCGCGTGACATCTGTTGCAGATCCAAATCCGGGATACGGTACGTTTTATATATACAGTTTCAAAAACCCGCAAAGTCGTGAATCAGCGAAAGTTGAACCGCGGAATAGTGAGGGACTACTGTATCTCGTACGGTTTTAAATATGTTTAATCAATCCATGCTGCGGTTGGTGACTGGTAAAGCAGAGACAGGAAGCGAGGCCTTACATTCCAACGTCATCCATTATCACCAGGTCAGTTGAACAGAATTCCATGGAAAGCTCTGAAGAACATTAGTGACACAAAACATGCACAAAACACGTGACTGGACACAGCGATAGTTCCGTTGATTCCTACCACTGCTGCGCTGCACTACATCAGCCTTATCTCTCCGCTGCAGACGCTCGTCCCGCTTTGTCTTTGTTCAGTGACTTTTCTGTACATTTAAAGCAGGATTCGACGCGCGGAGCACATCCTGTTTAATCAACTCCACCCATTTATTAAACAGCTCCCCCTGTTTGTGTCTTCCCATCACATGCTCACTCAAACGCACCATCCTTTCAGCTACGGGCCGATGCCGCGTTCGAGCGCGGCTTAATTTAGCAGGTCTAATTTGTTCTCCGCAGACCTGTCGAACAGATAAGAGGGAGCAAGGAAGGAGACAAGAGAGAGGGAAGGAGGAAGAGAGACGACAGAGCGCGGGAAAGAGGTAGAGGAAAAGAGAGAGCAGGTGTCTGAGATGAATATCGAAATGTCAGCTAATAAGTAAAACAACCTGGACTCAGGGAGACAGAGACGGAGGCATTTTTGAAGCAGCGAGAAGGACGAGATGAGAAGAAAGCCCGGAGGAGAAGTGAAGCAGAGAAAATACAGAATGTGACAGGAACGGGAAGGAAAAACTAATGAAAAACTGCCTGGCATGTGTCAAACGTCCAAGTGAAATCCATCATTAGCAACATTGCTACAGTTAAAGGTGTGAAACTCCTCTCATGTACAGTTATAAAAACTGTGACTAAAAAAAAAACGTCAAAATGATAAAGCATTCACTCTAATCAGGCCCTGCTGATCTTTTCCTTTTCCAGGAAAATCCGTTTAAAACCAATTCAGAAAACTGCAGGTGTCAGTTACTTATTTTTTTATATCCCCGAAAAAGCCTTTTGTGCGAGTCGAAAATACAGAAGAAAATAATAGGAAAGCACTTCTCGGTGTTTGAAGTTGCATTCTAACAGAGCTCTTCAAGTTTTTTTTTACTGGAAGCGGGTCAATTTTCCTCTTATTGAGTATATCTCTGAGTTTTATAAAACGAAGTGGCTCTTCTACGACAGTCTGATCAGTGCAGAAAACAAGAAAATACTGCGGTTGGTTGTCAGTGGATTTGTTAGGCGTTAGGTTAGGAGTTCGCATTTCAAACTCGGAAAATGGGGTTACCTGAAACGTCTTGTAATAGATAAAAGAAAAATGACTGATGAAAATATTTATGTCAACTTATATTACCATTTGACTTTTTAATATCATCATTAAAACACCATCTTAAAAAATGTATTCTTTTACTTTCGTGAAACAAAGTCAAGTTTAAATAAATTTACAGCATATGAAAATATCTGATTGCAATTTGTTGATTGCGATCACGTGACAGCTACTAAAATGTTTCTGGGGTCACCAGAAATTTGTGATGTCAAAATAGGGTCAGAAGCCAAAAAAGGTTGGAAACCGCTAGTGTAGGCATTAATATATCCTTAAAATTGACAATACTGGGATAAGATGGTAAATAAATAAGAAATAAGAATTCAAAAAAAATTTTTTATAAATAAATAAAAAAAAAGATTATTCTACAGTAGTCCCTCGATTTTTGGCGGTTCATCTTTCGTGGATTCACGACTTGGCGGCTTTTTGAAAACTGTATATATAAAGTATACTGTATCCTGGATTTTCTGGAAAATTCTAGAAAAATTGCAATACAATATATAAATACCCATAAATTTCTCATTAAATCCATGCAATGCATCCCAAATGTACTACTTCTTCCAAGGTGTAACCTTTGGATATATAGCGACATAATATAACTCTATATATGTTAATAATAGAGTAAAGGGCGGGTTGTAAACAGTACAGGGAGGGTTTAAAAAAAACTCCATATACACGTTAAACAATTAAATAAATATGGTGTCACTGCTTTGCGGAAATTCAGTTCTCGCGGCTTCACAGAAACGAGGTCTGTATCATAACTGTAGCACACATTGGAGTCAAACACCAAACGTTTTACACACGACGTCCTACCACTTGCTGCACTTGTCACGCATTCCAGTTAATTACTATTTAAACTTTACAGAAAGTCAAATTGCTAAATTTAGGTGAACTAGCTAAAGTTAATTCTGCTCATTCAACCTATCAGTAAAGTCCAGAAGAAAAAAAAAAAAAACAAACAGAACAGCATTTCATCTTTCCTCTCCTCTGAACTGCAAATGGCCGAAGGTTTTAGAATACAGGAAATGCCCAAACATTCACAGCCTACTGACTTACTGTACTGGAGTGTGTGATCGCAAGGATTTTTTTTTTTAAGATAACGCAGCGCACTTCTTATGGTGCTTTTTCAAAAATGCATGCGAATCATAACGCATTTGAATCGACTCATGATGCATCGTGACATAACTTATTAGTTAGGATAAAGAATGGAAGAATTACAAGATAGGTGAAAATAAAAATACTTTTTTTCCTTGAATGTTAAGAATGATTTTTCTCTCTATTGTAATTGTTAAGATTTGTGATTTATTGAAAGAAGGAAAGAAGTGGGAGCTGAGGTTTTCTGCAGTGGGAGGAGCCAAGTCTGGTCAGCTATTTCTTATTTCCTACTGATATTTCACATTCAGTGTAAATACTGTGGCACATAAAAAGAAATCCAAACACAGGAATACGTAAACCCTTCGTTTCGTCTCTTCCTTTGTGCCTCCCCCCTCCACCCGTCCATCCCAACAGGAAAGCATTTGGCCTTCAATTGAAAATGGGCTTAGTCAGAGAGAGAGATGAGACTGCACAACTGAAGCCCATGTGATTTCTCTATTTATAACCTGTGCGTATTCTGGCTGTAAATGGGCTCCTTAGTCATGCAGGGTAAAACTCAACGGGGAAACGCCGCAGCCTTACTTACCATCTACCCACGTGGTGCACTCCTCGGTGGCTCTGTTGTCCAAAACGAGGGTCGGGAAGGGCAGTTCCCTGGTGTCGTCGCCACCGGACTCCGCCGTAAATAATGTTCCGTTTCCTCCGCTCCACTGAGTAATAACGTCTGAAATACAAGATTTAAAGACAAAACTTTGAGTTTATATATTATAGTTTACCTTTGACAAGAGAAACACATTATACTGTCGGGACCTGTACATTTGAACTATCATGTGAACTAAGATAAATGACATGTAAAAGTCATGCATAAAAGCTAATATGCTAAAATGTTTTTAAAATTTTCTACACCACCTATTGGGGAAACATGGGTATTGCAAGGAAAAGGCAGAAGTATAATGATAACATACATAAATTATATAATTTGGAAAAGTTCAGCGGGCCGGATTAAAAAGATGAACGGGCCGCATGCGGCCCCCGGGCCTTAGTTTGCCCATGCCTGTACTGGTGATGATAGTAACAAGAAGGATGCAGATTAATCAGATTAATAAAAGATCACTAAAAGTCACAATAAATCCTTATTGATTTATTGTGACTTTTATTGATCAACGTCAATACATTTCAGCATAAATGACAAATCGAGCTTCTTCTGAACTAGTCATTATCAACCGGTAGCCCACGGATTCAATCCGGTCAACTGCACTGTCCAATCCAGCCTGCGACCGGACCCCGAAATTGGGAGGATCAAAGAGAAAATATTGCGCTGTCCCCACTATTAAATCAACTGGGACTAAAATAACTCAGTATAATAATAGTTGTTTTTTTTTCTTCTTTTAAATATATATTTTTATTTATGTCATTAACATTTGGGACCTATATGATTGAAAGTAATGATTAAAAAACAATTACTAGATTCACATCTCAGAGAAAACATTCTCGCAATCTAATTAGCATGCGTTTCGAACTTATTTCGTGCACATGGAACACGGACAGAAATACAGGCAAAAACACGTTTGATAAACTCTTCATCCAAATGTTTCATTTTTTCCATTTTAAAAAGTGCAAGAAATATAAGAAGTGATTTTTACATTCTTAATTAACTAACAATATCCAGAGACCGCTTGGGTTCCATGGACCCTATTTTGAAGAACCTCTGATCTACCCTGGGATCTGTAGTAGGTGCGGGGTTCGTGTGATGCCACAAAGAGGAGCGGAGAGTAAATATTTGTCACGGTGACAGATGAGTGTGAGGTCAGTCCTCAGAGGTCACCTCAGGTTACCATAACTGTATATGTTTGGGTTCTCACATCCCCATTAAGTGGCCCAGATGTGCCCAGCGTGGAGTATTTGGCCTTAAAAGGAAAGGAGAAGAAGAATCTGTAAACATGACTTGAATCAAGAGAGAGAGAGAGAGAGAGAAAGAGAGAGAGAGAGAGAGATGACCCTATAGACACCCTCTCACTTACAGGAAACCTTCTGATCTCATTCACAGCTGGTCGGGTTGGGCGTTAAGTGTTTGAGTACATTCCTCCTGACCGACAGTCTTCAATGTCAGCTCAATTAAATTCAGACACACACACTCACACACACACCCTCGTGCTATCACAAAAGAGACAATGTGAGGATATTTTCTCCTTCACCCTGGTGTTTTTGGAGTCCAAAATAATTGATCATTTTAAAAAGTCTCAGTTGTTGTTTTTATATTGGGAACCACACAATATTTTCTCTTCTGATTTTGAATCCAGCCGCAGGCCCCCGTTCGGACGATGGGCTCTTTAGAACGTCTTGAAAGTTTTGATCGGAGATGATATTTGAGAATGCAGTAAAACTTTTGTTTGTGTGTGTGTATTTGTGAAAGAGAGGGAGAAAAATCTGACTGGTCAAAGCACGTTTGAGGGATAATCACTTGTTGGACTGACATATTTGGCACACCTGCACATTTTCAATCTTTCCCACTCCCACACACACACACAGACACACACATTCCTGGCTGACATGCTGTGACCAGCCTCTCTGGAAATTCTTCGCCGATTTGCTGACACACTGACAGTCCGTCAGTTAGACAGGCAGACAGCTGAATGTCTGTGGTAAAGTCAGATTACAGCACATTTGAACATTCGGTGTGCGACGTTTGAAGGCGCAGCGAGGGGGTCAAACTGGGGTTTTTCTTTTTTCTATGACGCTCTTTCCCAAAGGAAACGGATGAAATCCTACAATCATAACTATATATATATATAATTAATATATCTAATATTATAATGAATTATATTTCTCATTTCTGCCCTGCCTCCCCGCAGGTTGATGCCCCGCTGCCTGCAGCCAAAAACAACTGGGAAGCCGTCACCGCACTCATGTCGGTAGGTCATGCATCTATGCAAACGTGCATTTGTGTAACAATGCATATTTCATCCGAGAACACCTCACAAATCAATAATTCACCCTCGAAAAAAGTAAACACTGGCTTAGCTGTTAGCTTAGTGGCAGCCAGGCCAGGGCACACACCATGTTTTTAGCTTTTCAGTTTGTTCGAAATGTCTGTACATACGTGTAAAAAAAAAGTCACAATAAAGTAAAAACGTACAGGCTAGTGATCGAATTACTGCTGGTTCAGTTCACCTGCTGGGCCAAGAACCAAGAACCAAGAAACTCCCTGACTGCTTGGAGGTGTAAAGCACCGCCCACTCCTATGTGTTTGGAGGAACAATAATTAATTATTGTCTTATCCAAGTGGTTCCTAACTTTTTTTTTTTTTTTTTTTAGCTTGTAACATATCACAATTTCTCCCCAAGGTTAAATACAACTGTCTTATCAGTAGAATAATAATGCAATAAAAATGTAATAAACTGTAATATACAACCTTATTACAGTATCACATGTACACGGTGTATACTATGGTTTGTGGTTTTGCTATTATTGGTGTCTTTTTTAATGTGGAATTTGTACTTTATTTCTAGTTTTTAATCTGTTTATATATATATATATATATGTATATATATATATATATATAGTATATTATTTCATTTCATTTCTGTGTTGCTTCACCCACCGTTCATTTTTCCACAAGAGTGCCTTGTAATGTGGGATCAATAAGGTCTTTTCCTTTTATAAACATGTTATTAAAAAAAAATCCAATTCGGATGCATGCCCACATCGAATGGTTAGAGCATTTATTTTTAATGATATTCATATGTCAACATTCCAAACCCACATTGCTTTAATGCGCAGGGTTTTCTGCTACGTGACCCCTGGCCCCCACGGCCCTCATTTGCGTAGCAAATAGAGACACAGAATTAAAAAAAAAAAAGTCCAGGGTAATGTGGGCCGACGTCACCCTCCCACACAGATTATACTGATCTGTCACAGCGCCTGTGTTTATCATGCATGTACAGTAGCTGGCCATGCAGTACGACATGCTTCCTTGGACTAATATGTTAATAAGTACATGTAATGAGTGTCATTTTTACTCCAGTGACATCACGTGCATGATTGTGATAATTACCCTTCACTGCGTTATGGCATTTAATGTGCACGGATGCATAGTGACTTCACTTGAGTGTGTGTGTGTTCCATGTGCGCTCTACGTCACATACATTAGTGTGTGTTTCTGTCACGCACAGTGTTGGTTTTTTTTTTTTTTTCGTCTCTGGTTTTTCCTGCATTATATTTCAAGGAGTTTCTTGTTATTTACAGTTGATGTAAAAAAAAAAAAAAGTGTTTTTCAATCTCATGATGATGTTTCTGAGATCCTAAACATTTACTCTACAAAGTACAAACTATTCAGGATGGTGACAGTAATGGTCTATAATAGCAGGGGTCAGCAAGTTCTTCAAATAAAATGAAATAAAACTAGTGAACAAGAGGGTCAGAAAATGTAGTGTTATTGTCCTTTTTGAATCAGTTACACCTGCAACGATATTCAAATGGGTGCAGTGACGATGCCACCTGGCTTGTATGTCCCAGAACTAATTATTATTACATTGTTTGTTTGAAGTCTGTAGCTCTCTGTATTAATAAGTGCCCTTGAAGTAGCTCTCAGTTTCAAAAAGGTCGGTGACCCCTGGTCTATAGTTTTGGTGCAACTTACATATTAAAATATATAATTTCACGTTCGTTATTTTCACACTGACAGCCGCTAGAGGGCGCTCTAGGCTCGTGTACGAGTATCTGCTACTCCATCACTGAAAATGTACTTGTATGTTATTTTCACTCTGACAACCACTAGAGGGCACTCTACTTGGCCGATGCATTTTTTTGGCTGGTGCGATTTATACGACAAAACAACAGAGCAAACAAAAGTGTATTAGTTTAAAATCAAGCCTGTGGGGCATTTGCGAACCAGAAGTGGTGCCAGAGCTGGGAGTTTGAGATTGAAATACTGTCATGTAGAAATAAGAATAACAATAAACGCTCAAACTATGGGTTAAATTTCACTTGTGTAGATCAGCTCCCAGGTCGGATTCAATCTACGAGTCTCTGCTGTGACTGTGATGATTTCCTGATCAGTTACCTTTGTCCTCGTGCCGAGATGGAGGTCGGTGCTGGTAATGGCAGCCCATGCTGTCAGCATCTGATTGTGATTGTCGTCCATCTAGATAAAAAGCAGCAGAGATTGTCATTATTGAACTGAAATCGGCGCAGAAAAAAAAAGAAGTGACAATAAAATAATGAACATATACCAAACAATTAAAAGCATCTGATTTTAAGATCAGATAACGTCTGTCTTTTTTTTTTTTTTTTTTTTACTAAACTTTAGGTCATTTTGAAGGAATACCTGCCACACCAGAAAAATATTATTTTTAAATCTTATCACAGATCCATAAATATCCAAAGAGACAGTGAATTCATTTTGCTGAATTTTCCACCAAACAGGATTTTAGCGAAATACATAAATACTGACCACAGTACCAATTAGTACATCAAAAAACCCATGCACTGCTGCACATATCGACTCCTGAGATGAATAACTGGAGCCTGAGTTGTAAATAAGCGCGGCTGTAATCACATCACCTTGACCTATGGTCCTCCGCTCATTGCAGGACAGCATTGGAGGGCAGATGCAGGCCCCCGTCACGGCAGTTCCTTTATCGCTGGATGATCTGGACCAGACCATCGCTGCTTTTGACACTGTGGAGCAGCTCCTGAGATCCTTCAACCCAGACACGTGGAGACAGGAGCTGGACAGCATCTACACTCAAACACACTTACATTACATATCCAGGGCCTACCACCTGGCCAGCAGGCACAACAAAGGTAAAGCAGTTCATTTAAATTCGGACAGAATTGAACGTCGTTTACCATTAACAAGCCCCACGCAGGTCTGCAGTCTGGGATATATTTAATCAATTAAGCTATGAGAAAGTAATTTAATGTTTTTTTTTTTTTTTTTTTTTTTGCCCGTGACCATATTCTTGAGATGATGGTTAGGTCCAGGACAAATGAAGGTAATAATTGCTGAAGAGTTACTAATGAAAAGCGAGTGGAGGCTAATGAAAATGTTTTTGGGGCTTTTATTATGAAGGCGTTTCCATTAAATTTAACACTGAAGCCAAGCACTTCCAAACGCAGTGAAGTAGTCTGAACAGGAAGTTTCAGACGTTACACATAGTCACCCTGCGTCTGGGATTTTTTTTGGTTTGATTTTACAGGTCGATTAAGGAGGCAAGAGGGAGAGGAGGTCGCTGTTAGACATGTTGAATTAAACCTATGCAGTGTGGGGGGGGTGCTGTCTGGGGCGGGGGAGTTGGGCGTGAGAGGCGTTCAATGGAATATGGTGCTGCTATAATGCTTTAATGATAAAAAAAAACCTCCAGTCACTAGGGGGCAGCAACTCATAGAGTGGTTTGTACAGACAAGAAAATACATATAATCAGGTTCTCAGTAGTATTTCAATTCAAGGGTAGGGGGCGCGAACAAAACGCTGCCCCCTAGTGGGTGTACAGTACGACAGAAAATAATATCAGATGAGAATTTTAAATTCTGTTTTACCGATGTGCTATGGATGCTATGATGCTTCACAGAAGAGATTTCTTTTTGGAAAAAGAGCTGAGACCACGAATGAATGCCTTGACCTTGAAGAAAATCTCAAACAGCAGGCGGTCCGTCCTCACAGTGTCCGTTGCAAAATCAATGAACACTGCAGTGAAGAGAGAGAGAGAGAGGGTCATGATTTAGTCTTAGGCCACGTTCACACTGCAGGGATTTTTTTTTTGCGCCGTTGTTTCACATTATACGTATTTTTAAACACTCGGCGATGTGAACGTTCCCGGGCCCTGTAGACGTGACGTTACAAACGGAAGTGAATATGGACGTCACGCATGTCAGTGTATCGATTTGGACGTTGCTGTGCGATCAATGTCGGTCAATTTGATCGCTTTGTCGTCCACTTTCCCCCGGGGCTGAAAGAGACAGACCTCCGATGGTGGAATTCCAGTGATCAACAACATTGTTTTTATTCCATCGCAAATTTTAAGTCAAAATGTGCACCCATCTTTGGCTAGGATTGTCCAGTTAACCTAATCCGTGCAAACGCGTGGACACACATTGGACAAACTTGGGATTGAAGACGCATACTGATCGTGTTCTCGCCTTGAGCTACGAGTGATCATTTTACCAACAGGTGGCACTTGTCACCTTTCATTCACCAACTCCGATCAACTTTCATTAAACCGCCAAATTGTTTTCGGTCCATCTCCTTCGGCTACCGTAAAAACGTAATGATCCAACACAGGGGGTCAAAGCGAAGGCCACTCCTCATACTAATGGAGGTCAGGAAAGGTCAATGACAACCACAAACGTGAGTCCAGAAGGTAAACTCGTAAAAGTGGTTCTTTAGAAATATGTTTTTTAAACACAGCCTAATATAAAATGCAAACTGCACCATTGATGACTGGGACTGAGCTAATTGCTAATTTAGCGTTCCATCACAGTCATCTTGATTTACAAACACAGAGGGTCAACATTGTGGGTTTATCCATGCGGTCCATTCAATCCAATCCAGTCTTTGTGCACATTATTATGTTTATTTAAACGTCCTATTTTTTTTTTATATATATATATATAGTCCACGTAAATGATTTGCAACAAACGAATAAATAAACCTCCACGAACATATGACGTAACTTCGGCGCCTGAGTTGTCGCTTCATTACATGAACCGTTGCCCCTGCTGGGGTTCAAATAATGAGCCCATGGCAGATTTAAGGTGAGACGGCAACAGCAGTTCAAGGCAATTCTTTACTGAGAAGTCAGTGTCAGTGACCCGCAGTCACACAGGCAATAGATTTTCTCTTTTCCTCGGGATCCACAGCCAGAGTAGACGTTTCGGTGCTTATTAAACTACACGTCATTCAAGCCCCAGAATATGCTCAAGGATGCGTGTGAATATCTCCATATCTAATTATTCGCAATCCCATTCCTTCAGCCTCCTCCTCCTGTGTGTTTCCTCTCTTTCTTTGCTATCTTTCTACGCCCCTCGCCCCTCGGGGGGCTTTTCTTGTTCTTTAGTAAATATTTGAGCTTGACAGCAAATCTATCCGTATTTATCGAAGCATACGTGCTCCACTGGCACGAGCTAGCTGCGGTTGAGAGAAGTGAGAGTGTGCAGCGGCGCTCCACTGAGGTGCCGGGGATCTTTGATACTCTCCACCAGTGCAGTTCCCTCTAATTGGAAATTCAGTCTGTGCAGCCGAGCAGAAATCTGCCAGAGTCAGCAGCCCAGCTTTGTTTTCATTAACACACACACACACACACACACACACACACATCCACCTCTGTTACCTTTGAAGGACAGCTCTGGTCTGATCGTGACACGAAATGAAAAAAAGAAAAAGAAACTGAAGTCAGAACCAAACTTGAACGGTATATGTATATATGCATGTGTGTATATGTGTATATATTTTGATTTATATTTATTAGGAATGTCCAATATCAACTTTTTGCCGATGTTATCCAAACGCTTAATTTCCGATTCTGATATCAACCCCGATACCCATATAGTGGGGCAGTGATTGGTTAAAACGGCGTTTCTCGATTATTTTTTGGCCCCCTAGAGGACAGAATTGAAATACTATTGAGCGTCTGGTAATATTTATTTATTTATTTTTACAAACCACTGTTATTGAGCGTCTGGTAATATTTATTTATCTATCTTTACAAACCACTGTTTGTGTTGTGTTCTCGCACCATCATTCTGCATATAATCATTTGATTATCAATATAGATGAATAAAATGAGCTGCAATGCTGCCATCTAGTGACTAGAGGCTTGTTTATCGTTTGTAATGTTCTGTTCGTGTGTTATGAAGGGGTTAACAGTTAAGGCTATGGGAGAGGGAGTGAGGAGGTGTGGTCAGTGAGTGATTGAGGACAAGAGAGTGCAAGAAGAAAGTGAGAGGAGGAAATGGCGTTTTTTTGGAGACGCTAGGTTGAGAGGAATAAAGGAGTTTAGAACGAGTTACTGCAATTTGTGTTTCAAAAAAAATTCTTTAGAGTTCTTTGGTATCTGACTGGTCTGTCGCCGGGGCTTCGCACTATTTTTAGAGCCCACAACATTTGGCGAAACCCAGGCATTATCGGGTTTTTATTATCAGAGGAAAAACCGATAACGATTCTTACTGATATTACAAAATATGCTAATATCGGATCGATAATATGATTCGGCCGATATCATCGGACATCCCTAATATTTTTACATATTTTGCTTTAACAACATTTGGAACAAATTCGTCAGTTTGTCTGTGTATGTGTATATGTAAATATAAATATACAGTACGTGTGCATTTACATATGTAGAGGTAAATGTGCAAATACATTCTCATTGTGTTCTTGTATGTATGAGGCCAACAAGTATATAGATATATTTAATTGTTAGAATTTGTTGTGTTTTTATCATTTGCGCTGCGTGTGTGTGTATAGAGTATGACGTCGAGTGCTTTAAAAAGACAGCATGGAGGATGTTGTTGAGAAAATTAAAAAAAAAATAAATCACAAAAGTTTAAATTGTAATTAAATGTAAATATATCACAGTCAAAGCCTTTCTACAGTCTTATAACCTGGATGCAGTACCTAATGCAAGGCTTCTTGAGCCTTGCAGTGCAATTTTGTACAAGTACAAATGCCAAATACGCTGCAAAAAAAAGCATAAAAAAACACAAATGCCAAATACGCTGCAAAAAAAACATAAAAAAACAAAAACAAAAATTCATACCTGAATGTTTACGGCCTAAAAATGTAATAAATAAACAGCAGAAATATGTTTGTCTTATCTACACAACGAGGTTCAAGTCAAATATTAAACTAAAGTTGAATACATTCATTGCCTATAATTTAGTCAGTATTACTTTTAGTAAAAAATATACTCGTTAATCTTCTTTTCAGTGCCGCTGCTTTGACTTTAATATCACTGTATAAATAAGGACATATGTGTCACGGTGCGTGACCTCAGCACCTAGGACTCTGTAGGTCCTCACTCTGTCTGGGACTTTCCTGCACAGCTGTACATGACAATCAGCGCTGTAATCACTTTGTTTTCTTCTGATGCACCTCCATGTTTAGAGGTTAGGGGTCTCGACTGTTTGATGAGTTAAGTGTCTGCTTCCCCTCTCTTTCTCCTCCGATCACAGCACAATATGAGTCACACTTTCATGCTGTCTGCAGACTGATTGTGGATCCAGTACGTTCCTTTAGTTCTCTAAGAACACACGCCGACTTTTCTGCCCAGGCAAAATCATCTTGCACAAATAAGTAGCTGGGATTTCACAACTTTAAAACCACATATTAAGTTTTGCCTGAGGAGCAACTATTGCAACCGCTGACTTGAGTTAAGTAAACACTTGTCGGGACTTATCTTTTTTTATCATTCTTTTTAATGTTGTTTTGACAGGAAAATTCCATGTTCTTAGTTTTGGCCTCAGGGATGAATTATACTGAACAACAAGTGCATTTATATAAGGTTTTTTTTTTTTTTCTTTTTCAGACAGTCGGTGTCGTCTGGACTTAAAGACTGTAGCAGAAAACTGTATAGTGCTGTGATTCCCAAGTTTTTTGGCTCCTTATGACATCACCAATATGTCACGACTGCAAAGACTTGTTTATTTTATTTGACTTGTGCAGTCACGTTATCAAGATGCGCCGGCTCAGACTTAGATGCTGCATTTCATTTGTACTTAATTTATTTTTATGAAAGTGAGAGAATACAGTGGTTTGAGATCGCGTCTGGTGTTTTTTTTTTTTTTTTTTAAATCATAATTTTACAAAGAATAGTAATTTGTTGAAAAAATATTTTTATCTTTTTTTTTAATTATCATTTACTAGATATTTTAGGCGAACTCTTTTGAATTCCATGCGACCCCATGCGGGGTTGCGACCCCGAGGTTGAAGACACACTGGTATAGGCCATGAAAACGTATCAATAGTTTTTTTTAATTATTAAAAAATAATTAGTAAAACCAATTAATACAATATGCTACATATACGTTTTAGCGAAAATATACTTAAAGGGTGTATTTTTTAACAGTTTTTTGTTAACGTTAAAGTGATCAGGTTTTCCAAATCTCTGATGTGGACCATTATGAAATCAGAGCAAACATGACATTTTTTAAACCTGTTAAAACTATTAAAAAAAACTGAATTAACATTTGAAAGGAACTAGATTCCAGTTCTTGTGACCTGGTCCGAGTGTCGTTCCCCAGAATTCTACAAACGAGGAATATCTGATGGAAACATCACTTTCAAAAGTGTTTAGCGCAGAGGCTTCAAACTCCCGGCCCGGGGACCACTTACAGCCCACGAACTCAAAACATCTGGTCCGTGATTAGATGTCAATAATAATGTTGCCCTTCAGTGATCTTTCTATTAAGCAGTTTAATTGGTCCTTTAAGAATGAAAAAAATATTTACAGGGTATTTAGAGTATTTCTATTTAACAAAAACATGTTTTTAATATCTGGAGACCTTTGATGCAAAGAATTTTCATGAATTACTGGGGTTTTTTTTTCAATTTGTCAAAGAACTTTTTGACATACCCTCATAGTGATGTTGGTTGTCGGGGGTTGCTCGTTCTGAAGTCATAGGAAGTATTTCCATGATCCGGCGAAGGCGAGAAAAAATCCTCCGAAACTTGGGGAAACAAGTTCTCTCGAAAGGTCGTTAAATGTCAAACACGCTGCTGGAAGCAAATACAAACATAAACAAAACACAAAGTTTACCACAGGGCACTTTATGTTGGTCGACACGGTCTAGTTTATTAATTGTAGAGTGGAGTCAAATGTATTTTCCGTGCCTGAGCAGGAACTTGAAGTCTTGTTGATCATCGCCGTGTCTCGAAATCAGTTCAGTTCTCTGGGAATTAGCTTTGATTCATTCGCAGGCCAAACCAGTCACCGAAGGTCATCGGTGGATTCTAGAGGTGATTTTTCTCCATAGTCATGAGTCAGGACAAAAGGCCACATGCAAACAATATACAATCTACAATCAGTCAGTGTCACCTGCTCCCCCGCTGGCCTTTACTCTGTCTTTCTGACAGTCGTCTGGACGGAGGAAAATTAACCACGCGTAGCATGGTCCTCCTCTGTCCATCTGTTACGTTCTGTCCTGATTGACATCTCTGTTTGTACCGAGACGTAAATACAAAACCAACCAGTCGTTCTGGGAAAAGATGCTATTAGATAGAAGAGTTAATAACTGGTATGTATTTGTAGACTTTAACAAAATCATGCCTCCGTTTCTCTTACGCTCGGGCAGTCGACCTGGACCGACTCTACGATGACGTCAAGCGGTACAGCTGCACTCCCCGCAACTACTCCGTCAACCTGCGAGAGGAGCTGAGGACAACCAACACCGTCTTTTTCCCTCGATGTCTGCTGGTCAAACGCTGCGGAGGGAACTGCGGCTGTGGAACCGATAATTGGAACAATGGCTGCACGTGTCAGGCCTCGAAGACGGTGACGAAATTACACGAGGTACGAGCGAAGGATACACACACACGCACGTGCTTGCTTGCTATCACTGTTGTATTGAGCGGCCAAGGGTCAACTGAAAACGTGCTTGCTTGCTATCACTGTTGTATCGAGCGGCCAAGGGTCAACTGAAATGACCGGGATATTACATGTTAGTTAATAATTATTGGGTTTATTAGTGGTTGAACGAGCGATAAATCTTTAGTTTTGCTATTATTTAACGCAATGAACTGCAATATATTCAATCAGCTATTTTTGCGAACTTATTATAAATTTGGTAGATGAACTGAATAAATAAAAAGAAATAGGTGAACCCAGATATATATACATATATATCTATAAATAAATGTACATATATATGTGCATATATATAAGTATATAATATAAATATATATTTATTTAAACATACATGTTCATTAAATGTATATACATATACATACGTTTATAACGTATTTTTTGGACTATATGTCGCTCCGGAGTATAAGTCGCCCATGCGCCCTCTAGTGGCCGTCAGTGTGAAAATAACGATCATGTAAATCTCCAGTGGTACAGGACTAGCAGATACTGGTACACAAGCCTAGAGTGCCCTCTAGCGGCTGTCAGTGAGAAAATAAACAGGTGAAATTATACATTTTAATAAAGGAGTCGCACCAGAGTATAAGACTTGCTTACCTAGCCAAAGGATGAAAGAAAGTGCGACTTATAGTTCTGAAAATACGGTACATATATGTACGTAAACGTACATATATGTACATTTTCACTACATTCCCAGATTACTGGTATGACACAACAGTAGAATATATTCAATTTTTGACTTTTTTGTGAATTTACTTTTGACTCAAACTTCATTGTAGGAACCTCATTGTGAAAGTAAAGCAGCGGTCCCTCCCAAAGCTAAGAAGCTAACATTCAAAATGAGCAGTGACTGGTTGAAGAGGGCTTAAGATTGTGATTGTGCGTGCGTGTGTGTTTGTGTTTGTGTGTCAGTCAGTCAGCGTTGCTGATGCACAGTAAGGCAGGGAGAAGTCGGAGAAATTGGGCGTGCAGTGGCAGGAGCTGCATCAACAATGAAGCAGCAGTGCACAGCTGCCTCTCACACACTCTCACTGCTGCTCCTCTGAAAGTTCTTCTCTGTTGGGCCCGTCGGTCTCTCCACTATCAGTCTCAGTGCACCGGTGGTTTTTTTTTTATCACTCTGCGCACTCTTTACTGCCATTTCCTTTGATTCTTTTTTTTTTTCTTCTTCTTTTTAATGAAATATATTTCTAGGGACAATTGGCCCGTCAGCACTGAATGCGACGGTAGGTTAGGGTTTGAGATTCAGTTTGGAGTTATGATTAGAATTGGGATCAGATTAGAGCAGTACTTCTCAAATAGTGGGGCGGGGCCCCCCTGGGGTAGCACGGTGATGTTGCAGTGGAATATGGCACGCTGGACATAAGTGGTACCACTGCTGTAATGCTTGAAGGATAACAAGCCTCCAGTCACTAGGGGGCAGTAACTCATACAGTGGTTTGTACAGATAAAAATATACACGTTATCAGGTTCTCAATAGTATTTCAATTTGCAGGCGTGTGGGTCGGAGGGGGGGCGTGAAAACATTTCTGTCCCCAAGGGGGCGCATGACAGACAATAATTGAGAACCACTGGATTAGGGTAAGGACTAGGATTAGCCGTATATTTGTCTGACTGCCACAAAATAAGAGTCATATTTTTACATGAGCTGTCTGAAAATTAAATAACTGCAAAATTCGAAATACAACATTTATTAACTTTAATACTCATTAAAAAAATTTAAAAAATTTAAGTGTTGAGAGGTTGCAAATCAGATTGTGATATTTTTCTCTCTCTCTCTTCCATCCTGTATTCTTTGGTCTGGTAACGTCTGCTGGACAATACTTCACTTGCAGGTACTCTGCAAGTGAAGTATTAGTCAATATAAAATCCTAACTCCAGAGCAGTGGTTTGTTATTACAAATTTAAAAAAAATGGCTTTTAAAATTTCTGCTTTCTAAAAAAAAAAAAAAAAAAAAAAATCTATTTATACAATCTAATCTATATTTAATCTCTTCCTCTTTAACTCAATGTCAACTTCTGGTGACAGGTTCAATCCATCACAGTGGGTAGTGTGTGTGTGTGTGTGTTTTACTTCTGTTTATTGATGTAGTTCAGCTGTAGCTGTAAATGATGTCTTTTAAATATGCTTCTCTTTAGGATTTGAAGTGTAAGGTCCTCTGCTACGTTGGAGATATAATTTATACTTTTGTCAATACTGTAGTAGTACAACGTAACAGTTCAAACTCTCCCTCACCTCATTCTTCGTTTTTTTTACGCTTTGCCTCCTCCAGGTGCTCAAGTACGCCCCGGAGGTCGCCGCGCATCGCTACCATCGCAAGCCGCGGGTGCGTTGGGTCATAGACGAGATATTCCTCGTGCACCACGAAACGTGCGAGTGCTCGTGTCCATCTCAGCCTCCCCGCTGAAACACCCCAGAGCTTCAGGGGCATCTGGAACTGTGGGGTTCCTATTTTGCAGAAAAGACTTCCTAATATAACAGCATGGCAGAGACGTTACCAAAAAAAAAAAAGCAGCTCAGAAAGAGTCATCCTAATTTCTGCAAAGACCGACTTCATAAATGGCTTTTCCCAACTCGGACTTTCTTCATAATCAAATAAACACCATATGTTCACTTTACTACTAGGAATTCACTCTGGACAAACATTTGTTTCTCCAAAAATAGACATCCACTTGCATTAAAAGTGCTTAAAGCGCTGCACTCTGTATGCCGACAAAATGATGATTAACAACAGTCGAAATGGAACTACATGTGTGTATTTGTGTCTGCAAGTATGACTGTACTTTAACGCGGCGGTCCCCGACCCCTATTGGCGCCACGGACCGGTGTTTTCTGAATATAATAATACACGTTAAGCCAATAACACACATGCATATGATTCTATGTTAAAAAAATTATGTAAGTTATGCATTTTTTTCTGTGCGACCCGGTACCAATCGATCCCTGGACCAGTGCCGGTCCACGGCCCCGGGGGTTGGGAACCACTGCTTTGATACACAAGCAAAGAGATTGAAGACACTGCAAACCAAATATCACCTTGCACTAGTGGCTCCTAACATTGTCCAGCAGCGCCACCATCCCCCCCCCCCCCCGTCGACAATTCACGGCTTCTGCTTCAATGCTTCACTGAACTGTATTTAAAACATAACAAGAACAACTGTTCTCCTTGATACAAAAAAAAAAAAAACACTGCCAACCAGTGAAGTTTCTTAATGTGACATAAATCAAGAAAAAAAATGAAATGGAAATGAAGTAGCTTGTTGACCCCCCCTGTATTAGTTTGTGCCCCCTGGAAGGACCCGCCCCCCCATTTTGGGAACCACCGCCATCTAAGGAATGGACCTTGCCGCATCACAACTGCAACAGCTCTGTGCCCACTAGGATTCCAGTACTACGTATTGTCCAAAAACTGTAGTAATTTATACGCATTTGTCGTGTTTCGGCTCGTAAAGAGCTCTTTAATTTTGACAACATTCCCAAATTCCGGAATACCTTCCAGATTCATTCACCCATTCCTTTTTGCCTCTCTCCTCCTCACTGACCCCGTCTCTGACGCCCGCACGATCTCCCCCCATCTTTCACCACCCTCACTTTGCAAACGTCCGAGGACCGATCATTTACCTCGATGCAGTTCAACTGCAATAGCTCCGTCCCCCCTGAGGGGGCCCCACCCTCCGCTTTGAGAACCACTGCCTTACAGCTATACAACAAACAGGTCTAATTCAGGCGATATGAACTAAGCTGCACGGCAACACTATGACTCAGGGGTTTCCATCACTCCCAACGGTGCAAAAACTGTCGTCATTTAGTTTCATTTATTTGATGGTTTTTTTTGCCAACATTCCCGCATGGAAACCTGGGAATATTTTCACGCTTCCATTGTCATTCCAGTTTCATTCCCCCCCCCCCCCCCCCCACCCTCCTCCTTCCTCACACTGACTTTGCACACATCCCAGGATATGACTGATCAGGCCGCTGAGCCGAGCCCATTTCTCCGGGAACATTCCAGGCATTCCAGCAACTAACCGGAATTCTGCTCTCACAGATAAAACCGCAAATTTGAGCGGCAGAGATAAAACAGAGGAAAGTTATTCAGAGAGAGAGAGAGAGAGAGAGAAGAAGAAAAAAAAGTGGGGAAGATGAGGGGGGAAGTTCTTTTTTTCTTAGGTTAAAGAATAAGCTGCTTATTTGTCCATCGAATGTTCTTCCCGATCAGGATTTGTTATATACAAAAACGTTGAAAGGTCCACAGAGATGTCAGTCGTTTTGTCAACAGAATAATTGTAAGTCCATCAGTGACTGAGATTTCACCTCCGAACCAAACACAGTGAGCTTCGGCTTGCTGGAAAAAAATTCTGTAAACTTTGCAAAAATAATTTATTGTTTTCTGTTTTTCAGCCTTGTTTTGATAAATAAAAGTATTTCGAGCAAACCCTGTCATCGCCGTGGTTACTCTTACTCTATTACTTACTTTATTTTGAAAATACTAGTCTTTCACTGTTTTTTCGATTTTTTCTCTTTTTTTTTTTATTTAAAATTGTCAAAATATATTCAGGTGAGAGTTGCATCCTCTGAGAGTTGTGAATAATGAACCTAAAGAGGTTGCGGTACCTGAAGAAAAGCCCATAAAAACACAAGGAGAATATACAAAACCAGGTTAGATCATTAGTTGACCCAGGGCTAGAACTGTTGACCTTGTTAAAATGAAGGTCAGCGGTTGACTCTTGAACTAGTAGAGTGATGTGTTTGCGGCACTGAGGAGTTCCTCCGAGGTGTTAGCCGTTTAAATCCACCAACAGAGGATGAAGAAAAACAAGGGAGAAAACTCCTCCGAGGTGTTAGCCGTTTAAATCCGCCAACAGAGGATGAAGAAAAAAAAGGGAGAAAACACCGGAGAAACCAGAAGATAACACAGACTCTGGGGGCCACACGGTGGTGAAGTGGCAAATGCTCTTGCCTTACAGCGACATGATCAAAGGTTTGATCCCCGGTGGTAACTGATGGTCTTGGTTTGAATGCTTTCTCTATGTACACTTTCTCTAAGGACACTTTTAATATCGTACCTTGTGATAAACTATCCAGGTTGAGACGGCGCCCTCGTCTGACAACTGCTGGCCTTCGCGACTCCGACGTAACGTATAGTGAATCGAAAGTGTCGTCTGTCCTGTGGAAATAAAAAGCAATTGAAAACAATGTTAAAACCTGTTTAGATAATGCGTTACAAGCACATCTATGATCTTTAAGATGATGTCTCACAAAGCCAGACTCATTTCCACAGTTCGCTGATGGTGGAAAATGGTCTGATAATAACATTATCATTCTGGTACACCGATCTAAAAAGGCTCCGGGGTGGTTGCCTAATGCATATGGGAAGACAAGCAACGCCAAAACAATGCACCGTCTGAATCACCATCACCATTGAAAGTTGCTATTTTCGGCGTGTTATTAGGCCGCGCTTGTTTTCCTGATGCACAATGAAAATGCCTCCTGAAATAGGAACTGGATGGCAGACTAATATCCGTGGTCTAATTCCAGGAATCAGAGTGAGTCACAAATTGTGGGACAATTAAAGTAAATGAAGTTGCTCGGTGTCTGGTTCTACCTAACGCCGCTCCTGTTTGATGATATGAACCTGCTCAGTTAATGACATTCAGAGTGACCTTTTAAAATGGAGGTTTCTAACTGTTTTTGCTTGTAATCACCAAGAACGGAAGCCTGTTTCCACTTTGTTTGTCTCTGAATTCCAGTGGGCGATGCGCGGTGATGACTAACTTTCACTAACTTTATAAAGATGAATTTTGAGATTTTTTTTTTTTTGCTTTTAGTTTTGCATATTTTTCTTGACATTTTTAACTCCATCAGTTGGATGGCGGTTTCTTACACATCTGCCTTACACACAGAAGGTCCTGGGTTCGAGCCCACGAGAGAAAGCACATATTTAATGGCGCCTCCCGTGAAAGTCTGGGTAGGATGCAAAGACTAACACTGAAGTGTCCCATGTTGGGACGAATAAGGGACTTCAAGATAAACACAAACATCTTCCTGTTGTTATTTGCCTTTTTTGTTGCAGCAATATATGGACGAAAAGTTTTTATTTTCATTTTTAAAAATTGATTTATCTCAATCAATCACGATTAATTCTGATCGTAATTAATTCACTTTTCGAATAATCCCAATTCATTGCAGTTAGTCCTCACCGACCTGTGATGAATCGCAAGAAAAATCACAAAACTATGACCAGTCCAACTCTTCTGATATGATTTTTTTTTTTAAAAAGATGCTCAATATAAGGTGAGAACTTCACACCAGTCCACCTCTCCTTCCAAGAAGACGGCCCTTTTTGAAGCGGGAGCGAGCGAGGTGGAGGAGGGAAGGAGTTACCTTCAGTCAGAATCCAGGGCTGTTGCATGGAGACACACAGACAGATGATGAGTAGGAGGAAGAGAGGAGATTAAGTCATCGAAGCGTGGAAGGGGGGAAAAAAAAAAAAGAAGTGGTGAGAATGTGACGCATAACTGAGAAACGATGTAGCGAAGACAGCGCTGCTTCCCCGCACCAGCCTCTGAAGTGACAGGCAGCAGCCGTGACTGGGAGGACAGGTCTCCATTTGTCCACATCCACAGGAAAAACAGGAGGGGACATCTTCACGGCACTTCACTTTCTCCCTGTGCTCACTTTGACTTGCCTTCACACATTGCACCTCCGCTCCTCCGCTCCTCCTGACCTCCCGTCCCAAAGTGCCATCTTCTCCCTCGTTCACACTACATTATAGAACAACGTTCATTTAGGTATGAATATTAGATCTTTCTGGTGAATAATGGACGACGTCTGTATGTGAGGAAACTGCCGACACAAGAAGGAAAAACGGACGCAGGCACTTGTACATTCCCTCGCGCTTTTTCAGCCCCCCAAAAAAAAAACGTCTTTCTCACTTCCACGCTGTTTCTTCAGATAAATTATTAACTTTAGGAGCGAGTCAAGACGAAATGTGTGTATCTCTGCCGTCTCTGCCGAACTGATATTCCGTGGCGCTGCCGGTCCGCAGCGACAGGCCGCGGTGTACTGCCGCTGACATTGTATTACAGCTGTATTTTATTTTTGTCAGTACAAACAACTTCTTCTGAGATGGGGTACTTTATTGACCTTTGTTATTGCATTTCATGGCTCCGGGATATACTGATATATTGTATAAATGACTAGTGGAGGTATATGGGCGTCCCTCGTGTGACATCTAAGAGATGGAAGACATGGGGGGAGGAGAGGAGAGGAGAGGGGAGATTGAGAATTTTTTTGTCTGACTTTTTTTTTTTTTTTTTTTCCCAAAATAGCAGGTTTGGCGAATTAGTTGGCCGTAGTGCTGTGCTAAAGGAAAAGTTGC
>NC_024310.1:18832135-18841566 GCF_000523025.1 Cynoglossus semilaevis
CATCCATCCATCCATCTATCATCCATCCATCCATCCATCCATCTACCTATCTATCTATCCATCCATCCATCTATCTATCCATCCATCCATCCATCCATCCATCTATCCATCCATCCATCTATCCATCCATCTATCCATCCATCTATCTATCCATCCATCTATCATCTACCTATCTATCCATCCATCCATCTACCTATCTATTCATCCATCTATCCATCCATCCATCCATCTATCCACCCACCTATCTATCTATCTGTTTGTCTGTCCATCCGTCTGTAAAGCACTAAATGACATCTCATTTGTCAATCAATATCTTCTTAAATATTAAAAAGTCCCTTAACTACTGAGGTAAAGTGCGACTCCATATAAATTCAGCCTCCAGACTCTGGTTCTTTACATTAAGATTCAACATTGTCCTTTTTATCTCTCCTCCTCCTACTGATCATTTCTCTGGCTGACATCCTTTTCAGAAAGCTGTTCTTTAGCCTTTACAAAGCCTTGTTGAATAAATTTACCACATATCCTGAAATACAAAAAAAAAAAAAAAAAAAGGAACAACAAAAAAACTGCAGAGGCTAAAAAAAAAAAACTTGAACTGAATACAGGGGTCCTCGGTTTGCGACGTTCTCGGTTTACGACATCCTTGATGTACGGTGTTTCCCGATTACGTTGTCTTCTCGAAGATCTTATCCGTCACTCGCATGTACAGTGTTTAAAACTCAGCAACTTTACGCGATACCACGTTAGCGAGAAAGTGGTAACTTAACCACATGGAAGACAGCTTTGTTAGCATTCGCCGTTTTTCGGAAATCATGTATTAATTCCCGACTCCCTCTATAGGTCATTATATATAGCGCACTATATAGTGGACTCATCAGTTAAATGACAAGCGGTCAAGTTACAACTTTGGCGTGCAGTTATTGACGTACTAATCATTTACAGAATCTACTCCTCAATGTCGTCACGGCTGCGATGCACGATGGGATATATTGCTTGGCTAATGTACTCCAGATGTAGAATACATGTTGTGGTGCATTGTGGGATACATTGAGTGCCCTATATAGTGGACAACTTTACTCACTTTATGTGTCCTCTCTAGAGTGCACTATATAGGGCTGGCATGGGCAAACTAAGGCCCGGGGGCCGGATGTGGCCCGTTCAGGTTTTTAATCCGGCCCGCCAACTTTTCCAAAAATGTATTTATATTATCACGATACTTTAGCCTTTTCCTGCAATACCCATGTTTCACCAATAGATGGCGCAGAAAGTGATAAAAGCATCTTAGCATTTTAGCCTTTATGCATGACTTTTCCACGTCATTTATCCTAGTTCACACGAACGCTCAATCGATCTGCTCTTGACCCCCCAAGTGTTCAATTTTAGGACAATTGTGGCCCGCGAGTTAAAAAGTAGGATTCAGGGAGTGGTTTGGGACAAATCCCGTATATTAGATTGTGGTACTTTTTTAGGAACTTTTCGTCCTTCAGATGGCTCCCAAGTGTAAGTCAGACTCTACTAATGTCTTAGGTTATGATGTTACTACTGTGATAGCGTAGGTGAGTGACGTAGGCACTAATGTGCAGTATGAGCTCCATCTTAGAGCGAAAAATCAAGTTACGTTGAACAGCTGGAAAGGAACTCAAACCTAGGTCTTGGACCCCTGTATGCAGCAGTATTGAATTTATTACAGTATATTATTCCATTTGTTCCCTGTTATATGGGAGGCGGGTTTGAAGGATGATGTTAATTCAAAAGTTTAAACCCGTAAAGTCCATTGAGGCAAATGTGTTTTGTAAAATCGGGCTGCGCAAATACAATTGATGACTAGGATAAAAGTTTTGCCGTCACCGCAACTTTTTGACTTACTCCGGGTATTTCTTCCTGCAGCACTCGTCTGTCGTCTGCTCTCCTTTTCAGATAAAAACCAAAATTCTTTATTACGAATGGATGTTGCAAAAACCTTACAAAGACGCATTTCACCTCCATGTATCTTTTTTACTCATGCCACGGCATAAACGTCGGTGCACGCACTAAAGAGCAGCAGAGTTATGGGCCCTGTGCGCCTCCCTGTGCAGTCAGTCACCTGCAGCTTTATCCTCCTCCCCGCAGAAGGAAGTCTGCTCTCTGACACCTCCGTCTCTCTCTGCCGTAATTCATCATTTTCAACAAACACTCTCTCACTCACACAATACAAATGGCATGCAGATACTGACGCGTCTGCCGACGATGAAAGGACACACCTTAGAGTTCAGACCGGCTGCCCTGAACCTCCCCTACGCCCCCCCCCCCGGGCTACATAATTTACAGTGACTGTCTGTGAGTCTGACCTGTTTTTCCATGATGTTGGTGGAAACTTCCAGACGATTATTCATGTCTGTGCAAACTCCCGACTGAGGGATGCACATTTTTCATGTTCTGAGGGGTAGAAAAAAAAAACATGTACAGTACCTAATTTTGGGTTTGTAGGTAAAAAAAATAATTGTTCATCAAGCGCTCTAACCTGAGAAGTACTCTTGAAATCCCACTTCTTCTGACTGGATCTTGATTTTTTTTTTCCTCCCCCAGGTTGTCTCTATTCCCGGACGTTGACTGGCAAACTGTCCAGGCTGTACCGTGCCCTCATCCTTGTCTGGTGACTGCTGAGAAACAAACATTAACACCTACACTCACACTACGAAAAGAAGGGTCAATTTAGAGTGAACATTTTTTTTTTTTTTTTTTTTTTGTACTTCAGGTGAAAACAGGAATAGACAAAGAAAACGCCCAAAATTAGGAGAAAATACAAACTCCTTAGAGAAATACTTATCAGTAATAAAGGGAGTATTTCTAGGTGTAAAACACAGAAAGGAAGAACCTAGTTAATCATATCATCATACATATATATTTTTGTATTATTATTGCCAATACTTTATTAATCCTCTAAGGGAAATTATTCCACATTTAACCCATCTGATCTACCTACACTGATAATATTAAAATATATTTACATGCACATATAAACTGAATATACCTAGATTTACATGATGTGGTCATGGTGCTGAATTCAATTCAATTCAATTCAATTTTAAAAATTTGAATCACTCATGATCTACTGGTAGACTGCGACCTACTTATTGGGCAGCCCTGCACTGCAGTGATTAACATACACAAACCACAACTGACCACCGATGTTGTCGGCGTCAGGATTCAAACCAGAATCCTCTGATTAGAAGAGAGCATAATGAGCAGATGCGCATCATCTCCACAGAGTAAGGGTGCAAACTTGGAGGAGCGCTGAGCAGAATAATACTGCGCCCACAGTTTAAAGGGTCAATACACTTTCGGAGGGTTGAACAGACTTACGTAATATTGAAATAGTACCTTGTTTCTCTCACTTATTTCTGCGTGTTACTGAACTTTATGGATCAAGGTGTAGCCAATGAACTCGATGTCGGAAACAAATAAAGAGAAAAGCCCACTCTAGCCTGAGTAGATCATTTCAGGAGAAACTAGCTATGGATATTAATCATCTCCATAAATGTGTATTTAACACCGTGATTTACATTGATAGATTTCAAAGCGCCTCCCTAAGGTTCCTTCCAGATTTAATGGCTCAGCTCCACTTAGTGACAAACATTCTGAGTCATCCCTAAATTGAAATAAGAGCCTCATAATTGCTCCAGTGAAAGCAAGAAAAGGGGAAAAAAAAAAAAAAAAAAAAACCCCAACAACAACAGTCAGGAGTCTGACTCGTGTGAGTGGGAGAGTTAAAAGCATTTCAGAGACGTTAACACCATTTCTCCCCCTTCACTGCCATTCAAAGGCGATGCAGTCTGACGGCCTGACACCGAGTCGGTTCCAGCGACTGTGCCTCGGCTCGGTGTGTGTCTTTGATAGAAGGGGGAGGGAAATCATGGTGATGGAGAGAAACTTCACGACTGTGTCTCTTAAGTCAAACGGTTGACATGTCTGCTTTTTGGAACCTTGTATTCTTTCTCAGGGACCTTGTCGTCTTCAGACTTCCTTCAGACCGAGGACTTGTTCCTAGGCTTAAAAAAAACTCATGCAGGTCAGTTTTGACTTTTTGAGAGAATAGGATTTTCTTCTGAATAAACTCGACCTGAGGGCGCACCCATGAAGCTACACAAGGAGGAAAATATTGCAGGACAGCTGTAACGCGATTAGCCTGGAAACTGACACAACAACAGAACACCCAACAGCCTCGTCATCCGAGGATGATGCTTAGGAAGGTGAGTGGAGCAAGCAACTCTCCGGAACGCCACTCTCCCAGGGTGTTGCAGGTGTCACCCACAGCTTCTGTTTAATTTAGGGGAGAAATGTAGAAGACAAAGGTCATTGTGGGTAAATTCATGTGTGTGTTAAAAATATGTTCAAAATGTTCAAAAACATTCAAACAATCACATTTTTTATGTTACTCTTTATCTTTGATTAGATACATTTTGATTTGATTAAATTAGATAAAATGTAGATTGCACTAGATATGTTTTGATTGGATTACATACGTTTAGCGTATTTTATGGACTGAGTCGCACCAGCCAAAAATTGCTTAATGAAGAAGAAAAAAAAAAAGAAACATATATGTCGTTCCAGAGTATAAGTTGCACCAGCTGGCTAGAGTGCCCTCTAGCGGCTGTCAGCGTGAAAATAACAAACATATACATTTTCAGTGGCGCAGGAGTAGCAGATACTGGTACAAAAGCCTAGAGTGCCCTCTAGTGGCGGTGTAGCCTCTAGCGGCTGTCAGTGTGAAAATAACAAACATATGGAACAGCAGTAGCGGATACTGGTATACAAGCCTAGAGTGCCCTCTAGTGGCGGTGTACCCTCAGTGTGAAAATGACAGCCTACACTACAGTGTGAAACAAGTGTGAAATTATATATTTTAAAACATAAGTCGCACCTGAGTATAAGTCGCAAAACCTGCCAAAAGATAACAAAATAGTGCGACTTATAGTCTGGAAAATAGGATAGTTAAGATTAGGTCAATTTAGACCAGATTAGGTCAATTTAGATTGCCTTAGATCAGATAGATTTAGATTAGATTAGATTCAACTTCATTGTTATTGCACTTTTTTTTTTGCCCAAAATTTCGTTTGGAGTGACTTTAAAACGGTAATTGGTTCAAACCTTGTTGTCCTCCAAACCAACAGCACGTCTCTCTGATTTCTACCAGTAGACAACCTTCAGATAATCAAACAGACCAGGAAGTCAGTGAGGGTCAACACCACCGTGACCTTAGCTACACTCTAACCCCACCACCTGTCTCCTCGCACGTCTCCATCAGTCGTTTTGACAGCCCGCCACTGACTGCCTGATGGGTGAGTTCATCTCCACTAATGAAGCGTGTTAATGACAGAAAAACACCCGGCTAATCCTGCCCCTTAGTAGAATTACGAAAAAATGAACAGACAGACCACACAGCAGGCTAGGAGACGGAGTAGGTGTTACGGTGTTGGCGGGCGGGGAGGACACGCTACTGTGGTGATGCAATGATGATACTACGGATGAAAGACAAAGACGGCAGTCTCCCTCTCTCTCCCTCCCTCTCTCACACACACAAACCAACACACTCGCACACGACGTGCAAATCTGCATCCACCATCGCACCAACATGAAACACTCCATCATTTATCCGTTTTTTTTTGAGATTCACAAGCGTATGCATGAGTGCACGGGAACACAGCGTGGTTTGCTTGTTGTGTTTACTGATGATGTTTTGGGGGATGCACTCAACCCACCAGACAGATGGATCATTAAAATCAAAAGGGTCCATGCGCAACAAAGTCAGTCATCTGGGAAGAAGCACAGACTTGCCAAAGACTAAAACAAGGTTTGCTGGCAGGGGCTAAATGAATTTGTTGCATAAACAAGTAGAAACTTTTTTTTGCACTATTTGTGCAGAAATTCTTCTCGAGATCTCCGACAAACATTCCACAGCGGTCGGCGGTGCCGCGAGTCGAACGTTAGCATAATCTCTTCATATAGAACACTTTCTGAAAACGCAGAGCAAACAAGAAGCTGCGACCGACTCTGTGTGCTGTAAATATTCTCGACGGTAGTAAGATTTAAGCTGGAAAAAATGGAGTCAGTCATGTTTGGTGCAGCGAAAGAAACAAGTCCAGAACCATTCACAATATTTTCACCCGAAGTAGAGACAATCAAAAACCAGAAAAGTATATCAGAATAGGGGTTTAAACATGAGGTCCACAACCCATATAGTGTCCAAAAAGACCTCTATGTTCAAAAATTGCGGTGTCACAAGTGCCCGCAATCACTGTAGCTCCACAAAACCTAAATATAAACACATTAGTATTCAAGCTTGTGTAGTATCTGGATAGCTAAGAATCCAATGCAAAAAAAAATAATTAGGGTGCATATATGGAGAATGTATGCAGAGTAGACAGCCAAAAACATAATCTTTTTGAAAAACAAAAAAAAAAAAATTCCAGAAATGTACCTCAGACGTTGGATTTTCCTCTCCACATTTTATGATAGTGAAATTGGCCCATCGTCTGCCCACATATTTTGGAACACAGCGGGCATTAATTGTCTGATTGTCAATGATGCCACCTCGACTGAGTCTCCCCTGGCGAATAAGTTGAGCCAAGGTCATGATGAGTCACCGATAAGAAAAAGGGAAACAGGTGCGGAGAAGGAAACGGAAGGAAATGACATCTCTTTCCTGCTGCAAACTCCCACTGTTTGATGTCACAGACAAACTAGAATCTCTCAGGGAGATACTTATATATCATTAGCGATAAGAAGAAAAAAAAAAAAAAACACATATATAAGTCGCACCAGTGAAAGGATGAAAAAAAAAGTGCAACCTTTTTTTTTTCCGGAGCAGCAGATCCTGCTACACAAGCCTAGAGTGCCCTCTAGCGGCTGTCAGTGTGAAAATAACGAAAATGTAAAATTATATATTTTAATACAGTATATAAGTCGCAAACCCAGGCGAAGGACGAAAAAAGGGGAAAATATGGTAATTACAAATTACAACTAGAACTGACCCTAATAAAATAAAAACAATTTAATGAAAATTGTCAATTATAGAACTGACCCTAATAAAATAAAAACAACTTAATGAAAATTGTCAATTTGTATAGCAATGCTAAAAAAATTATATAGCCAAACCTTATTTAGTTTCATTTCAGAACTTGGGCTCAGGTGAGTGATTCCAAAAGTAAGGAGAAAAACCCCTCACTTGAGGGTGCAAGCAGGCATGTCTTAATAAATATAAATGTTGGACAAAAATCATATTTAAGCGAACAATAAAGCTCTAAGAAGACACCTGTTGTTTTTTTTTGTTGAGGTAAAAGTTAGTCTGGCACACGCCCAGCTATATCAATCATAGAGGAAGTCACAACCGAACCATCATTTCGGTTGTCCAATCACGGTCTGTCCTTGACACATGTGCGTAGTGTGACAAATAACAGTCCAAGCCCTGAGATGACAGTGTGCTCTATTAGCCTCAAAGCTACTGGACATAATCTCCGCCACTGTCTTCTTCTGCTTTTCAGTGTGCGGGTTTGCAGGGGTTGGATTTTCAGCAGAGAAACCCAGACGCTTTCCTCAGGGGTTGGATTTTCAGCAGAGAAACCCCCCAAAAAAACCAGCTTAGCAACGACCACAAACCCTGCTAAAAGGATTCTTAGGTGTTTCCAGGGCAAACTGGGAGATGATATCATCCCAGTGTGCCTGGGTCTTTCTCTGGTTCATCTTTCAGACAGACAGACATACCCAAAGGCCAATCCAAGGAAAACGTTCACAGACATTCGAACCAGATTTTTTTTCACCACCTCGGCCGACTCTTTTCAATGAGGTGCAGCAAGATTTTCACTGAGCGGTTTTTCCTCCGATAATGAAAACCCAATAACGTAATGCCTGGGTTTTGCCAAATAATGTGCTCTAAAAATAGCGCAGAACATAAACAATAACAAATGAACACAGAACATTATCAACGCTAAACAAGCCTCTAGTCACTAGAGGGCAGCATTGTAGCTCATCCTATTAATCTATATAGATAATCAGGGGATTGTATAGAAAATTCTGGTGCCAGCGACTCTTACAGTGGTTTGTACAGATAAATATATAACAATTACCAGGCGCTGAATAGTATTTTAATTCTGTCCCCTAGGGGGCAGAATATGATTGAGAAAGACACTGTTATAGCTTCTACCATTGCCTGCTATATCAGTTGATATTGGAATCGGATATTAAGTGCTTGGACAACATTGGCATATCGGATATTGGCAAAAAAGTAATATTGGACATCCCTAAAACGTATATCCAAACGTTCAATTGTAGATTTCAGGAAGGGGTTGATTTACTATTTCTCTATATAACTTAGGAGGAACAAGTTTCTGGGAAGTTAAAAGTGAGGCAGCACTTTCTCTGAACTCAGACTTAGACGCCTGCAGCTTCAAACCGGACTAATCAAACACACACTTAGGCTGATTGACTCTCAGAGGATTTTTTTTCCCGCAGGCAGGTAGACATGAAAACACTTCAAGGCTCTGTACTTTAAGGTAAAAAAAAAAAACCACCCGTCCTGTCAACGTTCTCGCTAGGTCAAACGTTTTTTTTTTTTCACAACATTATTCACACTTACGTTAAACAGAAACTATAATACAAATGCAAAGAAGCATGTTTGTAGATGATTTTGTATGTCATAGAAACCCTTAAAATGATTAGGTGTGATGTTTCACAGTCCTCCCTAAATCATCTCCTGCTTGTACGTAAGTTTAAATGAACATGGATCGGGTATTGTAAATCAACATCAGGATGCCGTAAAAGGCTACTGTAAATACATTTTTCTTCATCGATTTATCGATTTATTGCCGAAAATACCAAAATGAGAATATGCAGGTGCTCAGAATGAAAGCAAGAAACAACCGTAGCGTATGAACAGAGAGGACGGTTGAAAGAGTTGGGGTAAAGATGAAAAGGGGCAATTAGGTCTAAGCCTTTCACTGGTGAGGCAAAGTCTTAATTTGTTCTGAAATACATGCACACGATATAGGAGGAAGAGGGAGAGGAAGAGGGAGAGTGATCAATTTGAAAACGAAAAAACCAGCCACCAAGTACAAACATTGTGTCTCGGTGTTATCTGGAAATGCGCATCATCCTAAGAATGGATTGGTTGTGTATGTGTGTGTGTGTGTGTGTGTGATCCACAGTTAATGGAAGGGCCAGCGGACAGAGCCACTGTCATAAATTCAGCCAGCTGTAACCACAGTGATTTGCAGCTTCAGAGAAACCATAAACATCAGCAGTGAGCGCGCCACTGCCCCCCAGAGGAGGCCGAATTAAGTGGCGAGCGTGCGTCCGCGGCTGACCGCGTGAGTGTCGTGTGTATATTGAGCAGTTATATACACACTCGCGGTGGACGTGCGTGCGCATGTATTTGCTTGAGGGCATCCTTTGGCTGG
>NC_024310.1:18842731-18844546 GCF_000523025.1 Cynoglossus semilaevis
AGAAAATACAAAATATGTGAAAGAATTAGTTTATCTATGACAATTAAGAAGCCTTGTAGACGTACTGAATTGAAATTACTTTTAAATGCTCAGTCAGTTTTTCGGCGGAAAATAAACAGATACTACTAGATTCAAAATCAGTTGCAAAAGTCCAATGATTCTATTCAATCTATAGCAAAACAAACGAAACTTAACAAAATAACAAAATGCCTCACAAGGTCATTACTATAAACCTTGTCAAAGCTGTCGGAAACCCGTGAGAGAGAGACATGTCCTTATGAAAATCCGACACATTTTCAAATGATAATACCCAATAATAAAAACTGGAGTATAAGTCGCACCAGCCAGCTTGTACAACATGTACATTTTCAGTGGTACAGGAGTAGCAGATAATCGTACACAAGCCTAGAGGGCCCTCTAGTGGATGTCAGTGTCAAAATAATGAACATATGAAATGCTATATTTTGATATATAAGTCGCACCTGAGTAAAAGTCGCAAAGCCAGCCAAAGGATGAAAAAAAAAAAATCAATTCCTTATGATATTAACAAATGTTGGGCTGCCCGTGTCACCTGACTTTCAGAAGGAATCTTCAAAACGATTTCCTATTTATCGCCCTATCGTTCCTTTCTTACAGATACAAGCAGGAAAGTTGCCTACGGCTCCGAACCACTACGCGGCATCTCAAACTTCCAGTTCCTATAGGACACAGTGCGCTGACACAAATGGCACTCCCGAGCTGAACTGTGAGTGAGGACCTCATACAAAATCAATCACCATCAGAGGAGACGCGTTCCACTGAGGCTGTGACATCGATCATTCACCACAAAAGCATCTGCGAGGGCCTCAGTCACTTCGACGTCTACGACCAAGGTCTACGCTGACTCGGGAAAAAAAAAAAAAAAAAACCACGGCAGCGAGGACAAAAAGGATAAATGTAGGGAAGGCGAGGAAAAAAGTGTTGAGAAGAGAAATGGGAGAGGGAAAAGGAAATTCCCTGAAAGGATTCTCAAGAGAGAATCACAGATCAGAGACCAGTGACCTTGTGGTCGTACGACGACCCCTCTGACAATACACCAGGTGACTTTACTCTCCTGGGAAGGAACACACACCCGCACAGATGTTCACATTCACACAGCTACTCCCAAGACTTTGCATTAACTTCCATTCATTTTTAGAGATCTACCGCAAACTACTGCAATGGGGGCCATATATATATATATATATATTTTTTTTTTTTACATCATCTAAATTTCTTTCCATGAATTAAATTTTTTTCTGTTGAAGTAGATCCTGTATGTTTATGAATCACAGTGTAATAGACCATCACCCAGTGCATTTTTGTTTGCCTTAGAGAATGTGTGGTGGATACTGATCACTGCTGCCGGTTGTAAATACAAACGTGTTACACAGTTTTATCTGAAAGAAAAGAAGAAAAAAAAATCTCCCTTTTATTCTTAATACTTTAAGACAGATATTTTAAAAAAGAAAAGCTTACCAAGTAAATTTTTTTTTTTTTTTTTAAATAAGGCAGAACAGGAACAGCTCACTTCATTCACACTCTTGATAATGAATGAAACTTGAACAGAGTGGAATGGGAGTTGTTTCAGTGAGAGCTCCTGGATAATTAATGATAATTAATGGTCATTATCTCCATATAATGAGGCCTCGATACTGTATGTGAGTGAGCCTCATCTGACTGAGAAAGATTTATAACAGCTGATGATTATTAAACCGCGATACCTGTACAGCTGATGTCAAATGTGTGTATAATTACACACATGTATATATATATATATATATATATATATATACA
>NC_024310.1:18845164-18856001 GCF_000523025.1 Cynoglossus semilaevis
TAGTTAGTTAGTTAGTTGTTAGTTATAAAAGTTAAAAAAACTGTTCACAAGTTGGATGTCAATAAACCTGAGTCAGGCCCATGAAACTGAAATTAAAATAATTCTTTTTTTTTTGCTCCTGACTTATTTTTTTTTCTATTTCTCCGACTGTATTTGTTATTTAACACTTTTCTTCTTCTTGATTCTTCATTTGACCCCTGACACCTCACCTCTCAGCTCCTATGAGCAGTACGGCACCAATTGTCCTGTCAAAACAAACTTTTCTGTAATCTTTTTGATTCGACTTTTTCTCTCCTCCTCTCTCCTGCTCCTTGCATCCTCCCTCCTTTTCTCTCCCCCTCCCCCCCTCTCCCTCGTGTCTCTCCTGCTCCCTCTGACCCACAGGGTCGTGTTTTGCTGAAATCCAATCCCATCTCTTTTTCAAACCTGCTGTTCCATTTCACTTGCATTTTGTCACACTGCAGTGCACACCTTCATTTCGAGTCCTTTCGGTGTACACACGCGCACGCGCACGCACACACTCACATAGTTTTACACTTGAAGAATTAAAGTAAAAAAAAAGAAAAAGAAAAAAATGAAACAAGCCAAAAAACAATTAACTAATTAAGCTGTCAGTCAAACTGGAAGCTCCTTTCTGGATTCATACTTTAAAAAAAAAACACCCATCCACACCTGGCTCCTTCATCTCCGTGTTCATCCATCACAGCTTCACTGACTGTGGTCAGTCACAGCCCACAACCAATCACACAGAGGTGAGGGTCGATCCGAGTGTTTGCTAATGGCGCCGTGTGTGTGTGTGTGTGTGTGTGTGCCCTGTATGAGATGGAAGGAAAAACAACAAGCAGCATTTTCTGTGAGGAGTGACACGGAGGTGTTTCATACCTGTGGTGCATGTTTGGTGTGAAACGAGATGTGCAGAAAAGATGAGTATTGGACATGTGTCACAGTGAGGAATAATACTGTGTAAAAGTTGTAGACAGGTGTGTACATTTATTATATCCCCTTGTTGTTGTTTTTTTTTGCAGACTTTTTTTTTATTATTAAATGTCGTTTGTGTCATTTCACTAGGGGGCGACGATGACGCTAAATAAAAAAAAAGGATCAAATATCAGTATAAAATCCTGATATTTTACAAAACGTACTTTTTGGTTTGAACCTAAAAAATACTGTATAAGACAATAATGCGAATTAGTACAATTAATGAATGAACAAAACAAAACAATTGAAAATTAATCTAAGTTGCTGGAGGGTTTTGGTGAGTCCGCGGGCTGTGTGACGCCCCTCTGGAAGTTTGTTGCTCAGGGAAAATGTAGAATCTCAAGAAGATTTAAAATGCAGAGAGAATGGACATTTTTGAAAAAAAAAAGAAGCAAATAAAAGACTGTGCTTCACTCTGCAGGGCAGGAAGATTAGCATGGAAGGAGGGTTTACCGCTGGGAACAGTTCCAGGGAAGGGACTGAAAGCCACATTTTGAATGTTTATTTTTAGATTTGGATGCGAAGTGTCCTCAGAAGGCTCAGGACGGTTGATGCAAATTGTACTGTAGAGAACTGGCTTCAGGTTATTTAGATTTGCTTAAAGAAACAACTCTCTGGGGGGTTATCTGTCACGTCGCAGAGACATTTTGTTTTCGTGCTTTAATCGGTTTTTTTTTAAAATGTAGATATTAAAAATATGAGGAATGAAGGAAAAATGTTAGAAAAACAATTGTAAATCGAAATTCAAATGTAAACAAATGAAACAAACACACACATATATATATATACATATATACTTGGAATGTAAACGTCTGAAAGAGGATTGATTTGATGATTGACTGTGTGACACGGACTTTTTAATTTGAATAAATAACATAACCTGAAATACAGTGGTGTAACAAAACAACTTTGGTTCAACATTTCATTTTCATGACTATTAAAGTGAATGTACAGTTCTCTTCCTAATATTTAATTTGATCCTTTTTTCACCATCGGGTCCTTTATTTACTTTGTCAGTGTGTCTGTCTGTGTCTGTCTGTGTGTGTCTTTCTCTGACTAACTTGCAATCTGCGGCCTCACTGACGCGTCTTGACGTGTTTCTCACTGCTGTTTGAGGAAGAGGGCAGCTCCTGCCTGTATCCACTGATTGGGCTGTGGTCCACAGGGCAGACAGATGTGTGTGACCACCTTCAGTCTCTCTGAGCTGCTGTACAGAGGCAGCCAGATCGTCTCCTCTGAGGACGCCAGGTCTGCGGCGGAGTGCTGGGATTGTACAAGGTTGAAAAAAAAAAGAAAAAACACAAGTTAATTATGATCACATACTGAGTTTGTTTACCGCGTGCTGTAAGTGCTGTGAGTAATTGTTCATATTTAACTGCGACCGCACGAGCAGTTTATCACTACTACAGTACAGGGAAATACAGCCATGTAATGGCAAGCTTGGATGAGTACTACATTGTGCTACTTTGTTGGATTGGACGATTGGACAAACCTGATTGTAGGAACATTAAAAAAAAACATACAGGATTGTGCACACAAACACATACCTTTGGAACCCAGGCCATGTGACACTGCGGCACGGCCGACACGCTGGGGGAGTTGTGTTGATTCTCACAAAGATGGACGCCATCGAAGCTGCATCCCTCCAACTGCAGACCGCCGACCTTTGCGACGGAAAGGGTTCACGGTTCACAGACGACCAGAGGAGTTTAAAGAGGAGGGAAAAGAAAAAGCGGCGACGATCGTACAGTAAATAAAAACAAAAACATCATTTAGGCGAGCAAATTCTGTCCTGTGACAGAAGAGAAAACTCTGGGCCAGACACAAGCACTTCCAAAAATCCCCATAATCTGAGAGGGAAAATTGTCAAGTGAGGAGTGAATGAGGAGCAGATCCAGAAAAAGCTGCAGAATGTGTGTGTGTGTGTGTGTGTGTGTGTGTGCTCCACAACAATTATGGCCTTCTTTCCCACTGTCAGATGTCTGAGTCTTTCCCCCTCTCCCTCTCTGCAGCTGCAGTCTCTCTCTGAGCTGCCACAGTTTCTCCCTCTCTCTGTCGGTGACACTGAGCACATGTTGTTGGCCTGACCAACATCAATAACCAAAAATAAACACAGACCATAGGTTTTTTTTTTTTTTTTACATCGAACATAAGTCGGGCCTAAAAGTGGAAACAAGTGAAACATCTGCTCGCAGTGCATCAAAACCAACAGGGGAGGAAGAGAATATTGCTGACAAAGAAGAAAATCTGCAGCTACGTTACATCACATCTGCATTTTTAAAGTTTTTTTCCAAATTACTGACTAGAAATAAATATTGGGGCCAACCTAAATATGAAGTCTAATATTGAAATTTAAAGATCAAGTCTACTAAAATCCAGTACATAGAATTGTCATGTTAATGCTTACTAAAATCCAGTACATAGAATTGTCACGTTAATATGTTTAATATGTTAATTTGTATAAACATATTAAACTGTATTTTTAAACTCTTAAATGGACTCTTAGGACAGGTTTATAATATATAATATGAATCATTAATAAAACAAGTGCATAATTCACATATACAAAGACATGTACAGCAGTTTCAAAATGATGACGCCGGGACTAATTCTAAGTTTCGCTTCAGTCTGTTGACCCCTGTGTGAACCCCAGGGATCACGTCTGCAGGAAACACTTTAAATTAAACTCGTTTTGTTCTACACAACTGTGTTGTTTTTGCCTCACCTTATAGTCACAGATTGCCCCATAAACAAAAACTCATCAACAAACCGGCTCTGATTGGCTGCAGTCCCCATTTGTTTATCCAGTTTAGAAATCAATGCCGATTGGACTCCGCAAAAGATTTTTTTTTTTCAAATCATTTTTATAAGTTATAATTTGAATTAACATTACCCTTTGTTACAATCATTTTTAAATATTTTTTCTCCTTAGAAAAATAATAATGGTCATTATCTTCCTATGTTGCGGCCTATATGTTGCCTATATGTTGATACTGTATGCGAGTGAGTATGTTTGTGTATGTTACTAGCATGTAGATGTGGTAAAGCCATGGTTAAACCATCTGTCCACCAGGAAAGAAACTAGTATTTCCCAGGCTGTAGTAAATGGGGCACCAGTTTTTAGTGTGACTTTGTGTTTCAGAAACTGCTGATTAGCTTGCGCTTCACTGGCGCAGACCATCTCTGGGGTTTTAGAGAGAAAGAGGAAAATGTCTTTTCGTCTGGCGAGAGGCAGTTTTCTTAAAAAAAAAAAAAAAAAAAAAAAAAAAAACCCCAGACCTTGCGTTGCCAGAGGTCAGAGGATAACAGCCAGATTGATGGAAGATGAAGGAACAGCCAAACTAACTCACTCACGACACATGTAATAGAAAAAAGGAATCAACATCAGCAGAAGTAGAAATCTCCACGCGGTCTTGACGTACTGAAGCAGCGCCGGAACTAATGTTTTTGCACGTGTGTTTTGTCTGTAGTGCTGTGATTGGCTGTTGAGCAGTTTGAATTTGTGAGCTACTCTGTCAAAGGTCAAAGGGTAGTCATGTGATTAGTCTTTGGGCGGTGTTGTCAATGACCTTTAATATTGCTTTGGATGATCTGTCAAAGGTCAAAGGGTAGTCATGTGATTAGTCTGGTGTTGTCGATGACCTTTAATCTTGCTTTGGATGGCGTCGTTTTATGTTTAAATTTTTATTTTGTATCATTGACTCAAAGCAAAGGAAATTATTTTCCCCGCCTTTATTTTGAAAACAACAGACGGGAATTTTGTTTTAAAAGAACCGGAACGGGAAGCAAGAGGGGAGTCCGAACGTAAGTTACGTTTTCAGCGATTGTTGACGTATTTGTGTTATAATAAGACCGACAGCATTTCTGTTTTAATACCTGGCTGTGTTTTCAGTTTTGGTAGGTTTTACAGCGTCTAAAGTCTGTGTTAGTTTGTCATAGTTGTCAAGGTTGCCCTATCGATTGGGGCGACTCCATTTTGTGTTTATATAATCGTAACATTTTTGTGTTTGGTGCAACCGTAATAAGGTAAGATAAAAAACACAACAAGGTTGTTCTAATGTGTAAGGAGGGAAGTAATATCTTTTTTTTTATCTGTGTTTTTCTGTTTCACTTTTTTTTTAAAAAAAGCTCTTATGGTGTGTTCAAAGTGTAAACGTTTTCTTGGAAAATAAACACTGAGAACCATCAGTTTGGAGTTGGACCAATCGTTCAGTTCGGAGTGCTAGGTGTTACTGCCTTAGCTTTTTTATTTCTCTGCGTCATCATCATCGGTCCATTAGATTTAGACCAACACTTAAAGGTGAATTTAACCAATAAAACCTAACTTACCACCACTTTATTTCTCTATAGTTAATAATAAAATCCGATATTTTCAACCTGACCAAATTGCCCTGGAGAAATGTAACCTTTGTATGCTTCACCTCATGGAAGGGGATGGGGCCTTACATATTTGTAGGGAAGCTGCAGTACGGCAAATTAAAAAAAAAAAAAAAAAAAAGTTTATTATTTGTTCCACACTGGGGAAACTGATTTCTGCTTTAATTTAATTTGTTCAAGGAGAAAATTAGTTCTGTAGAAAGGAGTGTTTTAAATGAAGTTCAGTGGAATTTTAGAGAACAAAAAGTGTGGGAAGACCTGAACAGGAGGGGGTGACAGCTACGTATAATAAAAATGCTACAGAACATGGTTAATGTGTGTTTATGGTCAGTCTACCTTGACTTGTACTTTGGCCTGTGGTATTGGACTTCTCCATGTTGTGACAAACACCAAACTGTCCATAGAACACGCCATGGATCTAAAAAGGAGAAATTGTCACAATTAAAAACTCCAATCGTTTTGTTCAGTCAAAGACCGACACAGCGAAGGTTTGAACGTTACCTCGCAGTTTCCTGTCTTAAGGCGTTGAGGAAGGTGTCGGGGTGGAAGAGCTCGGACAGATCTAAGGTGTCGGACAGAAGGGCCTGTCTGCTGCCGCGCTCCACCCAACTCTGTTAGAAGACACGGGCAAGGAAGGTCAGATGTAGACGTTGGTGTTTACAAATTGCAAGGGAAGATATAAATGTGTGTAGGAATATTAAAATAGAATGTAGAATGTAAACGTCCTCCTCAACAGCAACTTGGATTCAGGACATTGTGGTGTCAGCAGATTTATAACTAACAAAGTTAAAAAAAAAGGTTTGATATTGAGGAACTTTTGCACAGACACATCGCTCATTATTCGTTCTTGTGCAGTCATCAAGGTTCCCTATAATGGCTAAAAACACTGCAGGACTTTTTCAGGACATTTTTTTAGCCACTGAAGCAAGACAGACAAGTTATCACGTCAAACGCTTAATTACTTAGATCCTCGTATTTCTGATCTTTTCTAGAGCTTGATGTTGTATTATTCATCCACAGAGGACAGACCTGAGAGAGAGAGATCTGAAAATGGCACCTAATCTTACAATAAAGTCAAATGACAACAGGAAACTGAACACATGCGCCGGGGTGACGTGCAAATATAAGAGGCCGGTTGCATCACACGGGGTGTTTTTGTCTCATTTCTATTTTCATGACTTAGTGAATTTGTCGTTAATTCTTTACATTAGAGTCATCACGTACCAAATACACACACAGATAAAATGGTCAATAAGTTAATAAAAAAAAAAATGCTGTCAAGTATGAGCAGCACTTGTACAGTGTTTCCAAGGTCGTCCTGTGCATGTCTGGCTGCACAGCATCTCCACACTCAGCAGCAGCAGCAGCAGCAGCAGCAGCAGCTCTGTACGACTCCGCCTTTATCAGGCTGATTAGCTCACAAGACGCAGACACACTGCTAACAGAGATATCAGTCAGTGGTGATGGGCAGAATCCGACAGTTAAGGACACACATGAGGACGGATGACGTGCAGGTGGACACACTTGCCGGATTCGCCAGACAGAAGAAAGGCACACACAGAGAGAGAGAGGCAGACACGGAGGCAGACAGCACGGCTCACTCCGACAAATAATGAAATCCATCATATTCACGTAGAAATAAATAATATCCGAATGTGTGTGTGTGTGTGTGTGTGTTGGTATTAGGGTGTGCCAGAGGATATTGAGGGAGGGGCACCGCCCCAAGGGGGCAGAGTACCGTACTTTCAGCCACAACCTTTATTTCTTGGCGGGGACCGGAGGCTGCTACATTTCCAAAAACCTCACGGTTAAATTAATTTTTTGCTTTCTTTCTTTCTTTCTTTCTTACTATTTTGGCTACAGCTTCAGTGACCACAACTTGCGCGACATTCTCTCGTAAATAATTCATAATCTGAGTGGCAGTTTCAAAGTACTCTAGTCACAAGACTCTTAAATCTGAGCAGAGCTCTCGGGTAAGAAAAGAATGGTGTGGCTGTTTGAGGTGATAGTAAATATTCCGCCGTACGATTTTACATCCAGATGCGGAGGAATGTTGACTGTGAAATATAAACGCACAATGGATACACAGTACAAAAGCCGGTCTGAAACTTCTTGGACGTAACGTACTGTGTATCCAAGGACATCACATTAATACATTTCCCGAAGGGAACTCCAGAGGGATTTAATAAAGTGCTATCAATCTATCTATCTATCGATCTATCTATTAATCCAGCGCCTTGGACTGCATGTACCTGTATGGCCAGGGCCCGTGTCACCACAGCTCTCAGATACTGCATGGGCTCCTCGGGTCCTTCCCATTTGTTCTGCCACTTCAGAGGACACTGTGGGGGAAGCGGACACATACAAGAATATAAGGGGAACCCAAAAATCTGAACCATGAGATCCCTTCCAGTGACGCTCCCCGTCATCTTCCTGTAAAGCTCTCATCAACAGTTGGCAATTCATTTGAGGAGGAAACAGGAAGATTTTTTCAAGATGTAACATTTTCCTGTGAAAATATTTTGTGGATGTAAAAATATTTTTCTAACCCCTCAATGCTCCGGTTTGGCGGTGAACATGTTTTAATGAGCAGAATTGATCGTATAACTTCATTCGACAAATATAACTTAATTAACCGTTTTGTCTGAGAGCAGCTGTGGGAATAAATCATTTAACAGAAGCAATCAGCACTGATGTGGTAATTACAACAACTGAAGACATGGACACTGTATCGGGCCCACTGTCTTCATATGATTTAGTCGCTGAAATAAATGAATGTATGTGTATTCATCGCCTGCACAGCTGCACCTCTGCTGCCTGGTCATTTTCCTGCTTTCTTTTTTTTGTCATGTCTTAAAGAGAATATATTATGCTAATGTTATGCAAATGATTATTCCTTATTCCTTGGTGATGAAATGTTAGTTAATGTTAATGCTGTGTTAAAAAAAGAAAACCCAAACCCGCATATAGAGTAGAAGAGGCAGTTTACGCAACAACTATTTTGTGGACGAAACACTTAATCCTTGTGTTGTGTGGGGTTTCAAATTGAATTTTTATACTTGTAAATATGACACGTTATCGTACCATTCGAACAATTACTTTCAGAAAGTAGGGGACTTTTGAAAAGGGCTTGGGACTGACGTTAGACTCAACAACTGAAGACATGGACACTGTATCAGACCCACTGTCTTCATATGATTTAGTCACTGAAATAAATGAATGAATGAATGTATTCATCGCCTGCACAGCTGCACTTCTGCACTTCTGCTGCCTGGTCATTTTCCTGCTTCTGGTCATTTTCCTGCTTTCTTTTTTTTGTCATGTCTTAAAGAGAATATATTATGCTAATGTTATGCAAATGATTATTCCTTATTCCTTGGTGATGAAATGTTAGTTAATGTTAATGCTGTGTTAAAAAAAGAAAACCCAAACCCGCATATAGAGTAGAAGAGGCAGATTACGCAACAACTATTTTGTTGACGAAACACTTAATCCTTGTGTTGTGTGGGGTTTCAAATTTTATTGTTATACTTGTAAATATGATACGTTATCGTACCATTCGAAGAGTCACTTTCAGAAAGTAGGGGACTTTTGGAAAGGGCTTGGGACTGACGTTAGACCTAAAGCGCAAGACAGGGTGGGGTCTCCTTTAGTTCACCCCAAATGGGGACGACATTTAGGATGATGATATCAGGGTTAAGGAGTAAGCTGACACTTCCCTTTTTCGCATATAATTGACATAATATGTACTCTTTACCATAGAGTGACTCTTCTCTTATAATGATGTGTGAAATAACTGTGTGAGGTTATTTTGCGTTGTCTCCAGCACTGGGCATAATAGTCATCATTTACCGTGAATTGCAGACAATGACGCGTCCAACACATTTATCGCTGTTGTCAAATTTACCGCTTAAGGATAAAACCAGTGTGTGCAACACCAATACCGCAGCAGATTCACACTCGTCGGACGCTAATTAGAGCCGAGGCCGACAGCGTTGACGCGCTGCCATGATTTGACAGTTGTGAAAGTCAGGATTTAAAAAAAAAAAAAAATCAATTAAAATTGTGGCTGATTAATTTGACTTTGTTATTTTCTTCTTCGCAGGAAGCCGATGAGGGTTTGTCATCTTAGTGACAGTGATGAAAAACCTCACTTTCTCCTCAACCGCATCACTGTCAAACCGCACGGCCAAAGCATTCATAAATAATTCTTATTAATTTTGCTATCATGTACACTGTGGTTTTAGTCTCCGCAATCAATGGATGTCTTAACTGAAAGTTTCCACATTGTGATTAGTAAAAAAAAAAAAAAAAAAAGCCCATCTCAGTTAAAACTTTACAAAGTTGAAGTGCCCTTTCGAATATGTGCCCGTGGCCCCCGGTCATCACTGAAATACTTGTGTTTTGACTGTGCAGAGCACGGCCAGAACGCTGGATGCTAGAGTGAGGTCTTAGCAGTGATCAAAGAAAGAAGCTTCGCTCCCTACCTGAGGTCGGGGAACGTGTTCTATCAGTCGAATTTGAAACAGGAAAAAAAAACATGCATTTTTAAAGGCAGGGCTAAGAGCTTATGTGTGTTATATATCTGGCACTTCTGCAGCTCGGCCATAATGCACTACAAGGTGTCCTTGTTCACCCCCAGTCACAACAGATGGACACTTAAAGTAGAAATATGGACATATTATACATTTTTAAATCTCCTGGCTGACGTCGGTCTCCCCGGTTCTCCCATGTCCCTTGTCTTTGACCAGAGCTTTCAATGCTCATAATGACACGTTGTCTTTAAGTATTAGTCATACAAAAATACATTTGTTACTGTAAAATATGAATATCGATGTTACAGTTAACAGCATATAAATAAACCTATTTTGGCGTTTAATAGTTTCTTACCTCCTGATTGAGCAGAGCACTGGCCAATTTTTGGACTTCAGGAGTGAGCAGCTGTGTCCCTCTGATGACTTTACTCAGAGCAGCCAAGGATTGGTGGATGTTCTGCAGTAACAGGTGAGTATATTCCGAACACGTGAGTTGAGGATTAAGGGTATTTCATCTGATAACAAAGGAACGCGTCATGACATGAAGCATCGTGTGAACGAAGGTGTCGAAGCTGAGGTTTTCAACCGGACGCGTCGGTGTCTTGTATTCTTCTGGTTTTTCCTCCAACTGCGTTACTGCATGGCTGCGTTATCACCGCAGCAAGGGCAATCGTTCTCAGTAATGCACTTACCTGCACCAAACGTACGGCATTGAACTGTTCCAGAGCAATGAAGGATAAAACTGGCGACCCGTGGCCTTCTGCAGGAGGGGCCACCTTCTGATGGATCAGCGAGGAGCCCTGACAGATCAACAGCACACAGACAAAAGTGTTATTAGTTCAACATGTGAGGGAGCCGGTGTCTGTCGAATGACAACGATGAGTTGTGGATAAATTAGGATTAAACATGTATCGTAATCAGCCAAGATTAATGGGGATTAAAAGACA
>NC_024310.1:18856056-18863556 GCF_000523025.1 Cynoglossus semilaevis
AGAGAGAGAGAGAGAGAGAAACAGACGGCGAGAGTGGGGGAAGGAAGTGTTAAGTCAGTTGGGCAAAAAATAGATAGAACAGGATGCGAGTGAAAAAAAAAAAAAAAACAAACTTTGGTAGGATGTTATTTATCTTGTCCACAGCACTACTATTATCTCTATTCAAAGACAGTTAAGTGGCCTAACAAGCGAGTGTTTTCCTGCACACTCACACCACACGTTAGTTAATCAAACTAAAAAAAAAAAATAAAAAAAAAAATCATGAAAAGTCACGTGCACATAAAGATTAGTTGAAATAAATACACAAGGACTGCACAAAACCAAAAACGTGGTTTCTGCACATGCACGGGTTTGATTTAGACACTGAGGAACCATACATCCTTCCTAACATCCAAACACAGTGGGTTAGGGCATGACAAAGGGGCAGTTGATTAAAAAAACAGTTTGACGTAGATTGTGATCTACGGAAATCTATCTCCTGATACCGTGGCAACAATTAACACAGTGGTCCTTTCAATATTCCCAAAATCAGCTGGTGCGGAAAAAAAAAAAAAAAAAAGTAGGAAGGTGGCTGCGAGGCACTAAGAGAAAAGAAAGAAAGTGTGGGTTAAAGGTGCAAATAGGAAATAAAGAAAGGAGAGGAAATTTGGACTTTACATGGCGGGAGTGAATCTGAGCAGCAGAGTGAGGGAAGAAGAATAAGGAAGGTAAATTATTTAATGTAGAGGTAGCTTCTGCTTTTGATGTGAAGGGTTCCGTCTCCAGGCAACCACACAGAGCAGTGCAGACTGACCAGCGGGGCCAGCGGCTATCACGGTTAGTCTTCAATTGCACTGTGCTAAATTATATTTTGGGTTAATGGCTTTTATTCTGATTACTCCACAGAATAAAAGCTGCATGTGAAACGTGTTCTCGTATAGTACAGTTTACATGACGAAAGTCTAAGTCCAATCTGGCTTGTTCCAATTCCAAAAAAAAAAACCATTAGCTAATAATGTTTATAATTGTAAATATTGCAAATCATTGTAATAACTGCATAATTATATATATATATATTATTTATATGTAAATTGAGTTTTTTCCACAGGTTGAGGACAGGTGAGAGTCCGCTTGACCACAGCTCTCTGTCAAACTTTAATCCAGCTGCCACTGAGCGGCTCAGGACACGGAGCTGTGAAATCACCTGATAAGCAGATGGTTGAAAAAAAAAACACAATCAACTTATTAAAATAAGAGCGAAATTGTTGAAATACACAAAACTCATTTATGATATAATTCGATTTATAAGCTGGTGGTGTGAAAGAAAAGTGAATTACTTTTCTTGTCATTGTGACACAGCTCACCACTGCACACAACCAAATGTGACCTCTGTTTTTAACCCATCACCAAAGTGGACAGTGGTCAGAGCACCTCAGTGGGAACTTGGCAGTTTTCTTCCTTAACCACCAAGTCACCGCTGCCCCACAAGAGGTCACTAGCCTTCAAAAATAAAACAAACATTTTTATAAGGATGACCAATAATATCGGCCGACCGATATTATCAACCCAATATTAGCATATTTTGTAAGAATCATTATCGGATTTTCCTCCAATTATGAAAACCCGCGTGCACTGTCCCGGTGACAGACCAGTCAGATGCCTCAGTGCTCTGAAGAACTTTGAATAAAATGCCATTTCTGTAACTCGTTCTAAACTCTTTTACTTTATTCCTCTCAACCCAGCGTCTCCAAAAACGCCTCTTCCTCCTCTCACGTTTTCCGCACTCTCTTGTCCTCGTACGCTCACTGACCACACCTCCTCACTCCCCCTCCCATAGCCTTAACTGTTAACTACTTCAGAACGCTAAACAAGCCTCTGGTCACTAGATGGCAGCATTGTAGCTCATTTTGCTAACCTATATTGATAATCAGGGGATTGTATGCTGTTGCCAGCAACACATACAGCGATTTCCACAGATAAATAGATAAATATTACCAGGCACTTAATAGTATTTCAATTCTGTCCCCTAGGGGGCAGAAAATAATTAAAAAAACACCGTGTGCAGGCAACACTTAACTTGCCTCGCTATCGCGGTATTGGTTGATATCGGAATCGGAAAGTATTTGGAGAAAAAGTTAATATCGTACAGCTCTACATTTTTATTTTCTGCTCCTCTTAAGTTGTCGGTTGATATTTTTGAAATGATAAGTAAATGTATGTTTCCTTTTACACTCGGCTCCTTGGAGAGAACATGTTAAATGCAAATGAAACAATTATGCACTTTGCGACAAATTTCCCTCCGAAGCTCCATGCATAAGAGACGATAACTATTTGTGGTAGAAGCTCTGTAATAAAATATCATCTACATATCTGGTAGCAAAACTCTCCGGGGACATTCAATGACATCCTGGGAAAGGTCAGGGACCAAACACATCGACTTAAAGCTACTTACAGACACAATCAAACGCACTTAGCCTGCGTCTTGAAGTCCCTGATAGTGCGTACAAGTGTGTGAGTGCACTTTGGTGACTGTATGCATTCATGCATCCCTGCATGAGTATGTGTGTGTTGAGAAGAAGGTGAGGTGTCTGATAAATAGCTTTCATTTGGTGCAGGTAAGCTCCTTTCCAACACCTGCTTTATCGTCTCTGCTCAGGAGGGAGAGTGTGGGTCCATGTCTGTATGTGCAGCATTTATGTGTGCGTTTGGCGGGTGAGATAGAGAGCGGGGATAGTGAGCGGGAGGGTTACGGGGGGGCAGAGGAGGAATAAAAACAGATAGCTAATCTCAAACTTCATCCTGAAAGCAGGAGAAAAATGAGGGCAGCTGAGAATGGAGCCGTAAAATAAATTGGGATTTGAATGCAGAGAAGATTCGTCCTTATCTGAACCCAATGGCTGCTCAGCGCGGGCGGCGTTTCCTGTCAAGGGCTAATGAAGAGAAAATAATAGCAAGGAAATGAGTCATAAACATTCAGGGTTCAGTGAATTTAGCTGAGGTGTGGACATTAAGTCACTGTAATCCAGCTTAGTGTATCAGGGCTTTTAAATCAGGAGACTCTTTCTCATTGGCTTAATGAAGAGGATTTTCATAAAAAAAAAAAAAAAAAAAAAAAAAAAACAGCTTCTGAGGTGAGTCTGTGTAGTGACAGATGGACACGGGTTTTAAGATGGGACTTGATTTAAAAAAAAAAAAAAAATCGAAATAATTAGTGGCTCTGTAATTAATTAATCAGAATGAATCAAAATGTCATTACTGTAATTGCGATTAGTTGCATACATGCATTTAAAACAACAACCACAATTTCTCAAATTCAAACAGATTTTGGTGGATAACTGAATAAATGAATAGACAGATAAATGAGTTCACATTTTTTACGTTCCGCCTTAATCTTTTTTTTTCCCTCCACGCTATGGGTTTATTTTTCACATGTGGTGTGCAAATACATGTACAATACAAATATGTGTGTGTAAAAATAAAATGTGCTAATTGCGTCATTTTTTTTCAACACATTTTTCTGTAATTAATCTTGTTAATGTCCCATTCCTACTTTGTATATGGATGATATTGATGATAAAATGTTTTTTTTTTTTTTTATGATATTACTGTAGAATAAGCTTTAAAATGCAAGGCCATTCCTGCCATACATCTGGTGTTGTGCTGCGTATTTACCGCTGGACAAAACAAGATTAAAGTTAATCACTGCTGCAATTTAGACGTTTTTAAACCGATCGACACTCACGGCCTCGAAGCCAAAGCGGCGCGTTGACAGTAATAACCCAACTTTGACAAAGATAAAAGCGGACGTTTTCTTCAATGTGATGGATCACCCATCTGAACGCAGCTTCACGTCTGGACAAGGTGAATTTTTATTTCGCGGTGAAATAAATTGAAAAGGATGTAGATCTGGTTAGAATGTCTGCGCTACAAAGTGAAGTCCTGACCTTAAACTTCCTTTCAGACAGCAGACAGACACCGGCAGCGATCACGAAGCATTTTTTGTGTTTTTTTTTTTTTTTTCCTTTCAGTGACCAAAAGGGTCAAGTAATATGAATTCCCCTGAAAATCTAAACAGTTCCAACATGTCCAACAACCACTGAAAGCAAAGGAATCCCGTCAATAAAACCCAACAGTGTAAAAAAGTTGAAAACTTGGACATTCTTTTACTCTGAATGAGTTCTACTCTTTGATTGACACTGTATGTGTGTCTACCTGCTATAGTTGGACTTTTTGGGACAATTGGTTTGAAAACTACTACTGCTGACATACGGACAATTTCTCCTTGAGTCATTTTATGGAGTGAAGGTGAAGTTTGAGGTCAGGATTAGAATTACTGTCAGATTAGTGTGAAAGCTAGGGTGGAAATTTGGATTAGGCTCACAATCTGAAGAATAAAAGATTCAAAGGACAAGGACATCTATTATGAAGTACTCAAAAAAAAACCCCAAAAAAACGAGTGTGTGACAGCAAAAAAAAAAAAAAAACGAGTGTGTGACAGTGTTTGTGTGTAAGTTTCACCTGGGTGCTGATGATTCTCTGAGATGATCTCTCTATATTGGCCGGCAATCCAAAAAATGCTGGTCTGTCATCTTCTGGAAGATTTTCTATGACACTGCGATAATCCTGAGGACACACACACAGACACATCACACAAAGAAATACACACCTGCCTAGGAAAGTGATCGTCACAGAAAGACCGTGTCCTCCTCTCAACCTACCAGTATACTACAAGAACCAGGAAGGCTGATCTGAGATGGAAAGACGCGCGTCGTTCCCAGGCCCCTTCTCTGACCGGCTGAGTGAGAGCCGGAGAGGAGGCGCGCTGAGAAGAACTGCTCAAGGTACGAACGCAAGATACGCAAGTCCGAGGGGTTGTCGATGCGTCCGCCGTAGATGGCATTCTCCAGCAGGCCATGCACGAAGTCCCACTGGAACTGTTTACCACCTTGGACACGAGTGTAGATTGTTAGCTGTTCGCATGTGAACAGTATACACAATGATGGCTAACGTGCTAGTTTCCTCACCTTCAAAAAGCCTGTCAATGATCTCAAACCCAGCTCGCAGATCCGATAAAGAGAACTCGTAGAATTTAGTCCAACCCTGAAAAGCAGAGACGAGTTCACGTTTATATGTCATGACATAAAAATAATTAGAATCGTAGAGTAACTTGCATGACTTAGCAGGCACAAGAGTAAGCCAACAATATTCATTGATAGGCAAAGTCAATTGTCGCCACTTTCAGCCTCAATCTCATGGCCTTTTATATGAAAATGCAGACTTAATTAAAAAGCGTGACATTCTACTTAACAGGCCTCAGAAGACCGATCCACTTTTATGCCGCTCGGCAAAGCCTGGCTTGTAGATTGATTTATATGATTTTTAATTAAATACTGTTGCTCTTGATTGCGACGTGATTATCAGTTATGAGTGTTACATGAAAAAAAAAAAAAAAAAAAAACATCTATTATCTTTTTTGCCCATTCACTGACAGTCAGTCAGAACTGTAACAGACTGTGAAAATGCAACCAAGTTAAAGCCTGTTTAATTATTTCAAAGTGTATAAATGGCTGCTAGGAGACTCGTTCCATTTCAAAACCCAGTGCAACCGGGTTTATTAGCCTGCGGTTCCAATCACTGTTACAACTGGTGGAATGCAATTGCTGTAATGGCTGTAAAGTGAAAGCAACAACATCCTATTATCATTTCATTTCCATATACTCTCTAAAAAAAAAAAAAAAACATCAATTCACAAAACCATCTTTTACTGATGTCAGTAAGTAAATCAACGTTCTTTCTAAAAAGGCAGAAACAAATAAGTATGTATGAACACGTGCCGCAACGAACAAATAAGTATGTATGAACACGTGCCACAACGAAAAAAACCAAACAAACAACAACAACAACACAAAGCAATTAGATACTAATTAAACAGCGCTTTGCATAATTTTGACTAATTAAATGCGTACACCTTGGTGCATGAACCAGCATGAACACAAACATACATAAATGACTGCAGAGGCAGGGAAACAAATGTCAATATTTGTTTAGTCAGTAACTAATGTTTATTCTGTCTGCTGATCTGAGCAAAACACTTTTTTTTTTAAATAAAATTTGGATTTCGTGACAGAGAAACACTCGCCTTAAAGGGGAAATAAAAAAAAATAATAATTGAAAGGGGTTTATGCACATATCGTAGCGTCTGTAGGAGTATCAAATCCTTAACAGACAGTTTCCACAACAAAATCTTTCATAATCTGCAATAGCTGAAAACGCATCAAACACTGCCAAACACCCAGAAGTATTCAGGGTCTTGTTCTGGGTCTGAGTCTAGCTCAAACATAATGTGGTTAAAACTATTTTCTGGTGTCCTTGCAGTTTAGCATACCTGCCAGACTGTCATACAATGCCATGGCCATGTGAAAAAAACAACAAAAAAAAACAGCCATTCAACCGCTGTCACAATTACAAGAGCCCTCCTCTCGTCCTTCCTGGAGAAGTGGTGGCCGGAATATGCGGTGGATCGTTAGCATTTAAAGGTAAAGGTATGTGGCAGTACTGTAGAAGTACAAGGTTAGTTGGCTAAGTAGGCAGTGAGGCTTTTACTACACATTGAATGAATAATTTTTATCAAATATTTGTGCAGGATCTGAGTTATCCAGGGAGACATCGGTACTGGTTTGGTTTGTTTTTTGATCACTGATCATATGACATCCTTGCTGCACATACGTAAATATGCAGTAAGAGCAAGTAAAGGTAATGTCAAAGGATGAGGCAACATAAGTGGTTCTCAAACTGTGGTGCGCGTACCACTGGTGGAACGTGGGCGCTCTCTAGTGGTACGCAGGGAAAATTCACATTTTCACATTTACATTTTCAATTGAATAAATCTGAAACATACCATGCACATCTCTGTAAACATGTATAAACATCTCTCCTGTGTGGTGGAAGCTAATAGGGAAGGCCTCTGTTGCTATATTCTAATGTTGGTCATCATGGTGGTACTCAGAGAGCTCAATGTTTTCTCAGGTGGTACAGAGTATAACGAGTTTGAGAACCACTGAACTAGACAGCCGCAAAGAATCGGGTTATATGTATTATAGAAATATAGAACTCGAAATTGCTGCGGAAGAAAAAAAATGAAGGGAAGGGGGAAGGAGGGAACACGCGTACAAAAGAAAGTCAACAGCAGTAACTTGAGAAATACTATCAAAGATGTACAGTAAGAGGAGGAGTACTAGACGGAGCCAGGCTCGCCTGAGAAATAGAAGACATGCTACACCCTAGACATGTATGTAAGGCTATATGATTCATAGGCAATCAATGTATTTTCTGTCTCCTCCAAGCCTGCATTGCAACCAAGAGAATGATTACAGCATTATGTTATAATATTGGAACCAAGCGCTAGGCAACAGGGCGGAGAAAGATAAAAAAGAAACCACCTAAAGAAAACAATTGCCCATATAAATTAAACAAAAAATGTTCTCTGCTACAGTTTCCCCCCCGTGTTTCACTTTAAATGGA
>NC_024310.1:18868556-18873265 GCF_000523025.1 Cynoglossus semilaevis
AGGCCCTGGCATTTCTGCCGCCGAGCCTTCTGACCACGTCCGAGTGAAGCTGAATTCTTATTTTTATAGTCTTATTTCTCTGGAAGAATCAGGATTCTCTGCAGTAAAGAATCAACCTGCCACAACTCACATCACCCTAGCTCTGTTTGATTTTTATTCATTAATTTGTCAAAGATTATTAGTCAACAGGCAGCACACTATGAAACGCACACAGATGCAGTAGTTTGCTGTGACTCACCGATGACTCCTTTAAATCTAATTAAGCATGCACATCGTGAATAATTGCCATTAATGTAAATAATGAAAATTTGTGACGATATATCGAGATAAATCTACACTACAAAAAAAAACAATAGATAAATATAACAAATTGCAGCAGGTTCTATATGTTTCCCACTTTAAATCAGATTAATCACAATGTCCCTAATAATGAATTAACTAATCTTGAATTATTGACCAGATTGTAAACCTGACCTTGGTAGTTTACTGCTGCAATTCACCCAAAATAAATGGCAAAGTGTTGGATTGGTATTTCTTAATAAATAAGTACATGTTTCCAATTCTTCAGTTGTTTAGTAATTCGCTAGAATAAGATACAAAACATTATCACTGAATGTGAAAAGAAAGAAATGATAGCGGGGTGTAAAAAAAATTGAGGTTGAAAATGGACCTTTTAGTTATGGAAGTGGTTGGGGAAATGAAAAAAAAAAACGAGTGCCAGGAAACATTAGAAGTGGGGGATTATGAGTGGACATCTGCACTGCCGACTTCAATTATAAACTCTTTCTGCTCTGTCTAATCCCCCTCCCTTCTCCTCTCTCTAACTGACCACCTAATTCAGAGACGGAGGAAGAAGCAGGGGAAACAGATGGCAGGGAAGGAGAGGAAAATGTAGAAACCATGTAAAAAAAAGGAAAACCGAGAAAAAGGACAGGGCTACTGAAACAGAAGCGGATGTTTTTAAAAAAAAAAAAAAAAAAAAGATGCCCTCCCTTTGTAGGATTTCCACTTCCACACATCCCTCAATCCCCCAGTTGCTTCAGCTTTTCATTTCAGGCTTGACTGCCGGGACCTCAACCTCATCAGTTAGCGAGCAAAGAGCTACGAGGAGAAACACGTCGGGGAGAGGGAACAGCCGGGCAGAAACGGCTTTAGGTTTTAGTGAGAGCATATGGAGAATACATAAAAATTAAATACAGTAGGAAGATGAGAGAGGGCAGATAAAACACGAGGTGAGGAGGGGTGAAGGAGAGGAGATGACAGCTCTATTAAGCCGTTGTTGAAGTCACACTGGGAGTGCACGCACGAGGCGCACACACACACACACACACACACTCGACGTGCACACACTTGACGGGTGAGATCTCAGTTTGACCCCTTGACACACATGAACTGAAACATTACAAAACTATAGCTGTATTGTGACAGAGTGGGATACGGCAATGACGGCGACAATTCTCCACTCCATGGGTGGGCAAACTTTTTGATTTGTGATTTTGAGTGTTGGTGTGAACTAAGATGAATGACGTAAACGTCTGACATAAATGTTGGCCTTTACTACACCTAGTGAAGTGATGGCTGATATCGTAGTCAGCAACAATGTCTTTTTTTTCTTTGACCTGCTCATTTTTACTGAAGGGGCGGAAGTTCAAACAAAGGGAAAAGAGATTCATATTCCTCAACCCTGGAGTGCACCATCTATTGGGTAAACATGGACATTGCAGTCCAAGTGCAAAATGACAGAAGTCCAATGATAATATAATTTACCTAATATAATTTGGATCAGTTCGGGCCAAAGTTTGCCCATGCCTGCTCAGGTTCATCACAAGTACACATGCATAGACAGCAATCACTTCAAACCATAGAACCCTCTGGTCACTATGGCGACCAGTTCACTGTGGACTGTGTGTCAAGAAACCAGAAAACGCAAATAACAAAACATTAGTAAATTACTAATTGCATTTTCAGGGGCTTCTTTTGGTCCCTGAGTTTAAGTAAGGCCTAACCTGCCGTATACACATGAATCACACACTGACCTTTTCCAGAATGGGCAGCCACGCAGTGACTAAGTGCAGGTTTTTCAGGCAGAGCCATTCTCCATTCCGGGAACATTCTCGTAGAGTAGCTAAGGCCACGTCAGCCTGTCCCTGTCCCATTGAGATCTACATGGAGGTGGAGAAATACAGTAAGTGATCACACAATTTAAGTTTTCAGAGGTCACAGAGGCAAACAAACTTTATTTAAAGGCACATTTTCAGATTGGTCTAAATCAAGAATGGATAGAGAAACTAGATAGTAAGATCTAATTTGATTAAGATAAGATTACGGTACCGTAGTGCATAAAGTAGCACAGGGGAAGATTGACTTTAAAAAATGTGAGCCTGATTTAATAACTTGAAATTAAAAGGAAAACTGATGAAAAAAAAAAGTCTATGTGATATGTGATATTCCACTTTCACAACCATTTTAAGCATTTTCTGTAAAATCGACTTGTGTCTTTGTCCAAATAACATCGGACTGTTATCCTTCACCTCGTGATAGTTGTCTCTGCCGACTGTCTCTGCGGCCAACTCTGCAAGTTCCTGGGACGGATCGGCCCCTGGAGAGATGATGATCAGCACCGGCTCCCATTCGACCGTTTCTGAGTAGAGGCGCCGCAGGTTCAGTGGAGGAGGCGAGAGCTCTTTCATTCCTGCAGCAGGGAGGAGAAGGAAATAAGAAAGTTTTAAAGGTGGCTCTATAAAGTGTGTTTAAAGAAAAAAAACAAACAAAAAAAAAAACGTTTCATTAAAATGATATACTCAGAGTAAGGCTTGGGTACAGGGGGAGGGACAAGCAGGAAATGTGGAAGAAGAAGAAGAAAGATGGCGGGTTAGCAGATAGATGACATGGACATTAGGTGTGGACGTGTCTAATGTCAGATACGCGGGAGAGAGGTGGGAGGAGGCAGAGAAGAAAAAGCTATCGCGTAAAACGACCGTGATGGAGAGCGGGCATAAAATGAAGACACTGAGAAGACAATAAGAGAGATTAGCTGATTATGTGCTGTGAATACAGAGTACTTGGTATGCAGCGGCGTTCAACTCAAGACTCTATTGTGTCTGAGTTTGTGTTCGTATCAGCGTGCGTGCGTGTGTGTGTGTGTGTGTTTGTTTTTATCACAAAGCATTAGGCTTTAATCCTGTTGTTTTATACTGCATCAAATTTCAGACATGAATTAACTGTGATGTTATTTACATGCCTATGAGTGATTACACCCTTCAGTGTAATTCATATGTTTTTGTGTACCTGTGCACACACACTCCAAGGCAGCAGTCTTCCTTCTCTGGTAGAAGCAACAAACCAGATTTGAACATTTTATTCTGCAGCCAAATGTGATCAGCTGCACTGAGGTTAACACACACACACACGAGCATCCATCCATGCAAGGTCTTGGAAGACAACATCTCAAAGTGACCTTTTACTGCATCACTATGGCAACATAATGAGAAGAAGAAGAAAAAAAAACAAAACACACACTCATTTGGCAGCATGACTTGTCATGACTGCCTGCAATAGGAGCTCTTGAAGAGCGTGCACATGCACAAATGCAAACCCGACCGCCTCGGAGCGGGCAGGTAATCAGTATGCCTGCTGGCAGACAGCGTCGCCTGTCCGTCAAGAGCAAAGTTCACCCTGGGTTTTATGAGCACAATCAGGGCAGAGATGAAGAGTTCATGGGTGAAAGAGCAGTGGTCCTGCGTTTGAAAGGGGAGGGCATTCTGATTTAACAATTAATAATGTGTTATTGTTGTGATAAAACCACCATTATATCAAGGAAATGACTTCAAAGATGGTTCTTGGTGGCATTTGGTTTAGCGCTCCCCGCCCAACAGCCAACAGGTCATCGGTTCTGCCTGACGAAACTGAGGACAGGAAACTCGTGTTTTTGAGAATATATTCACGGTTTGACCAAAGTGGCTCAACTCGGACTTTTTTTCAGGGTTCAAATTCGAGCACATTTTTCAGCAAATCTGGATCACGCCTGCAGTGTGGTTTGCACGATTTTTTTTTTTCTCTCTATCCGACTCTCTGTATTTCTCTCGGTTCATTATGTCGTCTATTGACTCAGACTGCTGGGAAATCCTTTTTTTTTTTAATTCCAAGCATTTACAGGCACCTTTCAAACCTTGAAAACACAAACTGAAATTCAAGCATTTTCAAGGATTTCGAGCACTGTCACAAACCCTGTGTTATCCGGGACCGTCTGAACGGCACAAATTGTAGTTTCGCAAATTAGACATTCAAATGTGACCACAACACTGAACAAGTTAACGTGGTAAGAAATGAACGAATGACTGATTGGACGAGGAGCAGAGGTTCTTGTACGCATAAAAACCTGAATAAGCCAGTGAACATACATGCAATGTCCTTGTGTGGATTCAGTGGTTTAGATTAAGTTTCAGGTTAATGGTTAAGTTTAGAGTTAGGGTTAAGATTAGGGTATGGATTAAATTTAGGCATATATTTTAATAGTTATGTTAAAGGTAAGGGGCTACTAAGGGTTTTTTTTTTTGTCTACATAAAGCTCATCAAACACAAGAACCCACCGTTTGTGTGTGTGTGTGTAAAGTTAAAGGTAAGGGGCTACTAAGGGTTTTCTTTTTTTTGTCTACATAAAGCTCACCAAACACAAGAAGTCACCGTTTGTTTGTGTGTGTGTGTGTGTG
>NC_024310.1:18873365-18904942 GCF_000523025.1 Cynoglossus semilaevis
TGTGCTCACTCAGGCTTGCCTGTTAGCATCCTAAGCCTAGACTGGGAGAATTCTGTGAGATTAGCTGTAAGAGGATTACAGACTATGCCTCATTAGCATACTGATTCACTTCCAAAAAACACATGCAGGTAAAGCATAAATCTTCATCTCCGGCGCATTTTTAATCTCTCGCCGTCTGCGACTCTTTCATTCAGACATAGGCACGTCTGAATGACTCTCTGTCTGACACGTGAACACACCCTTTCCCTGGGGCAACAGGAATATCTCGTCGGAAAATCTGTCTATTTAGCTTATGAGATTCTCTGTATCGTTACGTTTCAATCAAAGAAAGTGTTAGTGTCGATGTAAGGTCTATTTTCATACCACTGCTGTAAACTCAGGTTTGTTCCCACGTGTCTGGGTTTTGACCAGGATGCAATGCGGGTGAAGGTGATTTAAAGTAAGGATAAGATACATAGTGAATTAGAGAATAAATATAATAAAAAGCAGATACCACTTACCGAGAGCCTGGGAGGCAAACGCTGTCATAGCACTCTGCAGTCTGTCTGGTCTGAGTGCCTGGACCAGTAACAGCTGATGGAGAGTAAAGCAAGTAAAGCAGGGAGACCAGAAATGTAGGGAGAAAAAAAGGTGTGTCCATCAGTTTATTATTTTAGATTCTTATTATTTTTAATAAGGAAATTGATATAACTCTAAAACACATATGTCAAATTCGAGGCCCGTGGGCCAAATGGAGCCCGCTATGTCCTTTAGTGTGGCTTGTGAGAGCTTAAAAGGTGTTTAATTGCCTTATAATATAGTCTTCAGAGTGTATACTGAGCATAAATTACACCTTTTATAATGATGACAGATCTATGAGCAGAGATCTAGCTGGCGTGTTCAAGGACAGGCGTCGTCACCTCATCAACTTCCACCCTAGTCATTTTGAACTGAAATATCTGTTTGTTGTCTGATTATGTAATTTACTTGAATTTTTGTTTGTTTGTTTGTTTTATAACCTGCTGTAAAGGTTTTGTTGTCACACAAAACAATGTTCAATATTTGTAACTTGAATAAATAATAGTCGATCCATCGAGCAGCATTAACACGTCATGATGAGTTACATTTTTACCGGCGATTTTCAACCCTGGGTCGCTACTCCACGTATAGTCACCTGGAATTTAAATGGGGTCGCCTTAAATGTCTAGTAGACAAATTAAATAAATATACATTTTTTCAACTAATTTCACGAATATAAATCGAGTCCAAATAAATATCTGAGTTGGCGCATCTTGATTGATGGCTAAGATCACGTGACTGGGAAAAAAAAAAATGTCTCTCCAATCGGCAGAAATCTGTGAAGTCAACATGGGGTCACAAGCCAAAAAAGGTTGGGAATTACTGATCTATATCTCTATATACTGGCTATATCTGTAACATCTGACTTTTCGAGGTCAACCGTATTGTTGATGTGTGGGTTTGAGAGTCCTCGTGTAAAATGAATATGCCGGTGTCTTTTTATCTGCTTCTATAACTACATTTTCGTCTTCTATACCTCTAATAGAGAAGAGTTGAATGTCATTAGTTGTTAGGGTAATAACTTTGATATATTAAAGGAAGCCCACACCTCTGTCACAGCCCCCTCCATACCCAGTATTAAATGGCATCTTTTTAATTCGCCTGATGAAATGAGTGGCTTTGATTGAAAGCTGACCTGCTGGAAGGGAGTAAGCTTCTTGGCAATGGATGATGGGATTTCCTGTTCACACTGTGAGCTTTGTGAGAAGGACAGCCAAAGGTCTGAGTCACTCAAACACAGGGACGGGTACAGAGACGGGAACGTCGTCTGTGAAGGAAATGTAGCAACCGTTGAAGTGGGTTGATGAAATGACACACGTTATAAGGTCTGAGAGATTTTTTTTTTTTAATTTAAATACATTTTATTTTGTGATTGTCAATGTACAGTAGAGTGTATGTAAGTGTGGGTTAACATCAGTGTAAGGTGTTTACCTTAAAAACGACCATTGCGCCATGCCTCTCTGGGTCAATCCAAGATGGGAACTCCTGGAGACAGAGATTGAAGATGAACTACAGAGGTTCAAAGATAAAACACACACACATACACATGCACGCACACATGTACACAAACACATAAAAAAAACAGTTTTTTAAAGTGGGGGGCGCGTAATTATTGCAGTTCCATTTTTTTTAATACGCCACAAAAGAGGAAATTCAGTGGAACAGTAGTAGTACAATATTTTTTATCTACAAAAAGTTGGCAATGCAGAAAAAAAAATTGAGAACCACTGCCTTACAACAAGAAGGTCAAAGGTTACGATTCTTACCATCCGGGAATATATAGTAAATTTCTAGTAACTTTGAGGCTTAAACAACCAGAACATATTAAGACATATTTCTTGTGTCTCCTTTAAAGCTTTGGCAAGTTTTTCAGAACTGTATCCTTGTCAAGCTGTGTTTTTATTTTATGAGATCGGATTTTTTTTTTTAACCCTTAAAAAACGATGAGGGATTCTGAATTCAAAGTAAAATTTTAAACAAACAACAAGAACGTCAAACAAACTTGACTGGCAACAGCAAATAATTATAGAAGCTTTTCGGATTATTTAAACTTGAACTTGAACTCAGTGTCAACTGTGACATGACGTTGTCCATTTGGATCCCAACCAAGAAGCAGGTCGCGACCTGCTTCTTGGTCGGGATCCAACTGGACGATTAAGCTAACAATCAATCATGTGGCAACCAATAATATTCAGCCTCCCAGTTCTATTTTCTGTCTTTCTTTTTCCATATGTGATCATAATTTACAAACCTTACTTAAACAGACCTTAAAACAGACGTAAAAAAAACACAAAAAAACAATAGCGTAAGAACCAGCAGTTAAGACGTTGACAACTTACTTCTTTCCTAAATACTTCTCCCACAACTGACCCCGTGAAGACGTCCCATTCCTGTAGCGCAGGAAGACAGAAAAAAATTAACGTATACAGCAGTGTAAATCCAACACTTACATTCGTATTTTAAATTTAAAGTGTATTCAAAATTATAGCTGAAGTCAGCAGTACTGGCTGGGAAACACACCCAGGAAAAGTCTTTTTAGATAACACTCACGTTCTCCTGGAAGAGCTCGGGGTACATGCCTTTGACAAAGTGTATGGCAAACATTAACTGATCAGCCTGAGGCAGAGGAAAGAGGAGACAGAGAAATGGATGTATTATTGACAACAGTACGTCAGAACAGTGCACACTGACTATTTAGTCGGCTCAAACCCGACAACTTTGAAAATGAGGAAAACAGTTTAACATTTTGCCGACACAAGGGCAAACACACTCGCATTCCCACTGCAGCGATAAGCAAGTCAGCCAATGTTTACCCTGTGGGCTTGTAAAGGATTTAACAAAGTGACACAAAAAAAAAAACCCCAGAAGACTTGTTTTTTTTTATGAATCACACTGGCTGTTATTTCCACTCTCTGCGGAGCAGTGATATCGATTCTTCCTTGTTCCCCTCTTTCTGTTCCCTTCCTTCTTTCTTTTCCACTATGCTGTTCCTTTCCTTTATTTCCTCTCTGCTGTTCCTATTTCTTTTCTTCTCTTCTGTTCCCTTTATTTCCACACTGTTCCCTTCCTTTATTTGCTTCTTAATTGTATTTCCTTTTTGTTGATGCTTTCCTCCATCCTTTCTTTTCCATCTGTTCTTTTCTGCTGTTCCTACCTTTTTATTTTCCCTTTTTCTTCTTCCTTAGCTAATAGCTGATTTAATTACTAATGAATGTAAGTAAGAATAATTTAAAAAAAAACACCTAACATTTAGTCAGCTATCATCAGAACCAATAATGATTCTCAGTCGCTAATGTAAGAATAATTAAAAAAAAAACACCTAATATTTAGTCAGCTATTATCAGAACCAATAATGATTCTCAGTCGCCACAACATCTGTCCTAGTGCATATTTACTATAACACACAGGCATGGACAAGTTCAACTTTGTGAGCTTTTGTTATAATATTTTTTTTTTTTTTCTGCATAGAGACGTCATGTGAACAGGTTGAATTCACCGCCTTTATTCACCTCATATAAGTGTCCTGGGAAAAAAAAAAAAAAAAACAACATTTATTGTTTATAAGCGGTTCAACAATCAATATGTCGTCGAAAAATCCTGATTCGTTTGCTCAATCAATAGGTTAGTCAGGTGAATCAGTGCTGTGAGTTGGAGAGATAACAACAAAGAATGAAAAAGCCATAACACGGTCTTGACAAACAAATGGTTGTCAAAAAAAAAAAAAAAAAAAAAAAATTTTTTTGTGTTGTGTAAAAGTTGGTATCATCATTTTGTGTCGAACTTTCGTAGACTAATCGTGGCTTTTACTTTTTCTTTTCCCTTTACATTATTATGTAACATTATTAACACACACACCTTATTTTGGGAACACTTTTTTGTAGCACAGAAACAACTACTCTAGTAATCTGTACAAGGGGCTTACTGTATGTATTGGTTTGTAACTTGTGTTCATATTCACATGTATTACACTGTGAGTAAGGGGGTTATATATAGAGTGACGGAGAGAGAGAGGGAGAGAGAGAAAGATTACGTTCACGATTTACAGCCCAATCGATGCAATGATTGCTGAATGGGTCAATATTTGACACTTCATTAGTCTGTTAATGGCAGCCAGTTGGATTGTAAAAATGTGTAAATATATGCGCTTAACTAATTGTGTGCATGGACTTTGAGATCGATGAGACCCAGGACTGCTAAGCCAGTGCTTTGCACTTTATTATGATCGTTTACAAGGAATTTTCAGATTCGGCAGAAGTTGAAAAAAAAAAACGATCACTGTGTGTAAATCAATTTGAACCTTTCACTCTGACGAAATGGAATAATGAAAATAGAAGAGCAGCGGTTCCCAACCTCTGTGCCGTGGCACACGAGTGTGCCGTGAGAGGTCATTAGGTGTGCCGTGGAAAATGATCCAATTTCACTTACTGGGGCTGAAAATGATTATTTATTTATTACATATAACTTAAATATATATATAACATATACTTTTTCTTTAACTTTAATATATATATATATATAACATATACTTTTTCTTTGCTTGTTAAAGCATAAAAGGCAGATTAATTCGATACTCTTCTGCTAGGTGGCAGCAGAGACGTTAAAGCATAAAAGGCAGATTAATTCAATACTCTTCTGCTAGGTGGCAGCAGAGAGCTATGAAAACTAAAAACAAAAACAAAAATCAAAACTGTTGAAGAAGATCTTTGTGAGTGTCTTTCTTCAATTCCTGGGCAGTATATCAGCATGGTCTTCAACTAAATAAGACAAGATTTTAGTCAATTATAAAGTAATTTAAACTAGAAGATTATTATATTTCATCACATATACTTTTTGTGACTCAAAAAAGGTTGGGTGACACTGGTAAGGAGCAGTGGTTCCCAAAGTGGGCGGCCCGTGCAGAGTGTACAGATGATAGCTTGGCCCAATAGCTGCTATTGGGCCAAGCTATCTGTCGCCCAATTGGGTGAAATTGCAATAATTTGGAATTGTATTTCCTTTTTGTTTTATGTGAACACCAGTTATATAGGAATTACAGTGTATTTGAAGATAAAAGCTGTGACAGAATCAACTGCAAAGAGAGGCTTCTTCAGTTCAGCCAATCATTGCAATAGATCCTCCCTGGGAAATATGACGTTTGTAGAGACCAGATCATATGCGTAGAGAGGACATTGATGCCAAGACAGCATGAAAGGACAGCATTTGTTATCTGTTCAGCCACAACAAGATGAAGAAAAAAGAAGTTGTGTTTTCCATCAATAAAGCTGTGACTTAGAAAAAGACTCTGCAGCTGCGTTTGCAGTCCGCCAGTTTTGAGCTACGAGCCGGAGGGGACTAGGTGCATTTTTGAACTGTGAAAGTCCACTAATTAAACAGTGGAGGACGAAAATGTCAATATCCTGCTAGCCAGAAGGAGAAAGAGCAAACAAAACCAGAGAAGGCTTAACAAGGAGTGTAACAAGAAACCTGAACACGACAGATTTTTCTTTTCACTCAACCAGTCAATTTTTGCAGAGTTTAAAGTAACCAGTTAAAGGTACATTTGAGTGGGCATTGTGGTGTGACCTGTGGAACTAATACTGCACCTATCCCCTTTCTGGTCCTGGTAGAGCCTAGTATCCATATAGATAAAAAAAAAAAATCAACGTTAGAAAAAAAAAAAAGGAATTGAACACAGCTGGATTCTTTCTATATCTGTGTAGCAGCACTGTCCTTAATGACCTGTTTCTTATGTCTTTACCTTTAAATGGTCAGGAACCAATGCATGCCGTGCCCACCTCTTCCACAGAGAAGAACTGAGGACAGGTTTGTGTAGCTATGGCAACAGGTGAGCAGCGACAGAGAAAGACAACAAACTGTGGTCTGACCCTTATATGTTTGACCCAAAGTCAAAGCCAGAACAAGAAAAAAACTCTGCTCATTGTGTTAGCCGTGTGCTAAATGACTAGCCGTGCTTAGCTTTTGGGTTGAACATCATGACGGTGTGATAGTTGCATATTAATTAAGTAAAAAAAATAAATAATAACGGCTGCTCAAGCAGGATGGAGTAGTATTGTGGGTGGAGCTTCCTAATCTATGGGGGGGTTACCACTTTGTGATATTTTCTGAGACACATTTCCAGATTGTGGCAGGTTATAAAGAATCGACTCAGTAGTTGAGATTGGAAATTAAGTGATAGTCAGGCACCTCAGAAAACCACATTATATACTGTAAATATATGTACCAGAGCATGTGTGTCCCCAGCATGGCTTATTAAGAGCAGGGAGTTAGGTCCTGAATTCAGGTCACTCAGCTGGAATACCAGCTTTTTTTTGTGGAGGTTGGATGCCAAGGCTTGGTAAATTATTCTAAGTGCCCACTGAGGGGGTGATAGTATTAGTGAGAAATTGGCAAAATAAACAGAAAAGCTGTAAAAGAAGAGGAAGTGGCACGGAAAAAAATAACAACAACTGCAGGGTTTGGCACAGGCCTCCGTGCCCTCCCCCTCACCACGAGATGTTCAATGGTTGTGACCACTGCAATAATTACACTGTAGCAGGAACATGAACTTAGCCTTTGTGAAGGCTAAGTTCCAGCGAAATGCTTCATTCAGCTGTCACAGTCGCCAGGCAGCACTCTCAAAGTCACCGAAGGTGTTTTGTCAAAGGTGGTTAACGCCACATTAGTTTTATTTACACACTTAAGTTTGCACTTTACCTTGAAAAGTGACCGGCAGACGTATTCATACACCATGCTCTTCAAGCTGGCCTCCAGTGCGGCAATCCTGGCCTCAGTGTTCTCGACCTCCTGAAACACACACGCACACAGTCACGAACATTGAAGCATTAGCAAGATGAGAGATGAAAAGGATTCAAAAGCCATTAAGGTTGGAGAGATGGTATTAGATGGTGAGATGTGCCGTTATTCTCTCTGCTTGTGCGACCTGCCTTGGTGTTTACAGTGCTCTGTTATGTGAGCTTTTGTTCAATTAATAGGAAGGAAGTCAACGAGGATTTCTTTTTGTCCTGCTGTTTCATCAAGACATTGTATTTTTTGCTCCAGATATATATTTACTTTAAGGATTATTGGTCTCAGGAACTCATTCCTGATGGGTTGAGATTCATGAAAGAAACGAAACCAAACAAAGCTATGAATTGTATTTGTAATTAGATTAGAGGTTTTGTTCAGAAGAAAAAAAATGCAGTACACTGCAATTTTGGGTTGAGTGTTCCAAACTGAATATATTCCAGTATATATTTCTGTTACTGTATTACTATATTAAAAAAAAAAAGATTAATCAAGAGATGGAAACAAAGTACCTAGGAACAGTAAAGACTAGAACATAATTAATCAATGTCTTTTTTTATAAATGTCTCAGTGGTCAGCAAGTAACACTGGCAGCTAGCATTAAGTGAAGGATTAATTAATTATACCCAAATTTTGACTTCATTGCAAGAACACGAGCCCCGCTCTCCACATATTGAACTTTTAATTATTCTGCTTCCTCCGGCTTTTCACCGTGACAACAAGAGTGTTACTCATTCATCCGAAGGCCAGAATTTTTCTGGACAGAAACTTTGGGGGCTGAATAAAAATCAACTTTTTGCCTAACATTAATATTTTATGTTGATTTTGGAATATAGTCGCGGGCCTGATTGGATATTTTGGTGGCCTGGATTCGGCCCGTGGGCTGCCAGTTGAGCATCACTGGTGTAGAGCAACATGGATTTTTAGGTAAATTTGGACTCACTTAACTAACAGTTCAAATGTACTTCTTTGTTGAAGTAACGTTTCTGTTGGGAACGCTGATGTTAAGCCACACTCATTTGTGCAGATTTCTATTTTTGAATTGGTAGAATGGCTTTCCATTGTTGGCTGCAGATGAAAAGATGGAAACTTCAGTGCAGTACATTGAGAGTAGTTGCTAAAAGTTACCTTCTTGGCCTGGAGAGCCCTCTGGAAGAGGCGCAGGAAAGCAGCAAGGCTGAAGCGGTACATGTTGTTGATCCTTGACAGGTCGGTGATGACAAAGTACATTTTGCTCGCGCTCTCTGCCAGAGGTAGGTAGGCGTCCCGCTCCTGAAAGGGGGAAAGGAGGTGAAAGAAAAACGAACGCATTACAAAAAGGTAGGCTGTTTAAAAACAGTAGAAAAATCATTATTAGACAGGAAAAAATGTAATAGATGAACAGATGGCTGGATTTAATTTCCTCAGCACAAGTGTGGGAAAAAAGAATAATTTATTTCAATCAACCTTAAATGACAGAAAAACGAGAAAAGGGAGCATTAGGAAAGAAGGGATGTTTAACAAAAAGAAATACAAGATAAAGAAATAACAGGGAAATCATAAAGAGTCCTGGTGTAACACTGCACCCCAGAGGCCATGATGTAACACATCAGCAGCAGCTCATTACTTCAACGTCAAACTTTTACTGATTTTTCTTTAAATATTATTAAACTAAAAAAATCGAATATTTAAAGAGTTGTCCTCTAATGTATGCAATATTTAATTTTGAAATGACTTTGCAGGTCATTAATAGGGTTGAATGCATATCATTTCACCGGTCAGAAAATAATACACTTGACTTTTGAGGCACAGCACATATTTTTTAAATTACAAAACTCACATTTAACTTACTCAGTGTGAATGCTATGCCTGTTTAAATGACAAAAATTCACACATGACACCACCAAACAAAAGCAGCACAAAAGAAGATGTGAAAGAATATAATAACTGTAGCCTTTAAATTAACTCACAATTTACTTACTCAGTGTGAATGCTATGCCTGTTTAGTTGAACACACCGCTGATATACCCACAGGAAAGACAATCAGTTTGGAGAGAGTATTTTTGTTTGCTAGAAACCATGATACTATTTCACAGCTTTCACAGCGAGCATTATGGAATCAGCTTTGTCGATTTCCCAGTAAAAGACAATCCAAAGAAACTATAACTTTCATTGTATTGTTGTCAGCCTTTTTTTTTTTTTTTTTTTTGCTTTTTTTGTCAATTTTATCCAAGAGCCCGTTTGGATTTCATTCCTTTTTATTTAAGATATTTAGCCTAACCCTATTGCTGCTGTCACAGCCAAAGCATCACTAATTCCATTGTTTGAAGGGCAACAGGTAGCTACACATATTAGGAAATCTGCTGCCACCTGGTGGAAGAGTATTTAAATGTTCCAACACCACGCACTCCAAAAACAAACGGTGATTAAATAGTGGTTTTCAGACCAGTGAAATTGAAATTGGTTATTTTCCACAATGATCTTTCACCGCACGGGGGTTGGAACTGTTTCACATTAGTTTCAATGAGATGTTGGAAGTCTGTGTCGCCGCAGAGGCTGGCTGTTTAATGCGGGAATGTTCATACTAAGTCTATACTTTAGTGTATGTGTGTGTGTGTGTGTGTGTGTGCATGCGTGAATGAAGCACAATACCTGGTCCAAAGAAGCCTGCAGCCTGTGCGACTCCAGCAGTGACTCCTGTATGAGGGCACTGCTTGCCTTGGTTTGGTTCAGACTGTCGATGAGCTCCCTGTTCTCCAGAATATTCCCCTGAGCTGTGGCCAGAGTCTGGGGAAAACAGAAGAGGTTTTTATTTCACTTATTTACCTTGAGTTATGTTAGAATTGTCAACAAACAATTCAACTGAAACGCATTCCCATCGTCCTCACAGACGACGGACTTCAACAGAACACATTCCCAGACTTTACTCTACAGTCGTGCCATTTGACACAGGATATAGTTATTGAGATTTTCTACACATTTTGTAGCTGTATTTAAATATCCATAAATAAAAGTGAAATGATTTTCATAAAAAAAAATGCGAAAGCAATGTATCTTCTATGAAGAGAGGAGGATTTTTAAAATGATGCATTGTGAATAAGAATCCTGGTCCAATATAAAGTATGTTTGCTGCTGAATTGGACGAAAATGTTCACAACTGAGGTTCGATGATCGACCCTTTGAGTGATCCACACAAACAAATTAAGGAAATTAAGGAGGGAAAAGAGGTAAATCACAGATATCGCAAAGAATTCCATGTGTATCAGTTAAATTTCGAAGGTGTTGATTTCCTCTAGATATCGCATTATACAAAAGAGTTGTCTTTTCATCGTGGTCAGATATTATTCCTTTTCCTATTTAAGTTTTCCCAGACCTCTATTAGTACAATTTCAACCTTTAAACCCAAGTGATGAAATATAGTCAAATAAATTCCAAAAAAGATTAGAAGGCCGGGATACGTCAGGTAGAATATGCTCTTTCAATTTCAGATAAATGACAGGTCTAATACCACTGGACGACTAACATACAGCTCTGGATTCTGTTTTAGTTTGTCCGTCTTTCATTTCTGCTCGAGAATAAAAAAAAAAAATCTGTCTCATTAAGGCCATTGACTTTTTATGGGCGTCTAGACTGATAGCATCAGGTATGTTGTGAGGGGTTTTTTTTTTCTTCTTCTTCTTAAAAATCCTTGGAGTCTGCTTGGAATATTGATTGACAATCTTGGTTCTATATCCTTATTACCGTGGATGGAAATTACGGAAAGTCTGTTGCCTTGAAAACCCCCTGAAGTTTCAGTCTTTGGTGAAATGATGTGCAGTGGAGTGAACTTTGTGAATTGGTTTCATTACAAACTTCTCAAGGTCAGCTCAGGTAGCCACCAAATAAGATGGCTGGTCAATATAGAGCAAGAAAAGAATTACTGCCCACCCCCCCCTGCAGCATCACTACATATACATGGGCTCAATGCCCAGGATTAGAGTTTCCAGCTTGACTGCTGCTCCATCAAACACATTTGATTGTGTTCCGGGGAGGAAAGCCAGTGACAAATCACATCCTTGTTGCCACACTATAGATTTCTCCTGCTGGCTCTGCAACCGCTGTCTTATTCTGTCTTCTAAGTTCTACCGAGGCTAACAGCCGCAGAAAGCAGCTTAAGTTACAGTTTCCAGTGTAGATTTTCTAACATTTGAACAACTCTATAATGTTCTATTCATTAAAAAGATGCATTCAATAAAAGATTAGGGTAAAAACACTTGCAGCCTCCTCCTCCAGCTTGTTTTTCCTTCCACAGATGACTGTAAAATGTGTGTGTGTGTGTGTGTGTGTGTACATACCTCCAGCAGTGATTCTTCAAGCTGAGCCAGCTGTATTTTTTTGTCTTCCTCTTGTTGAAGGAGTCTCGTTTTCTCGGTTTCCAGTTCTGGCTTTTCCTGCTGGATGGTCAGGGCTAGGAGCTGATAGAAATACAAAGGACAGAGTGAGTAGACTTCGTACTTTTTTGTAGCGCTGTCAGAACTGTTTATCCAAAGGTTCCACCGTAAATAGATTTGTTGTTGCTCTGACGTGCAGTCGATACACATGTTTCCATTTTACTGAAGCAACCTAAAGCTTAAAATACCATTTCAACCCACAGCATGCGTTTGCAGCGACCTCAACCTCAGGTCAGACACCTGGGTTGTATGTACAGTATATACACATACAAATATAAACTGATTCGTTATTTCAGTTTACGTAGATTGGTTATCCCCGCATCTGATTTTCTACTCAGTAACGGGTACTTTTTCAATGTAGCGAAGTAAAGTACTTGAATCAAAATGTGCTTAAGTAAAAGTAAAATTACTGATTATTCCCGATAAATTGATTATTCCCAATAAACAAAAACATTACAAATACTCACAAAAACTACTCAATTACAGTAACAAGAGTTCATGTAATTTGTTACTCTTCACCTGTTATTAATCTTAATCGTGTGATCTGACCATAATTTAAATCCTAAATCTTAAACCTTAAAAGTCTCTCTCTTTCAGTGGAGAGCTGAAAAATCCCTATAAGGACAATTATCCCAACACAAGAGTAACCCCGACGCCGGCCAAAAAAAAATGTCCCCGCAAGTACAGCCACAAGCGCACACACACGCATACAAATGTTAATAGTCTTTAAGGAAAATCCTTCCTCTTGGAACTGACTTGCTGCACAACATGTATTTGCTCAATAACTTGAAAAATAAGTACATCTGGAATACAAGCCCAAACAACAATCGGTACCGTTGATCATTCCTGGAGGTACAGTGAAAACAAATCCCTTCACATCTACTTTGTTTCACTGTAGGTTACCTGTCCTCTCAGGCCGGCCCTGGTGGTGGTGAAGTTCACCTCTGTAACCACGGACACAGCATCAGGTGGGATGAAGGGATTTGGATTCCTTGTCGCCAGGAAGAGACGGAAATCCTCGTTGTAGTCTATCACCTTGTCTCCGATCTGAACCACGTATCTGGGGCCTGCGGGTGTGTGTTTATACGACACGCGTCAAGGATGGACATATGGAAAGACAGGCGGTTCTCTTTGATCAAGATCAACAATAAATTCCATCTTTACCAGTTCACACATTCTACCCTCGTCCCTGTGTCTCCGGCAGCGAGATGCTGCCAAGACATGTCTCTGACTATTTTTTTCCCCCCAGTCCTGTTCAACACCACTTAGAAATGAAAAACTTGGCCTTTACCAGACTTTCTTTCAGAGCTTGAAATAAACAACCATCCACCTTCTGCATGTACCGGAGCCTTATGACTCAGCCTCATTTCCTAAAGGTTGTTGTTGTTTCCTGCCTCTGTTTATACTTGCCCAGCATGGTTGGTATTTTAAAATGTAAATCAGAATAAAACATCCATTGGATCTAAAGTGAGAATTTGATTAAACATTTTCCTCATACAGCTATTAACGCACCTTAATTTGTCAAATTTGTTTTTGCGATGCTTTAACCAAATGGCCAAACTTCACAAGGAATTAAAGTTTAATATCATTTTTATTAAAGATGTGTTTTATGTATTTATTTACACCTCTTCATCCTCCATAATCTTTTCTCACTCTCCTGTAATTGTGCCGCAGCTCACTCACAAAGATCCGACTCGGAGTGAACTTGCATGCGCTGTTCTTTAATTTGTCACTGTCTATATCCTTTTGTGACATCACCCGCCAACAAAAATGTTATTACTCAGGCCAATTCATTTCATTCTTGGGGAAAATAACTGGAACCTTCACTCTGCTGTCTTGTGAAAAGACACAACAAGGATGGAATGAGGCTATATACAGATTGGGATGTGAAGACAGCAGTTCATTTTTTTAATATTAGAAGTAAGGACTCGGGCCAAAATTGCATGTACTTCTCAAGACTGCGTAATTACCCATGCCGTACTTCACACTGATAGTGATAATTTGTTTTATAATATTTTGTGGAAAGGAATTTTTGCCTTTGACAGCAGCTGTTTGTAGACGTTAAAGCCTCTTGTTACCACATTAATTAAAAATGGTCACGTATCACTTCTAAAAAAATTGTTAAAATACCTTGTGCAATGAAGTCTCTCCTCAACAGTGGGTAAAGCACAGGTTCAATTCCATCCATCTCCTGGATGATGAGTGTTTTTCCAAACCTGACAGCCAGCTCCAGGGATGTCATGAAGTTACTGTCCTAGAAACAAGAACACAGTATTTTTGATATTTGTGATTTAACTGAAAATGTATATTTTTCTTTGAAAAACACAACCTTCGTGTAATCGTTATTTCTTGGAACTTTTGGGATGTTCTACTTACTAACTATTTTCAACTTTCAATTGTCAATGTATTCTAGTGCTTAGGGAGGGAGACACAAGGTAACTCAATCTGTTTCAGAATTTTAAAAAAATTTAAAGCATTAGATTGAGAAGAAAAACTCTTAAAGGACAATTCCACACATAATTGCATGTCATCTGCATAGCTGTGATAGTCAAACTAACAATCATGCAGAATGTGACCCAAAGGTAGCATGAAGAGGCTAAGACAGGGGTCCAAAGACAGAACCCTGAGGAACCTCATATGTCACAGCCACTCAATCAGATTGACCGTTTCTAATGGTCACAAAGTAACCTTTTGAACAGTTCAACATGCCAGTTAGTGAGCAATTTAATTTATTGCCCTTCAAGTCTTTGTAAATAAGCACCCCTGTCTATGTTTACCTGCTGGTTGATAACCTCCAGTCTGTGCTGTTTCAGGTGTGTGCGTAGCCACTCTGTAGCTCTGGATGACGGGTCAATCAGGAACGGACAGGCAACACTCTAACAACAGAAAACAACAGCCATGCTTCTACACTATTTGGTTTTAAGATCATTTAAGGTGCTGCCAGTTTTAGTCTTTGTGTATCTACTAGTGTATCTACATCAGAAATGGAGAACACAGAACTATAAACACAGAAAATGTGCAGTAAAAGAGACAGAGGCTACGACAAACCACAATAGTTTGGGTGACACGAATGACTGATGAAATATGAACATACCTGTAATTTGAGTTCACTGATCTGGAGGCAGCAATGGTAAAAAAAACAAAAAGCACACAAGCACAATAGAGATATGTGGAGGACAGATGAATGATAGGAGTTCAATTTTTAACTGATATACAATAATGTTGGTGTGGTAATCTGTTACAATGAAAATCTATCCGAACTTGCGACTTCAACTTGTAATCAAGTGATCATGGTAAGAAAAACAAACAGATCACCATACATCGACTAAAAAAAAAAAAAAAAATCTATCCGTCTAACCTGCAGTATGACCAGTGCGTTCTCCATGGAGAGGTCATCCGAGGGCAGCCCTTCGCTCTTCCAGATCAGCTGCTCGCTCTCAGAGCACAGGAATGTGCGCAGGTCAAACTCTGACAAAGATACACACCATAGGTATGTTTTTAAAACTTTGGTTATACTTTATTTATCTTTATTTATGCCTTTATAGTGTGTGAGAGTGCAGTGATTGTATTTACAACCAGAGCCGTCGCATTGATTGGACGGCGCAAACCACCACTTAATTAAGGGACGGCCTGGAAGGAGCATCTCTCAAGTAATTTAGTGAATCTAAACCGAGCTTATCTAAGTGATGACAGTTTAATGTCTGTGTGTTCTCAAATCTAAAATAAGGACCTTATTAAAGTACCTGATTGGATTAATCTAGATTCATCTTAAATCAGTGAAAGCTCACGTAACAAAAATATGATTTTCCCTCAAGATTCCAGAAAAAAAAAAAAAAATAGCAAAGGAAGTTATGGAAGGTTATACACAGAAGTGGTTATTATGCAAACTGAAGCCATGAGCCTTTTACTTGAGTGTTTGTGGTCTGAACTGGCATATGTTGTTGTTAGTGCATTGGCCTGAAAAGCAGATTTACTCTGTAGTCCAGACTGGTCCATCCATGTCTCCAGACAGTGTCTTCTACGGTCTTCAGGAGCTGCTGACAGGTAGGTGATGAAGGCTGCAGCGAGCATAGCCCGCTTAGGGAGTGTATCTAACTCATTCTTTATCTCTGACATCTGATTGGAAGAGACACATGGTTAGCGGAGGAACACGCTCACAGGAGTAAAGATAACGTATTGTAAACCATAAAAATGGGGAAAGTACCAGTAAAAAAAGAATAAGAAGACGAAGAAAAGTCTTGTCTAAGTTTAAAATGTCACCTTACAGAACGCATTTCTTGCTCATAATTCTGAAATGTACATGAAGCCAATGTGCAAATTAATTTTGGAGCTGGGAGCTTTATCGCACTCCTCCTCCTCTTCCTCTTAGGATCAGCTCCCCCTGAATTGAAAGCAAATTACGAGGAAGTTTACACTGTTTTTAGTTGGCAACGTTTATTTATTTGTTGTCGTTCTTAAAAACCTCTGTTTCTGTATCTTTGTCTTCAGTCAAACGTTAAAGGTCACATATACAGTACATATACATATATATACATATACATATACATATATATACACATATATATACATATATATGTATATAATATATATACATATATACACAGTATATATACAGTATATATTACCTTTGAAGTTTATCTTTAAATATATATGTATAAATATATATATTCCTATATACAATATAACTATACTACCATAGTACTAAGTATAAGTTGCGCCGTATAAGTCGCATCAGTGGCCTCTAGCGGCTGTGTAAAAACAACAAACGTGAAATTATATATTTCGATATATATAAGGCACACCCGAGTATAAGTCGAAAACCCAACCAGAGGATAATTATTATTAGGCACACCCGAGTATAAAGTATCGAAAAAACCCAACCAGAGGATAATTATTATTTGGTAAATTACTGTCACTGCACACAATGAAATTTGTCCTATAACCCAAAAAGTGAATATCGAACATCCCTATTATATACACAGTATATATATATTTATATACATACATAATGAGTGCACCTTTATCACAAATATATGGCTTAACAGTCAATATAGACAAATGTACTGTACCTCCTGCTGTCATAAATCAATCACCACCATTATTTTCTCACTATCTTATAATGGCTGCTCCCTCTCCTTATATGTGCATGTGTTTAAGTACATGGAAGTACTGAAGGTGAGTCGTGAGTAAACTGGCTCTTTGAAGTCAGCCTTTGGGGGAAAGCAGTGAGTGTGATGGTGTTTCAGTGAGTGTGGGTGTCCGTTGGAGATCGAGTGTTTTAATTAAGGTGGAGACAGATGCTGCGGAGAGGAGTAAAAACAGCTAGGAGGCCCCCTCAGACAGCCGGATTCATCCCCTTGTCACACGCTGCTACACACACATATATACAATCATACACCCCTGGATACTTTGAGAGGGTAACTTCAGGTCACTATGAATCCCTTTGTATGTTGTGCCATCTATTAATCCTCAGACCCATGCGTCACACTACCTGTATGTTCCACCGAGTGTGTTCTCCATCCAGTTGGGATATGAGCTGTTGTGCCGCAGAAATGGTTTCCTGTGCTTTTGTCACCTCGGCCTCCAACTTTGCCGCCTCTGCTGTGTGACACTGAAACCTGAGTGACAACAAGAAACAGATTAGTCTGAGCGGAGACTTTAGAATCAGCAGTTTAATCAGAAAAACCCAGAACACTGAAAGTAAAATGAAGAATGTACGAACATAAAGGCCAGTTAGAAAATAGGGAAAGGGATGGTGGCTATGTCGGCTGCTCACATCTGCGCTTGAATCTTGGATGGGGTAAAGTAGGCAGGTTTGAAGTGGGTAAATGATGTGTACCTCAGCAGTACTGTTAACTTTTAAAATGATTACAATATTTTTTTTAATTAAAAAAATCTACATATACGTATATTTATATATGCATATATATATATATCCCTCAGCAGTACTGTTAAAATTTTAAATGATGTTGTTAAAATGATTACAATATTTTTGAAATTAAAAAAATCTACATATATGTATATTTATATATGCATGTATATATATATATACACAATTAGTGCAATTAACCCAATATATGTTTATTTTTATCCGTGCAATGTATATCCAATAATTCTACTGTCCACCCACTTATCATTGCTCAAATACACTCAACACACATCATTTGTAATTTGTGGTAAAAGTTGTCCTTCCAGGTTTGTTAGTATATAAGTACAAGCAGAATCTCTCGCCCACATATACTTTCACAAACTTTTACTTTGTGCACCTATAAAAGTACCTATATCACTTATTTTACTTAATCAGAGCATTTCATATGACACATTTTTGCAACCCAGACATTAATTATTATTATAATAGCGTATGAGCATCATACAATAACTGTAATATTTAACCTAATATCCCATAGCAGTAGCTTCCATCCCCAAGTTTCTGTGCTCAGATATTTTCTCTGACTTTAAAATGTTTAAAGAAATGACTGTAGTATCTGCAGATAATGACAGGGCAGACACTTTGGAAGTGTTATTATATTGATATAAAAATTGGTAAATAACTTCCCAGCATGCTACGCTGTCATCTATTAAACTCTCGCTTTGCCTCTCTCCAAACCTCTTGACTGTTCTGCAGGCACCTTAATCACAACTTGTTTTTCATTTTTAAAGTTTGTCTGTGAGAAAGGAAATTGGTCTGTCTTTGTCATTTTTGGATGTTCAGTAAAGGTTACATCGCAAGTGTGATTTACAGTAGATTCACCGACCAAAACTGTTCTGACTGGTGCAATACATTAAACCTAAAGCCAGAAAGGAGGAAATGGAAAGGTGGATGTGAAGCGTGACGCATACTTCTCCTTCAACTCGCTGACTTTGGCTCCCACAGAGTTTAACTGATCCTCCAGCTTATTCTTCCTGTTTTCTGTTTTCCTCAAGTTTCTGAAAACAGACACACAAGGGATGGAAATTGGTCTTCAACTGAGGCAAAACCACTTTTTCCTCTCTGGTTTGTGCATATGTTTAATAACAAACGTGTCTCTGTGGTGAGGAAATCAATCACAATTCTGTGAGTCTGTGGGGTGTGTTGCTTCGTACTCTAGCAGTGCAGCCTGTTCTCTCTCCAACGGCTCTATCTTCTCCAAGACATGGGAGTACTGGACGTTGGCTTTGACCCACGCAGCCAGTGGAGCAGCTGCTGCACTCGCACGCTTAGCATTCTGAGCACAGCCACGACAGCAACACGAGGGAGACACAACTTAGTTACAACAACAACAACAACAACAACAACAACCGCAACAACAACAACCGCAACTCAACCTTTAGACAAAAACAACCCAACAACATGAGGTCAATAAATCCATACATCTAATTGTCATTCTGTTAGCAGATGTAGCCCACCTTGGGGTCAAAGGAGGCTTTGTTCCTGTTGAGAACCTCCTCCACACTCTGGCGAATCTCCGGGGTGATGTTGCTGGCTTCAAAAGTAACTATGTCCTCTCTTACGCCGCGTTTAGCCAGAAAGCTACGAAGGATTTTAAAGTAGCATAGTATCGTTCAAGCTTTCACCAAAAAATTGTGACATTTCTTGCCTCCTCTAATTGGTGCCTCTTAATCATTCTTTTGTTTCCTCCTTTTCTACTCTTGTCATCTTCCCGCCCTCTCACCTTTTCATGCTAACCCAAGAGGTGTCGAAGATGCCCATCAGTCTCAGCACCCCCTCCAGGATGTCCCTGATGACATCAGGGGGCATTCGCAGGGACCTGATCTCAGACAGAGCCTCAGGCTTGATGTTTCCTACAGCACGTTTTGCTTCATCTACCAGAGGCTAGAGGATAATAATGGCGGTGGGGAGACAGAAATACAAATGTACAAATGCATGCGAGCAGGACTAATTCAACTGAGTCTGCAAATACAATATAAATATTAGTGGATGTGTGTGTGCAGGATTTACGTGCGAAATCTTTGCGGTTAATTTACCTGTACTTCCTTCAGCTCGTCGTCAATTTTGGATTTCCTCTCTTCAATCTTTGACACTTCCTGAGCCATCTTCCCTTTAATCTTCTCCATCTCTGTCTTCTGATCACTAGCATTCTGGGCAAACAAACAACAAAAGTCATGTGATTATATTGTTACTATGGTTATTGTTACTAAATAATATATTGCGCCCGAAGATGAAATATATTAATTCAAATCTGTTATTGTTTAAACTACAAAACTCTACTTGATCCTACTTTAACAATATCCAAATAAACCTTGCTGCAGATGCAAAGCTCTGTGAGAAGACAGATGATTTCTCTTAAGTCATTCTTTGGAGTCGGAGGGAGTCATTAAGCATGAGGAGAAAAGAGGGGGGGATTTGTGTCTTATTTTCCCACACTTCCTCACCTTCTCGAAAATCGTATCTCCCTCCTTCATCATTCAAGCTAATCTGTTGTTGACTGTTTCTCAAATCCTCCAAGTCTCCTTCAGTTAAGCCTTGACCTCTTCCTCTTTACTCAACTCTCCTCTCCTCTATTATCCAGCTTACAATCTCAATTCCCCCAACTTCTTTAGTTTTTTTTACCTCTTATCTCCAAACCTGGGTCTATATCTGTTCACCTTTTCATCTCTGTGAAAAACAGTGTCCAGAGTCAAAATAGTCAAGTCAAACCCTGACTCTTCTACGTTTGTAATTTTTCTACACTATTCTCCACAGAGAACAACACAAATACAAAAAAATATATACATTTTACTTAACACCTGTCATCTATACATTTTCCAACCATAAGAGCAGGGTAGAAGATAATATGATATATGATGATGTGATGTGAAGCCTGAGCATATTAAATGCCACAGGTACACACAGATGCAAAACTACAAACTAATGACAGGTACAAAAAGTTAAGAAATTGTTATTAATCCATCTTAGGAGGAGGGTAGAGAAGGGGTAGACTAGAGTAGAGTAGACTAGAAAACGAAGGGGAGACGAAGGAGAGGGGCGGAAGGGACAGGAGAGAAAAGGGAAGGGAAGGAAAGGAATGAAGAAGAGTGAAGAGAATAGGAGTTGAGGAGATGAGAGGAGAGGAGAGGAGAGGAGAGAAGAGGAAAGGAGCAGAGAGACAACAAAAAATGTCTACATTAGCACTATCAAACACTCCCTGAAAAACGTACACACCTGCATAGAGGAAGTGATTTCCTGCAGAGCAGAATCTGCCTCCTGCTGTTTGGTCTTCAACAGTGCACTTTGCTCCGCAGCGCGTCTCTTTAGCTCATCAACTAACGCTTTAGCTTCATTCAGTTTGGATACACCTGCCTGCAAAACAAACAAACAAACAAACAAAAAATGTCTTTATTTACAAGCTGTTAATGAGACTGACGATGACGGCGGTCGTTCAAGAGAACGCAGTAGCTGGAATCAATTAGCAGTAATTGCCTGGCCTTGCATGCGTACCGTACCTGTAAATGCTGCTGTCTTGTTGTCAGCTGGCTCTGCTTACGGCTGTGCAGTGCAGTGTAAATGTGCAGAAAGGCCATGTATTGACTGGGTGTTGCTCCGTGTTCCCTACATGACTCATGGACCATTAGGAACAGTCGACACAAGTCTGCCTGACCAGATCCTGCAGGATCAGGATGCAGGTGGTGAGCACACACTGTTAGATGTCAGCATTACATGTACAGAACAATGGCATTTCCAAACCAAAAAAAAAAAAAAAAAACATGGTAAAATATATACATATATATATATATATATATATATACATACATATATATATATAAATATATATATACATATATATATACATATACATATATATATATATATATATACATATATATATACATATACATATATATATAAATATATATATACATATATATACATATAAATATATATATATACATATATATATATTTATATATATAAGTATATGTATATATACATATACATATATATATATATATATATTGTAATTATAATAACGTCAACACTTATTTAAATGTAATCTCACCAGAATCTGCTTCCTTGGTATTTTTTTCTTTTACATTTTCCTCGCCTACTCCATTCGTCCTTTCAAGAAGCAGCTCAGGGATCTGAGAAGGCGGAGTTGATTAAACTTAGAATGGGTGGAAGTACTTTGGAATGGAGACAATTTAACAGATATTTGAATAAAGCATGGACAACATTTGAGTGCTGCTTTAATATCTTTGTCCTCTGACCTTCTTCATGCTGCTCTCTGTCCATCCTTCCATCCACTGGACTGAGCACTTGCGGTAGAAAGCTGGGTTGCTCTCACAGTTGATGGTGAAGTTAGAGTTGGAGCAATCCATGATGAGAACAATGTGAAGGTTCTGCTGGATCCCTGAGCGAAAAAAAACAACATGGTCTGATGAGAGAGGAACGACTTGAAGACGAGCAGTTGTTGAGGTGAAACAGTGAAGGAGGAGCGGTGAGACGATATACTTTGACAATATAAGCAGAATGGACTTAATTCTACAAAAGCAGAGCCAGCCACGGACAAGGACAAACAAACAAAGAAGGAGAAACCAAATGCAAAACTGACTGTGTGAGAAGTAGTTGTACAGCGGCTCATTGAATCCATCCTGGGAGGCAGAATCTTTCAGAGGGGAGAGAAGAGGCTCCAGCTCTTCTGGTGAGTACAAGCCTGGAACTTCACCTTTAATTTGTCACATAGATACAAACAAGGTCATGAGAACGTGCGGCAGAGGTTTCTCAGCTTTACACTTCATTGACTGTGCGTTAGAAATGCACGTTGGAAGAGATAAATGACGTGAACTTCCGAAAGTGATTCATCACAATTAATCGTGGACAGCTGAATTATGGCATATTGAGTTAATTTCTCAATCTCACAAATTATTAAAATTCATGTGCTGATTGTGACAGTCAGGCAATATGATTACATAAGAACAAACTCAACACACCTGATGACAACAGGCTGTTGACCATCTCTAAGAAAGCTGGGTGGACAAACTGATAATCTTCCAGCAGCAGAACGACCTGATGACCCTCCAGACCTGCCAGCTGCATCACCTACACAAACGCACCAGTACTTCAACTATACTGTATAAACATGCACGTGAAACACGTACCAATGCGACACAGCACAGCCTGAATGACACCAAAATTCCTTTGGAAACTGTGGCGGCAGGAAAGAATCGCCCATTACCGTCTTGAGATCATTGCTGAAATGCTTCAGAGAGTAACCGCGAGGCATTTTGGGTGTGAACAATGTGTATCCGTGCATGTGCGACACCAGGCTCGTCACGGTGTGCCGCCCAACTCCGCTGCGGCCCGCCAGCAGCATAGAGCCACCAGGTCTGCTTAGGACCCGATCCACGCGGGACACAAAGTCATACACCTCCCTGAAGAGGAGGAGATCCAGCTCCCTGTTATCACGGCTGTACAGTGTCACGCCCTGCAGGAGAGGAGTGCACAACTGAAATGGTAAACCAAATATTTCCTCCATGCCTGACTACACGGTTCTTTGCTGTGTACCTTCTGAATGATTTCTTTTAGGTCAGCAGAATCCAGACATCCCAGTTGTTTACCATGAGGAGGTAGTGACTGGCCCGGAGCCATCACAGCTCCCTCTGAGGCCGCCCATGTGACATAGAAACCATCTGTACAGAGGAGAGACAACATAAAACAACAGTTAGTCATACAGAAGTAAGAGTGTTTGTGACTAAAGTAGAAAGCTGTAGCACTTAGATAAATGTGGGAAATGCAAAAAAATGAATGTTAAAGCTGTGCGACAGCCATTCTGACCTGGTTTCACAACATCTCACAATTTGAGCTTGTCACCAAGTGAGACAGGTGTTAGGTGTTCAGGCAGGTGGAACATCTGAGCATGGTTGTGAGGAGACATTTCACTCCAAGGGTTTTACATATTTAATAAACTTGCAACTGAGGTGTACCTGAGTCAATACGGGTTTATGGTAATGGGGAAAAAAAATATTGGCAGAGAAAAATGACTAGAATACAAACAATTAAACTACTCGACGGCTGACAGTTCACAAAGCAGCCATCAGTGTGTAGCAGTGTGTGCGCGTCTGTGCGGGAGCTCCGCTTAAAACACATGCCGTTCCACCGTTGCTATTGCAGATATTCTGCCCCGTCGTGTTTCTGAGCAACAGCAGCTCACAGTAATGATAAGATGGTGTTGATCAGAGGGCGGACAATTTTGAAGATCATTAACAAAGCTGTTACAGCCATTTTAACCGCATGAAAAAACAACAGTCACTGATGAATGTATTGGAGGGAACTGGGCGTTACCACAAAAAAAAACAAAAAAACTGGTAACCACATTTGTATATTTTAGTGCATGCCTAAATCATGTGTAACATTACAGCCAATCACTGGCAGCATGATCATGATATGATAATTCAATTTTGAAGATCATTAACGAAGCTGTTAAAGCAGCCACTTTAACCGCATGAAAAAACAGCAGTCACTGATGAATGTATTGGAGGGAACTCTGTGTACTAGTCAAGCTTTTCGGTCTGTGCTGTAAAAGAACCAAACATGGGAGCCCTAAACATGCGAGTGGACAACTGTGTCGGTTCTATGCAAATATCTGTTCATTGTTATAGCAACTATCGAAAACTAGGACAAATGGATCAGAATATTACACAGAATCACCGTAGAGGAACTGCATTCTAAAAAAAGGTTTTTATGGGAGTTGAAAATATTGGCAACGAATTCTGTGTACTAGTCAAGCATTTCGGTCTGTGCTGTTAAAGAACCAAACATGTGAGTGGACAACTATGTCGGTTCTATGCAAATATCTGTTCATTGTTATAGCAACTATCGAAAACTAGGATAAATGGACCAGAATACTAGACAGAATCACCGTAGAGGAACTGCATACTAAAAAAAGCTTTTTATGGGAGTTGAAAATATTGGCAACGAATTTACAACTGTGAGGTGTAAGTCCTTTGCCCTGATAGGATTTATACTGATTGTGTAGCTAGAGAGTAGATCTAGATCCATCATACCGGTCACGTTGTCTAAGACATCCGAGCTCCAGTCTCCCCGTATAATGGAAGACAGGAAGTTGTCAAAGGTGTGGCGATCTTTGGAGGAAACCAGCCGATCTCTGAACAGCCTCCTGGCCTCGTAGGCCACCACCTCCAACACACTGTCTGTCACATTAGACTGAGCTGGAATAAATAACAAAAGATATTTCGATTATATCATAAATAATAATTAAAAAAAAGAAACATAGAAATGTCTTTAAATGAGATGCTGACATGTAAAAACATTTAAGGAATTATGTAAAAAGAACTTTTTTTTAAATTCTTTTCAAACAGTAGAACAGGTACAATGAGTATGTTCTCCTTTTTAAAAACAAGAGAGACATTACCAGTAATTACAGTATGACTCAACATTAGTCACAGCTCCGTGAAAGTAAAAGAAAAAGTTTTTTAAAAAAAACACCCAGGTTGAGACTAAATTTACTTTCCAGAAAGTGCTGCCAGACGTGAAGAGAGAGGTGAGGGCAGCAGAAGCCCACGGCTCGAACTGAGTCTGTCACATTATATTAAAAAGAACTAAAATAATATAAAAAAAAATCCTGAAAAAACACTCACTGACACTCTGGGGATTTTTAACATTTAATGACATTGGGGGAAAAAAAAAAACACTGTAAGGGTCAAGCTGTCATGCTTAACACCATCTTTGCCCATGGCTTTTCAGAAAATGATTTCCCTGCTCAATGCTACTTCGCTGGCATATCTGTCATAGGACAGAAAATATTATTTCCCAATATGACAACGTTTTTTTGTTTCTCCTCTGTTATTATGAAACCATATTTGATCAGTATTAAGCTCTGAAAAATTAAAGGGTCATCAGGCCAGATTCATGTTTAAGTGGCCCATGACAGCTTACTTCATATGAGAACGAATGCATCCATCGTGTGTTATGTTAAATGTATATGTCCATGGGGAAGTCATGTGACATACAGTCCAGCAGGGTATTTTATATGTCAGCCATTTTCTTGCAGCTCACAGTTGTTTTGGTGCCACTGAGGTGCACTGAGCATGACACCGTCCCCACACACCGCTCCCCGGGCGCTCAGCTCGAGCTGCCCCCCCTGCTCACTAAGGTGATGGGTTAAAGGCAGAGGTCACGTTTCGTTGTGTGCAGTGGTGTGCTGTGCCACGATGACAATAAACAACACTTTCATGTTCACTTATTTATTGAACATCCAGTAGTTCCACTGCGTCTTACTTGTGTGTGGTCCTAATCAGAGGTGTAGTATAGGAGAGCTGACTGACACGGACCCATATTAGAACATTACATGAATATATTATGGATAATGATCATTCTAATAATAATAATAAGAACAATAAAAACAACAACAAGAGCAATAACAATAATAATATCCATTATCAATATATATGAATTCTGCACTGTATCCAGAAATATATTGATGTTCTTAAGTGTGTTACCTAATAGTCATATCCTTCTGTAAGGCCCAGAATTACCACCAGTGACCCTAGCCCTAACAGTGACAAAATGTAAGCCTGATTTTCGATGATATCGGTGTTTATATTGTTAATGGCAATTTTACAGTATTTATATTATTCACTTGAAGGGTTTGAAAAGTTTGTGAAAGTTGAAAATAGCTTGATAAAATGGGATTTTGGTAACAACATAAGAGTGATGTATATATACTCTTCCAGTCACTACTGGCCATCTCAGGGCAAACACATTGATGACAACCCTGACTTGGAGGAACAACATTACAGCTCCACAGTCAGTAAAAGTAAAGGCTGAAATCGCAACCCGAAAATGAGGAAACCAAGCCCGAAAACTGAAAAACAGAAAGAAATTATTATGCCAATTATTAGTACCACTGCATTTATGGCTCTGACAGTGTACTAAGTAATGATCTTCATAACGCAGATCAAGTACAGTTGCGATGAGTGCAAGGAATCTAAACAGATCTGAGTGAAACATGTGCTGACAGACTCCATGAGTGTACTTTTCACCCCCTCTTGAATTTTCAGCATTAACCTTTTGGCAAATCACTATCCGTGAGTCTTTCTCAGATATATTTTGGCACCTTCAGACAAGCCTGCCCTGGCCGCGGTTTATGCTTGCGTCATCATAACTTCCTGTTTCCACCGTGTTGTTTCAGTGACGAAAGACTTTCTTAAAACGCACTAATATATACGCATATACTCTATGTACTTAACCACACATGTGTGCAAGTTTGGCCGTGTGTTCTGCCCTTTTGGCCCACCACTTTCAGCCATTTGGAAGTTGAAGGTTGCACTCACACTAGCGCTAGGATCAGCGCTTTAGAGGTTAGGCTTAGGCAATCATGCTTGGGCACGGTACAACGGCCCTTGTGTGAGAGCACCCTTCAAAGTTAAGTGGCTGTTTCATGAGTTGTTGGGTTGCTCACAGAGTAACTACAAGGGAAGTTAAGTGTAAGAACTCACAGATAGTTATACCACTCCTTCCCTTTTTTTAAGACTCACTAATGTGCACAGGGATGTTTAATTACCTGCAGCGAGGTCATATCGCAGCAGACTGAGGACCCATTCTGTCAGAATACAGGGGGTGAACAGGTAATGACTGTGGTCATCTACTGTAAACTTGGCCTTTACCTGAGGGACAAAACAAACAAAGAGAGAAAAAGAGAGAAACCAATGACGCATCAGTGATGATTCAGACAACGACCCAGGTATTTAAGCCTTCCGAACATTTCTCATTTTCTGTCGTGTTTGGAGTTTGGAACAAGCCATATTCATTAACCGTCAGTGGCTTTTTTTTTTCCTCAATCAGCTGCACTTTAATGATGGATCCAGACCTAAGTTTCTGGCTACTAAAATAAGGAAAAAAAACACTGCGACATTGAGAGAGTTACAGTTGGTCTATTGCAATCAAATAAATTCACCATAACTTATATAACCTCACTGCCTGGAATCATACAAAGGCTGATTTGCTTTTTGACTCGCTTGTGATTTATTCGAAAATAAATGTTTTTGTCAAATTCACTACCTGTTCATAAAGCTGAACGAGAGAACCAGCCAGCTGGTGCGTTTTTCCAGTGCTGGCCCAGGCTGCCTGGCCACCCAGGCTGTGTTGGAGAACTGGTTGGAGGTATGCTGAATAGATAGTCTGCAGCTGCTCTCTGTCTGGGTAGCTACGGGGCGAGGTAAAAAATAACACAAACAACAGACAGAGGGTGAAAGTGGGAAAGTGACGGTGGGTAAGACATGATGATGAGGAAGACACAAATCCAAAATGGACAAACAGAGTCACACTTTGTGGTTTAAACATCATACTTACTCAATGGTGCAAATGCGCACAATAGAGGAAAAGCGAGAGGTAAGGGAATGGCTTCCAACAGCACCACCTGTTGACATAGAAGCTACCACTTGAATGTTCTCCAGGCTGACCCACTCCAGATTTTCATCATAGAACCCCTTATATGTCAAGACCTGGTGGATGACAAAAAAAAACACACAAGAACAAAAACGCCTCAGTATACTCCTGGTAGTATACTCTAGTGTCACCAACTATATTTGTCGAAGGTCCAGAATGGGCCAGATCGCTGGGTTTGGTGGGTCAGATTGGCCAGCAGGGCGCTTGTTGAGAATGACTATAATATACTTTTATACTGACAATTTGTTTTACAGAGTACGTGGTTTACTTGTTGCAGGAAGGCGATCAGGTTGCTAGTTCCCCATTTGTCCGGTTTGGGCAGGTTGATGTCTTTCAGGTAGAGGACCAGGCTCTCACAGTCTTTTGGTCGGAACACTCGACCAGTGTTGGAGCTGAGCAGCAGGCAGGTCTGACCCAGCTTCTGTAGGACATGGCGCGATGAGGTCTGAGCGCTGCAGTGAACCACGGCCACCTGAGTGGAACGCAGGCGAGAGAAGGCGTAGCGCAGGAGCATGCTGTTCAAAAAGGATAAATAAATAAATTAGACTGGTTAATTATTTGGTTAATTATTTGTATATACTTAATACACATTGTTCATCGTGCTCCATTCAATGCTGTAAATCCCTGCAATAGCACCACACTACCGCGTTGTATAAAATCTGATGTATAAATCAGAGCATCAGAGGAATAAGAGACCAACAGTGAGTCTACTGGACTATTGAAGCCAAACTAAATGATCTGAGGTCACACCACTGCGTGTACAAGTACATAATAAGAAGGACAAAACAACGTGTCATTATCTCCGCACAAGAGGCTGAAGAACCCCGACCTCTTGCCTTGACTCTGCACCTGTGCATCTGACAGTTTTGGTTTTTTTTGTTTTGTTTGTTTGTTTTTTCCAAATACACACTTCTCACTTGAACCGAATGTTACTCTGCGAGATGAACTACAGCACAGGATGCCTGGCTGGAGGCTGTTTGTTCAGCATATACACAGGCTGACATCGAATCAAGAGAGCAATCATTTCGACAGAGTGAACATAATGAGCTCAGCAATGACTCCGCAGCTACGGTGCTCTTTACAATAGTTTGTAACGGTCAATACAATCACAATGACAATGCGGCAACTCTGTAACACAGTTAGAAACACTATGTAAAGTGGGAACACATATCTTCCTCCCTCTTCTCTCTCTCTCTCTTTCTCCCCCCCCTCTCCCTCTCTCTCTCTCTGTCGGCTTCCTTCCTCTTTTTCTCCCCCCCCCCTCCCCCAGCTCCCTCGCCTCCCGCTTCCTCTCTCTGTGTATGCCCGAGTGTGTTTTCGAAAGAAACATATGTAAAGTCACCCTTTTCCACAGCCCTCTGGCCCAACCACCATGAAGGGCTGTCTGTGCTGAGCAGTGAGCCATGGGGAGAAACAGTGAAGACCTCTCTGCATGTCTGCAGTCTCTACCACAGGAAGTGTGTGTGTGTGAGAGAGCTGCTCCAGCGTTAGACCATCAGGACGGTGGAAAACATAGGCTGCTAAGTGGCCGCTGTCAGGGTCGTAGGTGATGTCTAATGGTTTGCGGGGGTCTGGTGGATTCTCCCTCGCCCAGCTCAGCAGCTGCAAACACAGCAGAGATGACTGGAGGCTTACAGCGAAGAAATATTTGTTTTTTAACAGTAATCAGTAATTAAAAAAAATTTAATTCCAGAATACGCCAAAATGGAAAATTTGGGTGTTACCTCTTTGGCGAACTCCTGTCGTGTTTTGAAGTTGAGATTTCCTCCCAATCCCCTTAAGAGTCCGACAATGAATTGACCTCGCTCCGTCACAGCGCTGAGGTGAGACAGACCGTTGAATACTGTTCCCACCAGACTGGTCTCCACGACAAAATCATTCTTGAAATGAAATAAAGGGAGTAATAAAGTGTGAATGTTTACACAAATTGTGACTAAACAACTGCAGTAAAAATAAGATGCTTAGAATTTATCTGTAAATAAAGGATTTAAAAACAACATTGGACAAGGAACTTTAATGCACGGGATTAAAACATCATACATCCTAAATTTGATATGTTAAAAAAATAAATATATTTATATTAATATAAATATACCTCCAGTGGAGGGAGATGTATGTCTTTCAGTTTTGAAAAAACTAACTGAGCTACATCAAAACATATGGCCCAATATATATCGTACCAAGCCTGGAATTGATCCCACAACCCTCCAGGTGTTAGAGAACTGCACTGCCTATAAAGGTACTGCCGACTAGTCTAAACCATCATGCTAGCTTTTGAGGTACTGCCAACTAGTCTAAACCATCATGCTAGCTTTTTTTATAACAATATAACCAACATACTGGATAGCGCCACCATGCAAAAAAAAAAAACTTAAGACACCGTACTTGTTTGTTGACCCAGTCCAGTGCTCGTTGGAAGTAGTCTCCCAGCCAGTTTTCTAGGTTGCTGCAACTTTCCCCTGGTTGATTCCTCAACCATGACTTCACCAGGGCAGCGACATCAATGTCCTCATCGCTAACGATACAATTTGTAAAAAAAAAATGGAACAGATTCGTTGAGTCAAAAAAAAAAGGTCCTACAAATAAAAATCTTTAGTTTTCTAGTCCATCTCACCTGAGAAAGATCATGCCCATGCGAGAGATGGTGGCCGGTGAGGCACAGCTGAGGTCGTGGGTCTCAAACAGGAAATTAACATTGGGTCCAAACTGAATGCGTTCTCCACTGGGCATGGTTAACAGTCGATTATCATCCAGCACGGAGTTCAGACTCTCGATCCACTCTGGGTCAATGTCACCGTCACACACAATCCACGAGCTCACATCTGCAAACACAAAGGTGTTTGAAGTTAAACGTTTTGCTGATTGAAGAAAACAGTATTCTTAAAACATTTTCCTTCCTACCGTGTTGTTCTTTCACCACATTCCTTGCGCTGTGCGTGAGAACACCATCAGCCCACTCTCTGGTGTCCATGTCTATATGTCCAAGGAGCTGTTGCCTGGGCATGGCCTTGGGGTTCATTGTGTACTGCTTCAGCTGCAGGAAGGCATTGTCAGAAAAAAAAAAAAAACACTCAACATTTTAATCAGAAGTTTTAATGATGTATCACGGGAAAATTGAACTGTATATTCAGTTGGGCCCGATTTTTAAAACACGGAATTCAGCTTAGTTGAACTTTGTCTGTAGCTAATTAACAGGAGGTAGCTGCAAAACTTTGATTGAAAACATTTACCATTTTTTTTAAGGTTGTCCTGATACAATTTTTAACAAACTCACCTCAGTACTTTTAAGGTAGTAATGAAAATGACTGATTACTGAAAATTTGTAATCTACTGGGTAGTAGTAGTAAAAATTGTTTAAATAAAATAACAGGCCCGGCATGGATACTTGTATTGGTATTAATTTTATTAATATTTTATTAGGTATTAATTTTGTTTAATTCAGT